>NC_142893.1:3260833-3627500 GCF_054131105.1 Drosophila navojoa
GTTTTATGAACTCCATAAGAAATATTCATGCTGCTGCAGACCTGTTCTGCACACACGGAGGCTGAGCCATCATGACTCAGCTCAAGTGTAGCAAAGGAAATGTAGCAGAAATTCCATTCATGAAGATCAAGAATCTCTGCTTCGTATTTAGATATGTGCATATAGTAAATATAACTTGATTTAGTTATATTTAACAAAAGCTTTCGGAGGATTTTATTTAAATTTTTATTTCTATCTTTTTAGTTTTATTTAACAAAAGCTGTAAGAGGATTTCATTTAAATTTTAATTTCTATTTTTTTTTCAAGTACTTTATTTATTCATTTATATGAACATAACTTATATTGTATTAAGTTCAATTTTATTTTTGAATGTCTTTTTTACTTATTTAATTATTTTTGTTTTAGCCAAAATATATTTTCATTTATTTATTTATTATTATTTATTTATTTTTATTTGTTTATTTATTTTTATTTATTTATTTTTAAATTATATTAATACTAATAATTTTTAATAATATTTTTGTTTTAGTTAAATTTTTTAAAATTTGTTTTTAAGTTATTTGTTTTTTAATTATATTAATAATATTTTTTAATAATATATTTTTATTATTATATTTTATATATTTTTAAAATTATTTTACTTGGTGTAAAATTTTAATTTAATTAAATTTAAGAATAATAAAATTACATATAATTTCATTTGTAATTCAATATAATTTTATATACATTAAATATATTTGCTTTTTTATTTATTTTATTTTTATTTATTTGATATAATTTAATTTTGTATTTTTTAACCTTTATTTAAAGTTATATATATAAAGTATGTATGTATGTTGCATATTTTACTTAAATTTTATAGATTTTTCTTTAATAAACATTTATTTTCCTACCCAAGTTTATGGCTCACAAATGTGGCCCTATTTATGGCTAAGTATGTTGGCTGCCTGGGCTGCTGGACAGTTTATGGGGAAGTTTGGGCTCTCTGCCCACACAATGAAAAACAAATGTGACTTTGGTTCTTTATTGTTGTTGCAGCAGTTGTTGTTGTTGTTGCAACTAGCCTAGTGGCAGGCAGCTTCGATGCTCGCGTCTCGTTTACATAGTTGATGGGACTTGGCTATGAGTTGGCGTATGGCTTGTTAACCTCCAGCTGAAAGTGAAACTGAAATCGAAAACTGTGCAAGAAATAGAGCAATAAGTTGCAGATGCGTGGACAACGATAGCAGCAGCTGTCCCAGCAACTGTTGCTGGCCAAAGGAGTTGCTGTTGCTGAGACAAAGTTATTAAAGCAGGCGTGACAGAGCGTTCGCCTGGATGCGCATTATTTTATTTTCAATTTAATGATGGAGGCAGCAAGCAGCGTGTTGCACGTCTGATTGGCAACAAATTTGCAACAACAACAACAGCCAAATGAAGGTCGACCGAGCAGCAGCAGCAACAGCCAGCAAGGAGCTGCGATTGTTGTCCATCAGTTGTGACACTGTTTCACAGTTGTCGTGTGCAATTGTTGCGGGTGTTGTTGTTGTTGTTACAGTTGTTGTTGCTGTCAGTTGCGTGCCGCGGCATTGCGAGGCGTGTTGCCTGTTGCCGCTTGCAATCAAGAAAAGTGATCGCGATTGCGCTCAACTCCAAAGCAACTCAAAGAGAGCGGGTGGACAGAGCGAGGAGGAGACGGGGGCGGTTTAGCCTGATACAGCTAGCATAACATATACAAAAACATACAACAACAACAGCAACATAAACAACAACTAACTAACAAGGTTGCAAACAAAGTTGAAGGTCGACAACAGACAGCAAAGGGTATACATATACAATGTCTTCAATATATGCTAACTTTACATATACATATATACACACATCTCTATATATATACATATATATATATATATATTTGTCCAGTATCGATATCGGTCGACTGCAGCTGTCTGCATTGTAATAAGTAACAAACGCCGCACGACATACGACATTTTTATACTTTGCCATGGATTTAGTTTTATGCTCTATGCCAAAGGTAGATACATATGTGAGGGTGCGAGGATCCGCTGTTTGCTTGGGGCGTGGCATCCATAGTGCCTCTCGGCCGCTTATCGCCATAATTGAAGTAGTTGCATTGTCTATAAATTCTTTTGTCTACGTGTGGGCAGTCGGCGAATTCTTTGACTTTGACTTCTTGTTGTCAATGCGTACGCAAAAATATGTAAATGTAATTAAAAGTGGATGGAGTGCGTGATGGGGAGAGTGGGTTGACCAGCAAGATGCCCTGTAAATTCAAGAATATTATAGAAAATTAGAGAAATAGAAATTACATGAATATATTCATATATAAAGAGAAACTGTCTTTAGAGAGATTTTTATGAGACATTCTTTGGCACAATTTCTATATATGTTAAGCTATTATCCATTTCTAATACTTACAGGGTATTTAATCTCGAAGCTCCAATGAGTGTAGCAGGTGCATGGATCAGGAATTTGCTAGAATTATATAGTCAATATTATCCCATATGCAATAGACGCCATTTCTTCAATATAACCAACTTACAACTACTTGCAATATTTACAGGGTATTAATTAGTTAGTTAGTTAATAACAGAGAAAAGCAAATTAGTATGGACAGCAAAGCTTTATATGCTATTCAGAAAAAGTCCAATGAATATACCCGATGAATAACCCATTTCCACTGCATGCAGGGCAGCCTATGTAAAAAGAGAGTCTATCTGTGGCATTCTAATGCTGAAGAACTGCGTCCGTTTCGGTCGCCCCACGTAAGCGCAGGAAGTGGCCCACAAATCACGTTCAACCTTTGACAACTACTAATGACCAAATGCCAAGCAAGTTCCAATCCGTCCGGGCCAACTCTCAGTTGGACTCCAGTTGACAATTCTAACTGGAAACAAACGCTGCAGCTGGAGCTGGAGTAGCGCAAGCGAAAGAGAAATCCAGAACAGCTGCAGCAGCTGCCTGGAGAAAGAGAAACCAAGAATGTTCATTGATTGTGTTACTGCCACTATTTACTTGCACTTAAGTAAAAAGCTTCGATTTGCATTGGGGCGCTTAATTAGCCGGCCTGACTGATGACAACGAAATGGAAAACAATCACAGCTTATCACTGGAAGAAGTGGAGGGGCCTTGGGGGCTTGGCACTTTCAGTGCGGCAGCTCGTTAGAGCCAAGTTGCAACTATCGACTCGCATGCATCTCTAATTTATATGTCAATCAGACAAACGTATGCGGCTAGCGAGCGCATAAACAACACATAATTGCATTTACATTTCGCCTGATAAGACACTAAGAGTGAGAGGGAGGGAGCGAGAGCGGGAGGCCAGCAGAGCGAAGCGATCAGCGAACTGTTTAACTTCTAGCTTTTGCATTTGCTTCTGACTGCGTCTCTGCCAGCGTTTCACTGTTACGCTTAGCTTAGGCTAAGCTCTATGCACTTAGGTCTGTCTTTGTCTCACTCTCTCAAGCTTTCAATTTGCCGTTGCACTACCGTGCGTCTCTGCTTGCGTCTTTGTTCGAGTTTGTCTGTTACGCTCTCCATATGTCAAGCGCTATGGCCGTTCCTCTACCTGCGCCTCTGCCTTTGCCTCTCTCACAAGCTTCGTTTGCTTTTGCCGTTGCCGTTGCCTTTGCCTTTGCGTGAGTCTTTGCCTGCGTCGTTGCCTCAGCTTGCGTGTCTGCCTGCGTCTCTCTCAATCTCTCTTACGCTCGTTCTAAGCTATGGCGAAGCTCTATGCCCTTTTATATGCAAAAGTCTTTGCCTATCCCTCAAGCTTCCCCCCTGCCACTGCTGTACACTCTTCCTCTGCTATCTCTCACACTCTGTTTCCGCCTCTGCTGCCGCTCAAGTCTCTCTGCCAGTTTAATAAATTGAATTCAAGCTCTAAAGGAGTAGCCCTTTGAAATCTGTAGCAAGGCACTTCTTAGATCCACACACACACACATACACATTTCCATTCGCATGTTCTTGCAAGCAATTGGCATAAATATTACAGCAACTGTTGCTGCTGCTGCTGCCCTTTGCAACACCCAACAGCTCGTTGCAGTTGTTCCTCTGGTAGCCTTGATAAGTTCTAACATTTTTACTATGCTCCTTCATGATTGAGTTAACTTCATTTGCGAGCAACGACACGTGGCGAACACACACTCCTGCAGCTGTTGTTGTTGTTGTTGTCCGTTGTGCTTTGTGTTTAGTTGGGGATTTATTTTATTGCCTCTTAGGCAAACATGTCAGTTATGTCTGCAAAAATACATATCATCAGCCTGGACATGCGTGTAGGTTTACAACAACAACAACAACTGACACGAGGCAAGGGCACAGCCTTCCTATAAGACTCAAATACATTTGGACGCCTGTTGTGGCTACAAATTTATGGCAAATTCTTAAAGTAAAATCTTGAAAGTGTCGAAATTGCATTGCAATAGTCAAAGTGTGCGCGAAAGTGAGATAGCACTAATGTGGTGCGAGTGAGAGCGCAGGCGTCAAAGGCGCACACAACGAGGCGGCACAGCTTGCTGTGAGGTCAGCCCAATTGCAACTGCTGCCCATGTCCACTCGCCCAGTCGTGTTTAGCCTTTGCCTTTGCCTCTGCTTTTGCCTCTGCCTTTGCCTCTGCCTTTGCCTCTGCCTTTGCCTCTGCCTTCGCCTGTGCTTACACTCTGCCTCTCTCTCGCTCTCGCTCTGCCTGCGCTGCTGGCTTTGGTTTAGCCCTTGATTGTTGATTGTTGATTGTTGTCTATGCTTCCGCCTCTGCGACTGCCTTTGGCTCTTCTACTGCTGCTGTCCTTGCCTTCGCCTCTCCTTTTCTAACTTTGTCTGTGCTTTTGCTTCGCCTCTCACGCTGCCGTCGTCTCTGTATTTTGTCGCCGCTGTCTTTGGCATAGCGTAAGGCTCTGGCTCTGCCGCTGTCTCTGCCTCTGCTTCTGCAGCTCCCTTTGCTTTGGCCTCTCCCACTCTCAGCGCCTTCCATGTCCATGTCTTCACCTCTGCCACGGCCATGGGCAATGGGCCGCATGTACTCGATAATGTGCCTGAGGTTATTTAAGGCCTCATTGCAGGCGATGTACTAGCTAAGTGTGTGTTTGCTTGGGTGTATATGTATATGTGTGTGGAAAATGGAAAATGGTATCTTAGCGAAATCTAAACAGAACAATCAGCGAATAAAAAGGGAGCAAAGCAAAAGTACTTATGCCAAATGAAACGAAAAGAGAAACTTGAAGCAAAAATATGACCACATCAAAATAGAATAGCATTTAGATCTGTTTAGAGGTTAACTATGGGTATTACTAGCAGTCTAAATTAGAAATTACATACGCAAAGTAGATCTAGCGCATTTTGTGCATGAAAATATCATATGGCAATATTCTCATTTGAGCAAGCGCAAATTCGAATTAGATTTTATTAAATACAAATCTGATAAAGTCAGCTTTGCGCAGTAAAACCCAAGGCAGAGTGTTTAATTAAACCACGAGCTGCGTAGACTTCATTTTGACTTTGAGTTGCTGCTAAATTTTTTGGTGTCAAAGAATTCACATGTCAAACTTTTGACAATCAGTTTAAATATATTTGTTTATAAGTCCGATTTGATCGTAAGCTACTTATGTTTATTTTATAAAAAAAAGGTACTTAGCAAGACTTTATAATGAATGCGTTAAAGACTGCTCCCAAGACTCTAATCTCCGTGCAGAAGACTTCGACAGTTGATTTGTCAAACTTATGCAAAGCAAATGAACTTGACCTGAGACTCCAGGCTAGTCTTAAGAAACTAAATTTTGGGTATATATATTAAAATACATACTATGTAAGAAAAAAATAAATTTATAATATTAAAATAACTATTAGGTATACTATGTAAAAAATAAAATAAAATAATATTACAATACATATTAGGTATACTATGTAAAATAAAATAAAATAATATTAAAATACATATTAGGTATACTATGTAAAATAAAATAAAATAATATTAAAATACATATTAGGTATACTATGTAAAATAAAATAAAATAATATTAAAATACATATTAGGTATACTATGTATAATAAAACAAAATAAAATGTAATCAATAGAAAATGTACAATATATTATAAGAGATCATTGATGGCCAACAACTTTATTATATGATATAGAAGACTAAATTAAATAAAATAAAATTGTAAAAAATATAATAAATATAAGATCTAGTCCTAGACATAAATATAAATCTAGTACATTATTGGAAGGAATGAAAACCATTTTTTTTTTTTTCAATTTTACTGAAAGGCAAAGATTAAAGATATTTCAAAGAGAGAAACTGCATAACAGCGGATTTCATTTCAGGCTCGTAGCTCTGCAGGCTACAAAGAAAAAGCAAACAAAAATAAAATATTATAAATACATATATATAAGAAACTCTCGAAGCCATAAAATTTCATATGACAATATGGCCTTAATACCTTTGCACATTTTGAGTGATTGCGTCGATGGATGCTGTTCTACCTGTCACAGCATGTCAAACACATTGCTGGGCGCCTGCGCTGTCCCTCTCTCCCTCTCTCTCTCGCTTACTACTGCTGCCACCAGCTGACAGCTGAGTGTTCGGAATACTCCTCCACAGATTTGCTGAGTTGACAACGTTGACCCAGTTGGGAGGCCCAGCCAGAGTCGATGATGACAAAGCAACAGCCAAATGCCATATTTCGAGTATGTATTGACCAAGTTAACAGGATTTGGGGCAAATGCAGTTGTTATTGAACTTAGCTAACTTGGCTAGCAGCTAAGCTAGCGCTGTGTGTATGCTAATTGCAAAGACAATTGTTGTTGTTGTTGTTTAGCACTTTGTAGTCGCTGCTTGTCTAGCTGTCAGCTAGGTAGATTTTATTACGAGTGGGCGTGGGCGTGTGGGGCGTGATTATGAGTCGAGCTGACAGGTTGTTCGCTCTAGCCAAGCATTCGAAATGCGGATGCCAGTAAATATACATATGTATATATTTATATGTATATGTATATTTATTTAAAGCTTAACCAGCTTCTGCTTATCTCAGCTCGTATATTTATGTACGTGCCAAAATAATAAATGACAAATAGCCTGGCTAAGACACGTCTAGTCTTGTACTGCGTACGCTGTACGGCGTACTGCGGGCTAAGCATGTCCTTAACTTTTCCTTAGCATCAGCGTAAATTATAGAACCGCGTGAACAAATAGCTAAATGCAACATGAGAGCAACAGCAGCAGCAATCACAACAACAACAACAACAAAAGCAACTGCAGCAGCAGCCAAAAGCCTAGACAAGGTCTCCAATAATTGATTTATTTGAAGCTTCTCTCTTATTTATGATGTGAAATGCGGCCCATGCTTCCAGGGCCAGCGGCAGCATCGATTTCCTAGACAGGCAACAACAGCTGCGGCGGCTGGCGGGCGGGCTGGGGGTGGCAGCTGGGGACAAGGCGCTGATTGGTTTTGAAATGGAAAAATTAGAACAAGTGCCACTTCAAGCTGGAAAACGCTGCAAAAATCAACAATGAAAACATTGCCAAGGCGAATGGAGCTGCAAGCCGCAAAGAACGCTAAACAGAGATAGCTGTGGAGCTAGACAGAGATAGCTGCAAGTGCAGCAGAACCAAAGCTGCACTGAGAGAAAACGAGGTGAGGCGAACAGAAATTAAGAATAAAATGATGCAGAAAATTCATGAAATGTGATTAACATGGAAAAAAAAAAAACTAGGAGATTTTATTGGTATACAAATAATTTAGTTTGTCTTTGAGGACTTCCTGGAAGTTTGTAAAGTTCATCAAATATTAAAGAATTATTTTAATATATATTTTTTTATATTTAAAAAGATGTATTTATATCGAAAAATGAAAAATTAATTTAATATATTTAATTTATTTAATATTTAAAAAAATGTATTCATATCGAAAAATAAAAAATTAATAAAATATATAATTTTTAATATTAAAAAAAAAAAATGTATTTATATCAAAATCTGAAAAATCATTTTTATATATATTTTTATTGAAATTTAATAAGATCCATTAATATCAAAATTTGAGCTTTTATACATATATAATAAAATATTGCTTAACAATTTTTTGTATTCTCATTCAATAAAATGAAAGGAGTATATTAGTTTTGTATCCATTTATCAGACATATTTACACCCATTCGAGAATAATCCAGAAATACTGTATTATCTAAAGTCTTAAAGTTACGAGCAAAAATTCTACTGTCTATACGCCTGAATTACTTTAGCCAAAATCAAAGCCTTATTGTTTTCATAAGGCTTACATTATAATCCACAAAAATTCAGTCAGGAAGTCCGTTGGAAGCAGCAATCGAATCGTTAAGCAAACCTCTTTCAATATTGATCGAGTTTAAAATCCTGTTTATCGCTGCCATTAATCAGATTACAAATATATTTGTGCACTTGTTTCATATGAAATTGAGCTGCTTAAGTGAAGATTGACGGAACGTGACAGAGCGTGGCTTTAACATATTTGATATCGTTTCATTTTTCAGGCTAAACTTGATTTTAATGAACATTTCGTTGGGTGTTTTAAGTGCTTTCAGCTGATTTAAATACTAATTGGTGCTTTACATACTTTTTTTTTTTTTTTTTTTAATATGAGGATTGCTTAAGATATAAAATTAATTTTAATTAGAAGAGCTCTAAAAAAAAGTCTGAAACGTGTTGGAACTTTTTAATTCGACTGAGAAACATTGGAATATTTAAAAAAGTGAAAGGAGTGGAAAAAAAAAATATATAGGTCTAAAAATAAATCTGTAATATGTTGAAATTTTCAAATATGTCTGACGGTTGGAATATATAAAAACGTAAATAATAATGAACTAATAAAAATACATATAAAAAATATTTAAATATTTTTTTGTCTATATTTTATATTTTTTAATATTTTTACTTCATTTTTATTTTATTATTATTTTTTTTTAGATTTATATATATTTATTGTATTTTGTAATACATTTATTGCATTTTTGCTCACAATTTATTTTATTTTTTTCAACTTACTTCATTTTTTAATATTTTATTATTTTTTACATTTTATTTATTAGTAAAATAATTCTTTATAAATATATAATAATCAATATATTTTTATAAATATATAAATATTAATATATAATATAAAAAAAATAATAATATAATATTTATAAAAATACAATTTTTGTTTCTAATAATTCTTTTCTATATCCTTACATTTAAAATACTTTATTTATTTATTATATTTTGTACACTTAAATAATTTGTACTATATTTTATATTATAAATAAAGAAAGTAATGTATTTTCTATTTTCTGCCCTTTAAATATTTTATATTTTCTTCATTTATTTGCTACATTCTACAATAGTTAATTTATAATTTTTTTTTAAATTTTTTTTAACACATAATAATTTAATTTTTTCGCCGTGCAGCTGCACATGCCGCATGCCGCATGCAAATGCTGCCGCGTCAGCAATAAATTAAAGTCAATTTTAGTCAAATAAAATGTTAACGGGTTTCTATTTTTCAAAGCTGGACAGAGACAGGGATAGGAAGCTCAACCAGGGCAGGGCAGGGCAGGGCAGCCAGAGAGAACTCCAACTCCAGCTCCAGCTCCAACTGCAGCTACGTTGGCGGCGGCGTTGACGGCGTTTGCAATGTGCATTTGCCCTTTTTGTGCAACGTGAAGCTGTTGGCCTGGCCTCGCCTGCCACGATGATGGACAATGTGTTGTTGTTGTTGTTGCTGTTGTTGTTGTGGTTGAAGGCGGCGGTGGCAGTGGTGGACCAGGCACCAGGCACGGCCGAGTCTGCCTTTTGGTATTTGTCACGTTCGTCCATTTCGAGAGTCCACGTACATGTTGCCGCATTGTTAATAACTTTATTCGGCTTCAGCGGCGTCGCCGTCGTCGTCGTCGTCGTCGTCGTCCTACTTGTTGTTTGGCTAGCTCGTTGACAATGACACTGCACCGTTATTTATGAGCTGTGTGCTCCATGCTCAATTATTGACATTGAACTCCTGGCGCCCGCATCGCACACACACACAGGCAACACACACACACACACCCAGGTTACACGATTGTTGGCTGTTTGCATTGCCTAATCAGCAATCAGGCTTGAATCGTACAATTGTGTCATTGGCCAGCAATTAAGTCACAATTGCCGTTATGCAAATTCTAGCAAGGTCAACAGCCAAATAAAGGTAACACTTAAAGGAGAGAAGAGAGAGATGAGCGCGATGGAGGCAGACAGTGAGAAAGCAAACTGAGAGAGAAGCGAAATGAGGCAAAAATCTAGTTAATGTGTTTGGGAAGTGCAAAGGCAGTGAGAAAGAATGTGTAAAGAATCCATCAAATGACACGAGAAAGAAAGAGAGAGAGAGAGAGAGAGAGAGAGAGAGAGAGAGAGAGAGAGAGAGAGAACAAAACAATGGTAAAAGTGATAAGGTGCAGATAGAGCAGTAGAACAAACAAACAATGTAGGATAGAGAATGAAGGAAGGAGCTGGAAGCAAGAAGATAAGAGAAGAGAGCGAAAAGGATGTACAAATTGGAGAGAGATAGAGCATAGCAGAGAGAGTTCAGCAGAGACTGGGGAGCAGAGATAGGCAGAAAGCAGGAGGAGGAAGCAGAAAGCAAGAGAAAGAGGAAAGAGGAAACAGTTGAGACAGATATATGGCATTAGAGTTAAGCCTGCAGTGATCAGCAAACGGAGAAAGGGGGTAAGGGAACAGATGGAGGGCATAAGGGAACAGCAACTCTGGTATCTGAGCTGCTTTTCTAATAAGAATTCGCTGCATCATGCGCGCCAATTACGCCATCGATTTATTGATTCAACAAGACGCTGGGGTGCCAAAGCCCGATCCAGAGCCAGAGTCAGGGCAAGAGCCGCGGCACAGTCGGCGTGAATCGCAGCCATTTGACCAGCTGTGCGGTGCGACCCGTTTTATTAGACCCATTGAACCACAAGTGCCGCAGCAGGAAAGAAAATTAGAACAAATTGTTCATGAACTATAAATGTTCAGCGATTGTAATGGCCCAATAGAAGTGAGGGCGATGCACAGATGTGGGCCCATTGGGGCTGTGCTAAGGTATGCGACGGACAGAAGATGACTAATAAGTGTTGTTGAATGAAATACCCTGTAAATGAGGCAGCTGAACATGGAAGTCTTATATAAATATAATACTTATATACAAGATATGCATATTTATATACAAATAAGTAGAGGTTAAGGTTTTTCAATAATAATCTTAAATTTATGGTATTGTTATATGATATTATATTATAATATGAGTTTAATAAATAATTTTAATCAATAGATCAATAATAATATATGAATTCTATGGTTTATAATTGATGTAAAATCGATAATTATCAATAAAATAGATAATAATCATCTATCTTAAGGCATGAAGACTTTTATAAACATTTTGCTTCTCAGCAATTTAGAGTAAGATTAATATCTATAAGCCACTGGATTAACTCCATGCTATAAATATTCCACCCCCTTCATCCAAAACTGTCACGAATATCATAATATATCAAGAATTCGAAGAATGTGATCGAAAATTAGATACTCCCACTCCCAACTCCCAGCCATCTACAGGGCATCTCTCAGGTCCGTCCAAATCCCAACTAGAACCCTTTCAACTGCAGTCTTTTGTTAGTATTTTTGTTGTTGTTGTCAATAATGTTTTGTGTGTTCGGTAAATGATTTCATTTGGCAGCGGCGCTTGTTTCTTGACTTGACCTGATTTTGATATTGGCCCGTGTAAACAACCAAATGAGCGGTGAACGGGGGGCGGCAGCATTGTGGGGGGCGTGGTCAGAGCTCTTGCTCAGCTGGAAAGCCCAATCTGTAGCGCAAATTCTAACCGCTAAATTTTTTGTTCAACTTGATTCAGGGTGTTTTTTTTTTTTCTTACTGATGGGAATTTCGCTTCGGCTAAAGAACTGAATCATCAGGTGAAAGTTCTTGAGATTGAGATTGCATTCAAGGCAATGCACTTGATATGCCAGATAAGCAGCTGGCGAAGGTGTTAATGATAAGTGGAGATCTGAAAGAACCGACTAACGGATCACATATGATACATTTATATAGAGGGAGACAGGTAGAGAGAGAGGGAGAGGTATATAGAGGTGACTTATTGTTGGCTGGCTAGGAATTTCAGTTGCGGCAAGGTCAAGCAGCTGCCAAATCAGCCGAATCATTGACTAAAGTGAACCAAAAGTGAGTAAGAATGCTGCAGTCGAGCGTAACGGACGACGTAATACACGCTCACGATAGGCTTAGAATAATAGTTCAATTAATTGTGAATATTTATAATAATAATTTATAATAATTTGTAAAGGCATAACTCTAGTAGAGAGAGAACAATGATTCAACTAGTCTTTGTTCTTTGATTGAGGAAGATAAAGCCTTCTTAGATGTATCACGCATTTAGTGGACTTCAATAGATTTTAATACCTATTTGGTCTATAGAGCTGATTAATAGTAATTATGTAAACTTCTTGATTGATTGGCGGAAATCAGCGATTAATGCTTGCACATCTAGATCTTAAACTGTGGAAGACTTAAATAGGCCTACCAGATATGTCATGTCTTTAGTGGACAGCCTACCATATATATTGCTAGATTAATCTATTCCGGCTAATAATAGCTAAATTAAATTACGCCCCTAGTAGGCGCGAATAACATGATTTACTTTTATTTATTTAGTTTTTTAATTTATTTATTGGTTCATTTGCTGGAGGCTTTTATCTTAGGCTCTATGCGTGGGCTAAGATATTAAGATTTACATACGTACATCGTTTATTCGGTCTAAATGATTCTCAATTTTATTGTATGATACAATATTAAGCTTGTAAGATTTAAAAATTTAGATGGTTTGCACAGAGGCCAGAGATTGAAGCCTAGTCAGCTTTTGCCTGTTTTTGTTGGTGGTCAGATTAGATGCGAGATAACTTGATTTGTATTTGTATTCCAAAGTTAAGTTGAGTTTGATCTATTTTCAGTAACAAAAATCATATATAAAACTGTTATAGATATTACAATAGTATACATATGGTATATGGTACATAGTATAGTATTACATATAGCAAAATAAATGGAACTAAATGGTATATATTAGTATTCCATGATTCCTAGATATCATAGATAATAGATCTTTGTTGAAGTTCAATGGAAATCAAATTTCCAAATTCTAATTTATTCAACTGTAAAGCAAAACATTAAATATAGGTATTACATAACTAGAAGCTGGCAGTCCAACCAATATACCCGCGCAACACGCTCTGCGAGCGGGCATTTAAAGCGAGCTTGAGCTGACGCATGGACGCGTCCTTGACGCAATTTGCACAGAATTCGCCCGGAAAAACAATGGAAACGAAATCACTATTAATGGCCATAACAAAGGAGATACCAGAAGCAGCAACCGACTGCAACAACTGCTGCTCTCGCAGCAGCAACTGTTGCTGTTGCTGTTGCTGGCAGCAAGTGTAACAAGCCAAAGCAGCAACAATTATTATTATATTATGTATGTATGTGTGTTTGTGTGTGTGCGAGTACTATTATTATTATTATTTTGCGCATGACTAACCAAATGCAATTTCAGATGCCATTCTTTTTGCTTTAGGTTTTCGATTTCAGCGAACGAGCAAATGTTGCAATAAAACAAAAAATACTAAAAAATACTATAATAAAAAAGAAGTCAGTCAGTCGACCATATATATATACATATATATAAGTTTATATAGTCGTATAATCGTAAATTTGTAAATCAGTTGCAAGAACATGTGTTAACATCGCGTTCGCTCAGCTCCATTTCCAGTTACAGTTGGCTGCCGACACCTTCTTCTTCTTCTTCTTGGCCTGGCCAAAATGCTTAAATGGCGCTTAATTGACTCGTCGTCATCGTTGGCTTTCTTCAAAAATAATCTGACACACTTTTTGATTTTATTCCTGGGATTAAATGCACGTTTAACGGCTATTAGAAAGCGACAGCTACAGCAACAGCTAAAGAACTGCTGAAAGCGAAACAGAATCTGGTCAAGAACGTTAATTGCGGCGAAGAATCTGGTGTAGGTGAAAACGGACTAAAAATAGCTCCATTGAGTGCCTGCAACTGTTGCTGCATCTCTCTATCTCTTTCTAAATACCTCTTTAACTTTCAGAATTTCGATCATTCTATTCATATGTTTCTCTGCTTTTCTCCCTGGATAACTATCAGAATATCAATATTTATCTCTGCGATTCATTATTCATATAAATCTTATCCTTTTATCTTGATATCGAATTATTGCTATGCTCGATCTACTTTGATGTATTTATACCCCTTTCCTATTCCTGTGTATCTGTCCACATCATTTCGGCTTTCTCTCTCTGACTCTCTTTCTTCTATATCGTCCTGCATTCACACCCAGCTCTCTCCACGCTTTTCTATCCATGTCTATCCTTCACTAATCCCGCATTTCCCTCTCTAGCCGTGTTTATACCTAAAAAACAAATAAAATATTTTGTTAGGTCAATCCAAGTTTCCAATGTATTATTAAGTTATAAAATAAAGTATAAAAATAAATTAAGCTACATACGTATTTACATATATGTATATTTCATTTATAAATCTTAAATAGTTTAACACACGCATTAATACCTTCGTTATTTTCAATAATCAATATAAAAGCGATTCTTTTCACATGTCAACAATTAATGTACAGCCTAAAACTATGCAATGCAAATGGCCATCGAAATTCGTCTCAGCCAACTGTTAATTTCGCATGCAAACAATTAAAAATTAAGCAAAACCCAACACAAAATGCGCTGCAACGGCAAAGCAAACCAAAGAGAGAGAAACTGAAAGAGGGAGCGCATACGAAGAGCGCAAAAGCTTTTAGCTTAAACTTGCGCTCTTGCAGCATGATCTCTCTCTGTCCCACTCTTTCGTATTCGAGCGCGCGCAGCTGACCGAACCACTCTCACTTTTTTTTGCTGCAATTGCCAAGAGCAAGAAGAAGGCGAAACCGTTGAGCGCAGCTTTTGCCTAGCTTCATTTATACACAATGCATGCGCATGAATGTATGTGTGTCTGAATATACGTGTGTATGTGTATTTCTTTGTGTGGCCGCGTCGCAGCTTTAGTTCCCGTTGGCCACGCCGCATTTGCAGCGAACGCAGGCGTGTGAGCGAGAGGGCAAGTGATTGCTGGTTTTACCTGTTTCGGCGCTTGAACACTTTAACATTATCGATTTGATATTAATTTTTGCGCAATTTCGCAAGGCCAAAGGGGGGGCTGAGGTGGGGCCTATGGCTATGGGAGGTCCAGTACAAACTCGGCCAATGTTTAGTTAGAAATATTTGCCATAAAATTATTGCTTGGCAACGCGCATGCTAATTAACTCAGCCAACACCAACAGCAGCAGCAGCAGCAACAACAACAACAACAAAGAGTTGGCATTTAATTGTGGTCTGTGGCTTAATTATACAGTTAAGCATGTATGGACACACCAACACACGCACACCTTGAACTTACATTAGCCAAGCATATGAACCAGTTGCTGCACTCGACATGCTCTGACATGTTGCAGTCATCATTTAAATAGAGACTTTTCGTTGTTGTTGTTTCCTAAGCTCGCCTTGGCTGACAGCTGCGTTGACATGCGAATGACAGCGGAACATGGGGTGCACTACCGTTAGCTGCCGTTTGAAACGATTGTTGTTGTTGTTGTTGTTGTTATTGTGACATATGTGGCATGCAGCCAAAGTTAATTTACAGAGAGGCAGACATTGATAACAGCTGATTGCATAAGATTGATTAGTCACACGCATACAAACACGCATACGAGCTTATACACACATAGCACTAATACATAGGGATTCTTGGATTATAAAAAAAGAACATACTAATAATAAATATATTTAAATTTGTAAAATAATGTTTTTTATATTTATAACAACTAGAAAAATTTAAGCTGATGAGAATCTTTAAAGTGCCTTAAAATTTTTTTATTTAATTTTTGGCATCAATCATCAATGAGAATCGCATAGAAAGGCGCTTTCAAGCGTGTATTCCTTTGAAAATAAAAGTGAAGTCGCTTTCAATTTCGCGCAGGCAGAACTAACAAGTTCTCAAGCGACCCTCGCACATACCCCTATATCTATATATATCCTTCCTTCGCATGCTGCGAATTAGGGCTATTCATGTCGCAAAAATGTTTGACATTAGTCCGCAATTAATCATGTTGATGCGCGCTGATGTCGAGCGTGCGATCCACGAATTCCAGCGAAAGGCTGCGCGTCAATTGTTCTTTTCTTTTGCTTTTTGGGGCCAGGATAAGCAGCGGCACTTGCAAAGGCGACCGAGGCTGGAAATAAAAAAATTCAAGGCCATTTGCGTCTGGGGCCGGCCGTAAGATTTATGAGTTAAGTGACACCCGCATTCACTTGGCCAACAACAGCAACAACAACAGGAGTGAAACGTGTTTCAAGCAAGTTCTTCAACCAGTTGAGCTGCTCTGCTGCTGCTGCTGCTGCCGCTGCTGCTGCTCTGCTGCTAGTTTAAGTCGTATTTGCCCCGCTTATCTGCATTAATTATCAATTAAAGCATAAAACTTGATTCATTTCATATCAAAAGCTAACACTAAAACCGAAATAAATTCATATAAATTTCTGCGCATTTGCCGCGATTCGTCTTCATTAGTGAGGCATGCGGCGGGCAGGTGGGCAGCAGGTGAGCTGCCTGCAGTAGAAACAAATGGCAAAGTGTGCTGCAAGTCGCTCTAATTTGTTGGCAACAGACAGACATACATACATACATACATACTCGTGCCTTATTGAAACAAAAGACTTAGGCAACGAACTTGCCCAAATGAGAACTCACACGCATTCATCAAGCTCACTGAATGAACACATCAATGCCCATTTACAGCCAAAAACAGTGAACTAACGTAACCTTGGCGCATATAAATTAGTCACAGCCCAAGACGCGGCCCAGCCAAGACCAAGAAACTATAACAGATGGCCAACGCACATTTTCCCATCAACTCGGCCAGATATTATAATATACAATATATACATATATATAAAAAGGAAAAAAAAAATCGCCAAGAGATTACGCAATTCCACATAAATTAGATGACGACAACGAGAGCTGGACGAGAGCCGCTGCCAGTTGCCGCCTCTAATCAGAGCTTAAATCAAGCGTGGCAAATTGGAGCAGCGACAACAAGTGCGCACCACCGGGCCACCGCCAGCCAAACCACCGCCATCAGCAGCAGCCACCACAAACCACAAACTAGCTGCAAACTAGCTGAAAATAAAAGTGCTGCAAAATCCAGCCACAAATCAAGCGAAAGCAAAAATTTGCCAAATGCAACTGAAAAAAAAAATCTGTAAAAAAAAAAAAAATAATCGGAAAAAACCCGCAAAAAAAAAATACAAAAAAAAAAAAATCGAAAAACTGGACTTGTGCACGATAATTGCGCAAAGATCGTTAAACTAGGCGAGCGTAGTAGACATAGACGTAGAGCATTAGACGAGTTTTAGACATAGGCTCGAAGCCAAATAGAGCGCGTGTCGTGACACGAAGAACACGCGTGCGTGTTGAGCTAATTAATAGGCAAAACATTTCAAACAAAACATAAATTGAAAACTAACAACACGATGCTATAATTAGTACAAGAGTGCGCCAGTCGGGCGACTACCAGATACCCTGTAGAGTGGGAGGCAAAAGGGGTATATGCAGTGGAAATCAAATGGTAAACATAGAGACTTAAAAACTTAGTGAAGAGGCAAGAGTTTTGTGAGCAACTGACTAAGAACTACGTTGTGAGCGGGAGTGACTGACTAGGGTATACCCTGTAGGGATTAATGGGAGAGAACACAATATAGTATACATCTTTATTGGTACAGAGGTAGTGTGGTGTATGCCTAATTACCCAAAGAGGGCGAGTAGCAAGCTAGGGCATACCCTGTAGTAGCTGCAGCAATAAGTTTATTAGGCTAAGATTAACTATTTACCTTCAAGAGAGCGGGAGTTTCGTGGATTTACTCAGTAAATTATGTCAAGTAGTAAAGAGGAGAACTATGCTAGACTCTTAACTGTAAAGCATTACAGGAGAGTGATAAGGTATTATAGTGAGTGCTTGACTCTTCATACTCTCTATTAAAGAATACTCCCAATCATAGAGTACTCCTTATCATAGAGAACTCCCCGTCATGGAGTACTCTCTATCATAGGAGGCATACAATGATATTAGTATATATACATATATTATCACTGCTATTCTAATAAGCACTTACATAATAATGATCATCATAATTAACCAGATGATTAGCATATTATTATTAATAAAACAATAGTAATGTACAACATAATTATTAGCCCAATCATTGTTTACATACTGCCATTTTATATTAACATTTACAATCTTATTAATAATATTACTTAAAATTATTAACAATACTTAGCAACTATTACAATTTGTTATAGCACTTAATATTATTGCAAAAGTTAAATATTTAGCAAACTCACCCGAAGAAGAAGAGGAGCAGCACCGCAGGGGACGTCCGACCAGGTGGAGGCTGGAAAAACGACTGAAGAAGCGCTGCAACAGGCTCGCCTTTTATAGGGCGCGACACCCACTCAACTAAGAACTTCTCTCTAATTGGACTCATTTTCTCTGGGTTTGTTTTTGCGCTCGACTCGATGAAATGTGAACTCTTTGTGCATTTTTTTGCATTCTAATCTATGTTAATGTATTTATATGATTTTTTTATGTGGATCCCCGCCATCGGCTATATTATTATCGATGTTAGATAACATATCTCTGTTCCATTACATATACAAACTGTTAGACAGACAAACATACAGCTAGCCAATAGGAAAATCTAGAGCAAGAGTTGGAATTGATTGTCTGGATCAAGAATACATATGCTATACAGAATGAACAGTTATTTTATGTCTAGCGCACACAATTTCTGCTCGAATCTCCACTTTGAAGAGGAGCACTTTGACCATCCCTTTGGCTAAGTCCTGCAACTGACTGACTTAGAGATATCCTATATTGTGCCTCTGCCACTTGGACTCTGAATTATAATTGCATTCCTAATTAACTTACAGTTTCTATGGGAAACAACTCAAAGAAACTGGAAACTAGTTTAAGTCAGGCTCAACTTAACATTTTCGACTCTAATAGTAATAATAGATAAATAAGCAATGACGTCTAGGCTGAGCTGATAATCAATATATAAGACCATGAAGGCTCACCAAATGAAGCCAAAGTTTGTCCAGTTGATTAAGCTCAATATCCGAAATGAGTCTGTGTAAGAGTTAATCGATGTTAAAAACTACATAAATTTGCATAAAAAACATGTTTAAAGCCCAAATATTTGTAAAATATAAAAATAAAACATGTTTAAGTACATGCATACGAAATGTAAACTTGCTATGGCCGCCAAGCTGACTCTGATTTGAAATTAAAGTCGAATTCGAATACGCATTCGAATTCGAAAAATTGAAGAAATAAAGACGTCAGCAAGAGCTCGATCTATACGATTTATGACAAATATAATAAATCAATATTTTATTAATTAATTCAATGGATTTTACGCTGCATATTCATTAAATAATTAATCTATAACTATATATAAAACATGTTTTTTTTTTAATACTATTATAATATATAAATATTAAATTAGCATTTAGATCTAGCCAAAGCTTAAGCCGGGACATATTATAATATAATATAATAAATATATATATGTATGTTATATAAATATAAGCATTACCTGAAGCTCACTCGTGGAACTCGAACTGGAACTGGAACTAGGTGTAAAGTTTAAACTGGAACTCGAACTAGAATTGGACTAGCAGTCACTAAGTTAGGCATGGCCATTCATGGGTAAGCAATAACTGCCGCTTACTCATTGAACTGGAACTGGCACTGGAACTAAAAGTAAAGTTGAAACTGAAACTGGAACTGGATCTGGTTATAGCCATAAGCATTCGTGCCCAGACAAAGGCTGAAAACAAAAATCTAATTTTGATTAAACAAAATTGTTAAACATTTTGGGGGCTGTTTGTTGAACTGTGGGTTCAAAGGCGACATAGGTTAAATTTGATATGAATTGATTGCGCCCGGAATGTGCTGGCTTATAAAAGGCCAGAAAGGCCCCGAGTAATGCGGGCACTAAATACAGCTAAGGTCGTCAAATTTGGATTTGAATTCGTACTCGTATTCGCATTCGAATTCGTATTTCGTATTCGAATTCGTATTTCGTATTTGTGTTTGTGCTTGTATTTGTGTCAAGCATTCACTTTCCAATTAACTGGTTGCTGCTGCTGCTGCTGCTGCTTTTGCTTGCATTCTGCAGCGGCTAATTTACAGCACGTTCAAGTGCCAAAACAGCTGCCCAAAATACCTGCTTAAGGTAAAAAGCGAGCTATATATATGTATATATACAGAAAACTAGGCAGCGGCAGCTTGTTTCAATTTCAAATTAAATTTGTATTCAAATAGTGCTCCACACAGCCTCCCAGTACCCCGTTTTATTTTTTTTGAAATTTTTTTTCTGCTTAGTTTTTGGTTCGAGCCGCCACTCAACTGGGCAATGACAAGCAAATTAACCACAACTGCTACGTTGGCTGAGCCATTGCACCACAGTCAGAGCCACAGCCAGAGCCGCAGCCAGAGCCACAGTCGCAGTCATAGTTAGAGCCACAGCCAGCAGCCAGCAGCAGCTTTTGATCTGGACAGCAGCCCAGCTGCTAGCATCAACTGTCGCTCTGTCTGCGCGGCGTTAACTACGTGCACAGCTAGCTGGGCTGCTAGAGGCGGGCGTGCGCAGCTGCGCCCAGCCCATATTCTGCGCAGGCAGCAGCCAATCAGTCGAGAATGCCTTCATATGTAGAGCAAGGGCTGGCTGGCGTATATACCCTGTAAGTTGTACAATTTATGAGTGAAACTTAAGACTGATAATAATAATAAATTAATTAATAAATAAAAAAAATAAAGAAATTTGAATAAATACTAAAAAATACCAGTTTTTAAAAAATTATTAATAAGCTATAATTATTTAAAAATAAATACTGCTAAAATAAATTAAACAAATTATCTAGATAGATTATAATTTAAGATGTTGAATATATATTATAAAAAAAAATTTATTGGAAAAAAATATATATATATATATTTTTTTTTAAATATATATTTTTGGAAAATTATATAAATTTTATAAAATTAGTTAAAAAATGTTTGCCAAAATCAATTTGTTTTATATTGTTACAAAAATATTTGAGCACAGTTTTATGAAATTTTTTAAAAAATTGTACGCTTTAAAATACCTGATTCACAAAAAAATAATAAAAATCTTCAAAATATAAATATTCAATAAAACAAAAAAATAAAAATAAATAAATAAATACAAATAAAAATATATTTGTTTTTTTTTTTTTTAACAAATGATCTTATATTTTAATATCCATCGAATTTTTAGCTATAGATTTTAATAATATAATTTTAGTCGTTTAATTAAGAACGTGTTTTTAGTTTATTTAATTTTCGTTTGTTATTAAAATAAATTTAAAACAATTTTTTTTCTCCAACATTGTTACAAAAAATTAAAGACCATATTATTATTATAATTATTTTAAATATGCTTGAAAAATAAATTGAAGGAAATTTGTTTTTATTAATATTTATAGCTTGAAAAATAAATTGAATATTTAATATTTTTATGCTTTACTGCAATATATGTAATGAAAAAAAAACATTAAGCAAAATACAGAAATACTACTTTTTTTTTGTTTAATTACTCACTTTCAAATTTCCATATTAACGAGCTCTGTGTAAGATCTATTTCTTTTCATCTCTCATATGCCCCGAATCAGATTTGATATCTCCCATTCAAAGACTTCGATGACTCCAATGCCGACTGCCCCCACTGCTGGTGGATATCTCTTACAGCTAATGCTGTATAGTAGCCATTACGTACTTATGCGCCACCGATATACCTCTTAATTACACACACACTTAAGCTGCTTAGGGTATCAAATGAAATAACAGCTCGACGCGTTATAATTTTCCACGTGTTAACCTTGAGCAAAACTGAATTTCACACTGGCCGCCTCGACTTTTTGATTTAAATAATTTTCGTTGCTTGAATGGAGCATTGAAAGTGCAGCACAAAGACACGCACACACACACACGCATACACATGCCAACTAATTGGTTTGTACCGTAGGCCAGCTGTAATTAGTTTCCCACCTGTTGTCTTCTAATGTATTTAGAGCATGGCTGCGATTGGGTTTCAATTGCTGCCCAATCTGTAATTAAAAGTCCATATTTTGTACAATTAAAGGCAAAAGCCAAATTGGCAAGAAATAGCCATAGAAAATAAGGTGATATTAATTGGGCTAACGCTGATTGGGCAAACGAGGTGCAGAGTCAATGGATGTGGAACTAGGAGTTGCCCCGTGCCCCAGTCTCTGCCTCTGCCGCAGTCTCTGCCTCAGCCATATGGCAGCAACTGGCTTTTGGCAGCTGCTTGAATTCGGTTTGTTGTTGTTGTTGTAGGCCGTTTTATTGTCGGTCCGCCCGCGCAGCATTGTTCAACGATAATTTTCTATAACAATTTGTTGTAGACGGCGCCGCAGTTGCTTTTAATTGCACTGCGGGTCAGCTCTGGGCCTCAACTGCTCGACTTTTCCCTGAAGCGAGTGTATTTGCTTTTTGCTTATTGTGTAATGGACCGCAGGCCTTTCACTTGCCACCAAACAACAAACAACAAACAAAAAGCCAACTCATTTTTGGCCATTATTTCTATTTGCCGTACTTTGTTCAAAATGAGTTCAGAAAAAAAAAATTTAAAAATTTAAAAACGCCCACCCCAATGCATATATCTAAATTGTAGAGTACTTGACAACGTGACGCCGAACTGGACTCGGGACACAAAAGTTGTGCAATTAATGCAGCTACACTGTGCAGCCACACTGTGCAACACTGCGCAGGTGAAAGGCAACACAAAGTGAATTAAGCCAATTGTTGGACTCATTTTTTTTTTTTGTTTTTCTTTTTTCTGAGAAGCTGAACAAATTCCATAAGCCGACAAATCCTGTCGGGCTGAAAGCCAAAAAAGGCTAACAGTAATCACAAGTTCTGCTAGAGATACAGGGTGACCATATGAGCTTTAGGTAAAAAAGAAGAAAATGCCAGAAATGTAAACAAAATCTTTTTTGGAATCTCAATTATTTTTTAAAAATATTTGCAGCTTTTTTTATAGCTATAAAACGTGTTGTTATTGAATGGCAAATCTTATTAAATATTTTAGTAGCTTCAGCTTGATTCTAGCTTAAGAAACTGCTGATATATAGAGTTATAAGAAATAGTATCCTTTTTACTGGGTCAACGTGTTGCCTATTGGATTTGTATATAGATCAAATTCCTAAGACTGACAAATTCTATCAAACTAAAGACGGAGCAAAAAATAAATAAATAAATAAATAAATAAATAAATAAATAAATAAATAAATAAATAAATAAATAAATAAATAAAAACTAAATAAAACTAATAAAAATTAATAAAAAAAAATAACAAGTTGTAGAAAAATACAGGGTGACTAAAATAGAACAATAATAATAAAGAAAATTCCTATAAAAATGAAAAAAGTGCAGGCTTTATTATATTAAATTATCTGACATTTAAAAAAAAAAATTTTTTAATATCTGTAGATCTCAATTAGTTATAAAAGTTGCTAAAATAAATATATAAACAGATATAGAAAATATATATAGAAAAATAGAATAAATAGTTGATATGAAAATAATCAAAATATTTGTAAATCGCTTTAATCTTAAAAGTTCCTAAATAAAAAATTGATTGAAAATAGCTTACATAAAAAATAAATTTTTTAAAAGTAATTGTAAATCTGATTGAATCATAAAAGTTGCTAAAATAAATAAAATAAATAAAGAGAAATTAATATGAGAATAATCAAAGTACTACACGAGTTCCATTAAACATTTACATAATAAACATTTCTATTTTTTTAATATTTCTAAAAAATATTTACATATAAGAGTTGCTAAAACAAAATACTAATAATTATTTCAACAGTTTCATTTGAACAATAGCTTTAACAATAACTGACAAATGGACTTATCCAATGAGTGGGACACCCTATTGATTTCATAATTTTTATTTTTTTGGCTAAGCAAATTCCATAAGCCGACAAATCCTGTCTGGCCAAAAAAGGCCAATAAAAAAGTGCGCTGCACGCGCACAAATTCTGTTTATTTTTTTTAGCGGTTTTTTCGCCCTCCCCCCCTATATAACTGGCTATAACTATTGAATATCACTTAACAAGCGCAGCTGTCAGCAACCAGTTGGCGGCTTATAATGAATTGTTTCGCTCGCATATTGTTTCAAATTACATGGGATATCGGTACCAAGAGGCATGCCCCAACGGCATAACAATAACATGCACGCGACAAAGTTTCGATCAGATAAACCGTTTGCTCGTGTTCTCTCGCAGCGAAAGACTTGGGCGACAAACTTGATCAAATGCTTTATTTGTGTGAAGAATGTGAGGAGAACTTGTTGTTGTTGTTGCTGTTGTTGTTGCCACAGGCAGCGGCAGCTTGTCAAAGGTCGTGTGGAAAGTGCGTCCAGCTGCTGTCTGTCGCCACGCCCTTTTTTGTCTGTTGTTTTTGTCCCAGCTGCAGCTGGCGAAACAAGTTTCGCTTTGGGTTTCCTGTTGTGGCATGCCACACAGCACAAGAAACCAAGACGAATAAAAACCATGCATAAATCAGCTGCTGCTGCTGCTGCTGCTGCACGCTTAGCCACATTAGCCACCGCGCTGACCCACATCCAAGCCGAGGCAAAAAGGGTTTGTGTGTGTTTTTTTTTCCATTTTTTTCTCCGTTGGTTTCTCTGTCTTGTTTTGTCTTTTATGGTCCATTGCGCAATCGCGGCTGGAACTTAGCCAGATCGAAAGAGCTCAGATCGAGCGCTTGGATCGCCTCAGCCTTCGCATTGAGCCAATGACATCAAATGCCAAAATAGCGCACAATCATTTCATTAAATGATTTAATTAAGCTAAACAGTCAACAAATTTCGATGCGTGTGTGTGCCTCAAGTGCTTTTCGAGTGTGTGACATATTGGCATCAAGTTCACCCCAGCCAGCCCTCGGACAAAAGGCGAGCATGCCGTGGCGAGCGACATTGATTACCAAACGAGAATTCGACTTCAGCGGCTATTAGCGGCTTATAAAGCTATGAATATGCGTATTATGATACACTTAAGCCAGATATACAATATATACAATATATATATACATATATATATATATATATATATATATATATATATATATATATATATATATATAGGTGTCTATCCATGGCTCAACACTTTTTTTTGCCGAACTGTTTCCGTTTTGTAATTGTTTTGATTTGCCTATTGCTGATTGCTTAAAGGGAAGTGCGCGTTTGTGTCTTAAGTCTTTTGTTTGCCCATGCAGAATAATTTGCCAAACAGAGAGAAAAATGCGAAGCAACAAAATTATGAAAATTAATAGCAAACAATATATTTAAGCAAGTATTTATGAGTGCCGCATTGGCATTGGATCGAACACATGTGTGTGCCTGTGTGTGTGTGAGTTTCGGGTTTATGAATGAGCCGCTGCGTCTGCGTGCCGGGTCAATGTTACCCACATCTGCTGTGGACTTGAACTTTGTATCTCTCTTTCTCTCTCTCTCTCTCTCTCTTTCTCTCTCTCTCTCTCTCTCTCTCTCTCTCTCTCTGTTGTTTCTGCTCCTTCTCCCCATCACTCTTTATTTTGGGTTTCTTCTATTTGTTTTTACAAAGTGCAAACATGAAACTATGATGGCTAAAGCCAAGGCTCGGCTTAACGCTAATGACAGTCGCTGACAGCTTACAAAATACCAACAACAACAACAACAACAGCAACAATCGAAATTACGGTCCTAAAAAATGTAATTCAAGTGTTTTGCATTTGGTTTGTTTTGCCTCTTTGTAAACAATTTAAAAGAGCTTCAATTAAAAGCGTGTAATGCAGCTGTTAAGAAGGGCTTCCAAACACAATAATATACGAAATGTATTCACATATAAACATACAGAGTAATAGATATAGAGGAATATAAGCAGCGACTTTTTTATTTCGGGCAACAGCCAAAAAGCTCTTTAATCTATAATCTGCATCTCCAGCCATAAGCCATAAGAATTGTTGGTATCTGATATCTTATAGGAAAATCTGCCGGCACGAGTTGTCAAGGCAACTCTTTTGGGCCATTTCAATGAACCTTCAATGTCCTACGCTGACGCATACAGCAGACAATATCGGCTGATATCTGGCTGGTTTCTGCGGCCATTTGTCTCAGTCCGTTGACTGCTGGCCAGAAAAAAAAAAACGATTTTCATATTATTATTCGCTCAGTTTATAAGCCCAGATTGTATTTTTATGGAACACCAATGCTACGATTTCTGTGAAAAATACTGCAAAATGATACTCTTAGCATATACAACAATCATATAAAATTGAAATATTGAATGCTGAATTTATCTAGCGTCTCTACTGAGAGAAAATATTAAATATTTTTAAAATATTTTCAGCTTACTAAAAGACGCCTTTAGACTTTAAAAAAAAGACATCGACATTTTTTATTCATTTCAAATATTATGTTCCCTAAATAGCTTTTGCTTATGACTGTTTTAGACCTTACAATTAGTTCTGTATGTTCACAGTTAAAATTCCCATTTTTGTTTCTAATTTAACCCTTGACCAGCTCACAAATCACACATTATAAATCTCGAATCTCAGCTGAAGCTAAACCAAAAATTTGTTTCATTCACACTCGCTTAATTTTGGGAACAACAAAATTTGAAGTTCACAGTTTGCCTTGCCGCAGCGTTCACTGTACAGTGTTGCTTGCTTACCTTTACCCATATTGTTGTTGTCGAATTTTGTTGCTGTTAATTTTTTCCCTATTTGATCCATTGTTGGCTTTGCCAATTTTCAACGCTCGCCCAATTTTAATTACAGATACACGAGGCTGCTGGGACTTTTGTTATGGCACGGCACGGCACGAGGTGCGCCATTTGAACTTGACTTTAATTGGCTTTCAATGGAGATAAAAAACAATTATGTATAACTCGGGATAAAGCATTTTTTTGTTGTATATCTAATTAGACTGCAGCACAGCCCAAAGGCTATTTTGTCTTTCACTTGACACAGCCAACGTATAACAAGCAGAAAAAAACAGAAGTAAAAGTTGACGGAAGTGCTTGATTGGGAGATACCCTGCTAATGTAGGGTGATGCTAATATAGGTGACGATTGGGGGAAGGTAGGAGAAAATAGTTAGCCATATAAGAGACTTATAGACCAATTGAGATCAACCCTAACTAGCCTTTTTACTAAAAATATAGACAGTTACTCTTCTACTTGTATACATTTCTTTGGGTAGTCCAAATACCTGATTTCTAGCTTTTATCGAAGGTAAGTAAACACATCATGTAACATATTTACATATAACCTATTTACTCAGACGGATGAGCCTTAGAAGAGATAGATCAACTCTCATCTGGTTTTAATACTACTAACAAGAATGCTCTTATACGTTTATACATCCTGAATTGAGTCTACCTCTAACTGATGCCTAGCTCTAATACGAGTGGAGAATATATTTTGACTCTTATGCTGTAACACATTCACTCAAACGGACGAGCACGATCGAGCTTTACTTCTATCTCCTCTACTGTTTAGATTTATTACTAGCCAGCTCTTATACTAGCTCTTATACTCGCAAACATTAGCGACACATTCAGTCAAACGGACGAACACGATCCAGCCCCATCTTGCTTTACTTCAATCTCCTTTACTATTTAGCTTTTATACTCGCTAGCTCTTATACTAGCTCTTATAATCCCGAATATTTCCGACATTTGCAGGCACTCAAAGCCAGAATGTCTCGTCTGTACCTGTACACTAGGCAATTACACTCTAGTACTTATACTTAGTTAAACCTTCACCCAGATAGACGAAGTTTTACTTTCTACTCTTATACTCTTCTATTTATTCAAACAGACAATCATGATGTGGCTCGATCTGCTTGTGATTATGCTGTCCTTAAGTCTCTAAGCTAATAAACTCTTCCGCCTCCAGCTAACTACCTCTTATACTAACTAGCTCTTATACAAGCACATAAACGAGCTCTTATACTGCAACCCCTACACTACCGCATTGAGCTCTACCTCACATACCCTGATACAGACCTAGAATTGATCGATCTACGCGCTCTCTTCCATTTGTTTCTCTGCGCCACACCAATAAAACCAATATGCCCGCTTTAAACAATCTTCCCAACATACAGAAAGAGAAATAGTAATAAACGCATAAATATCTCTCACTTTTTCGTTGTCATGAACGCGTCCAATCGCTGGATTATGTAAGATCGGCATACCGCGGCTATGAAACGCTGTGCATATTGTGAATGCCAAGCGTTGGACTCTACGAAGGTAACGCCCAGCATTTAACTATAACAAGTGCAAATTGCGTAGCTTTTTCTTTATTTTTTTCTTCTCTCTTTTTTTTTAAGTTTTGGCCATGCGCTGCATGCTTAAAATAAATGTTAATATCTACATCATTTACAGTTAAACGCAGGCGAGTGGACAAAGTTTGTGTATGCTGGACATGCGAGCACCCACACACACAGACGTTTATGATGCCATCAAGTGTGTGTGTGTGTGTGTGTCGGTGTTCGCTCATAATTTGATAATAGCGTCCATTGAAGCTAAAGCTAAGGCAAAAGCAAAAGTGCGCATAAAACAAAACTGAAACTTTGCTTGTTGTTGTTGTTGTTGTTGTTGTTGTCTTAATTAGCACCCAACTAAATGTTTATAAAGTGGCAGCTGCTTCATTTTTTTGCCTTTGCCTTTGAGTTTTTGTATTTTTATTTTCTGGGTGTCAAAACAGATTTGTACAAACAGTGTCATTAGCTGGGAGAATGATGCTTCGCCAGTGTCGGTCGCTCGATTATTAGGTAATGCCCCTACTATATGGCAAACAGAAATGAAGTCATTTACTTCGGCCTCCTGCCTCATATTTACTTAAACAAATTAAAATGTGTGTGAAAAATGCGCACATGTTTCATTATTGATACCAGAGCCAGAGCTGAACAATGGCGGCCAAACAAAAGACTTAGGCAACGAACTTGCCGTGTCCACATGACTATACTGTATATGTATATGTATTATAATTTAACTAGCTTGCAATTTCAAGACATTCCCAGCATTGTTGTTGTTATTGCTGCTGTTGTTGTCGGTTGCTGCGTCAATCATGCCTGGCCTGGCTAGAACTTCATTTGATTTGCAGCTTTTCAATTGGATATCTCTATGGCTGCCCCATGTGGCGATCCGACGCGTCGGTGGGTGCAGCATTGGGCAGCAGCTGAATTCAGCCAGAGGCAATGTTTAAATGTTAAACTAGTTAGAATGCAGTAAGCAACGGGAGGTCGACTGAATAGATACCCTGTAAATGGAATGAAAAAATAAGAATTGGGATCAAAAATTTGATAATAGAGCCAAAGACATAGCCCAAAAGGAGATTATATGAGAGAGAGAGAGAGATAGGGAGACAGAGAGAGAGAGAGAGAGAGAGGGAGAGAGAGAAGAGAGATTTAAAAAAGAGAGATGACATAGATAACGAAAATATATGTATATATAGATAGATAGGGATATAATAATTAAGATGACTGAGAGAGAAGGGAGAGAGAGAGGTGAATCGATAGACAAATAAATAAAATGGAGTGACTAAGGAAAGAGATAAACCAAGTGAGAAAAGAGTTAAAAGTGAAAAGTGAGAAGTAAGAAGAAATAAAAAGTTAAGAGTGAGAAGTGAGAAGATAGTAGAGAAGAAGAATAAATAAAAGATAGAGAAGGCAGAAAATAGAAGAAGAAAAAGTTAGGAAGAGATAGGACTGACTAAAAGAAAGATGTGAGCAATGAGAGTAGCAGAAGAGGCAGAGAAAATGAAACAAAGATCCGCCAAAAGAGATAATAGAAGCACAGGGAGAAGATAGAAGAGATAACAGGGATCCAAAAAAAGAGCAGAGAAAGAGAGAAAGGGTAAAGGACATCTGTTAAGAGGAAGTATAGAGAGAGGGAGAAGAAGAAGAGATAGTGCAGATCAAAGGAAAAGGTAAGCGTAAAGAAAGCTGAGAAGAATTTTCTCTAAAGGATAATGAAATTTCTTATTACAGCTTCCAGCTTGCAGCTTCTTCTATAATATATACCACAATTAACATACCCCACTCGGATATTTGCTACAGAATTTACCTACAAACAAACTTCATTAATCTCAAGAAATGGTGTAGCAGCAGCAGCAGCAGCAGCAGCAGCAGCCGACTGTGATCGGGCAAAGGCAGCTCGACTATAGTTAGTGGCTGTCTCGATGGCCTGGCTAGGTTTAATTGACGCGCTGCCAGCATGTATTTGCTTTGATTTAGTAATTAGATTGTGCGCCACAGGTTGAACAGGTTCATGAGATAAAGCCAAATGGCAGTTCTTTGAATTTTTATGCTAATCTCGCTGTTGCACTTGCTGCAGCCATTATAAAGTTTTATAAAGTTTTTTACTATTTTTTATAAACTATATTCTTTTTATAAACTTTATTTATAAGTGTTTTTATTTATGACAAGAATAGAGCGCAATTGCTCAGGTCGTTTAATTGCATGTCACATAAATCTCGTCAATTGATTGCTCTGATTTATGACAGTCGCTCGAGTTGCAGTTCGAGTGTGGCGTTTGTCGCCTAAGTCTTTCGTGTGGGCGTCGCTCACTGTATTTCAATTTACTTGTTTCCCATTTTGTGTAAGTCACATTCAAAGTTAAAAGCATTTTGACATTTCGCTGCGCTGACCTTCAAAGCAAAAGTCATTAGAATAAAACGCGCAAGATGCGCCTTAAACAAAAATTACCGTTAAATGTATTAAACATGTGCAGCTATACACACATACATATATAAGCCATTTATTAGTGCCAGCGCAAAAGCTTTCAAGCCAGCCGAAATGATAAATGCGACGAGAAAAAAAGAAACTGCTTAATTCTCTAAAAATAAAAATATTTATAAAAAAATAAAAATAAATTAATATATACAAATATTTAGCAAAAAGAAATGTCTGGGCGCATCTGTCGGATGATGTAATTAACACATAGAAAGCTGCTTTGATTTATGCTAGATATATGCAAATAAGCCTTTACGAAAGAGGCGAAGAGAGCCGGTCTTGGCCATGGCTAAGAGAGTTGCGGCCGCAGACGCTCTTAAGCCACGCCGAAGCTCTGCCAGAAAAGCTCGAGTTTATATTTTCGGTGCTCTGCGATACGCTAAATGCTATTAAGCCCAGTGGAGCCATGAAGCAAGAAGAAGAGACGCAAAACAAAAAAGTTTTCAAGCAGCCGAAGCCCGTTCGACAACGTAACCGAACTTACGGTAAGGCCAGCTAGCCAGCCAGCCAACCAGCCAGCCAGTTAGCCAGGCCAACAACGTCTTGGCCGTCAGTCGTGTCGCGAAAGTCGTCGAGTGCGTTTGCCAGTTGCTTTTGTTGCTGTCGCTGCGGCACAAACACACACACACACACGCTCAAAATTTACACACACACATACACATCGTCGTGTTAGCTGGTGCCGTGTTACAGTGGGTATTAACGAAACAACAAAAATATTTAACAAATAAATAAAAAACCCACACACAAGCTCATCATCAGCAGCATCATCAGCGGCTGCTGCTGCTGTCTCTTCGTCATCATCATAAAAAAATTATAATAAAAAAATAAATTTGTTTAGTGCGCGCAGTCGTTATGCAACTGAAGTGCTTTCCAAAACCAAAACAAATAAGTAAAAATTGAGAAGAAAAAAAAAAATTAGAGAAAAATAGTTGAAGAAATGCAAATATAAAACAAAAGCAAAAGCATTGAAGAAACTTTTTGCTTTAATTAGAAATTTGTACAAATAAAACTGCGGTAAAAGCGTAAACAAAAATGCACAAAAAATTATAATAAAATAAACAATTTTTATATTAACAAAAAAAAGAAATAGATAAAACGAAATAGTTTAAAATTTAAAGAAATAAATTTTTTTTCAGCAAGTGAATTGCCAGACAAACAAACGAAAGTGAAAAGCTAGCCGAATGAATGCAAATTAAATTAAAAATAAAACAAAAATTATTATAAAATTATTATAAAATTATTATAAATTTTTAAAAAAATAATACTCATCTTATACACAAATCAATTGGCATCAATTCCAGCTGCAGCTGCTGCAAGTGCAACGAGAGCTGAATGCGAACGTAATCATTGGGAAAATTGTGTGTGCCAAACAATTTCGACACAGACAAAACTAATTGAGCAAAAGGTGAGTAGCATGTCAGAGGTGCATGCAACAAAGTAACAAACAGCATGCAACGCATGCTGCATGCAATGCGGCCCTCCCGGCGTATGCGTAACATTTAGCCCAAGGCGTAGGAAGGCGAGCAAGACATATAACATGCATGTGTGTGTGTGTGAGTGAGTGTATGAGTGCATGTGTGTGTGCATTGTTGTGCACTTCCTGCTTAAGTATATATAAAATATATATATAAATAGATATATGTATACATATATATGTATATATTCATCTCTCTCTCTCTCTCTGTTTCGTTTTCGCTTCCCTTTTGCATTTCAAATATTTTTGAAAAATGTTGCTCTAAACATTTGTTGTTGTTGTTGTCAAGGTTGTCCACACATATGGCACTAATATCCATGTTTTGCGGCTTTAATTAAATACTATTAGTGCAGAATTAGGAGAGCCACACAATGTCAAGCTCCAGTTAGTTGGGCCAGCTTGCTCTGACCCTGAGCATGTGACGGTGTGTGTGTGTGTGTGTGTGTGTGATGAGTTGTCAGCACGCCTCCAAAAAAAACGAAGCTAACAAAACAAATGCAGTTAATAATAATAGGAAAAAACACAAGCCCAAAACAGAGATGAGACCGAGACTGAAATGAGAAGAATTGCTGGTAGGTGTTGCGACAATTGTTGAGGAAGGAAGTCGCAGCGCGGTGGGGCGCGACTTGGCTGCAGTCAGCCAGCGAATGCATGCAGTGGGCGGCAATTAAAGTGCAGCCAGAAAAACTTGCTGCAGTTGCAGTTGCCTCTGCCGTTGCAGTAGCAGCCGAGGCGCCCAATTATTCAGCCATAAATGTAAACAATCGCATAAAAGCGACTAAGTAGCAGAGACCCTCACCCCAACCACCCCCTTAAGCTCTGTGTCTGACGTGTTGAAAATGCAGCAGGCCAAACTCGGAAAAAAAAAACCAAAATCTATGCACAAATTTAGTCTTAGCCAGCCCTCGAACCGCCCCCTGCCAGACAGAACTAAGCGAGCAGCAGCAGAAAAGAAACGTAAGTCTCTTAGACAATAACGTGGCAATTTAATGGGAAATGTCAGTCACAAGGCGTACAACAACAACAACAGCAGCAGTTGACTTCATTTTCTCAGAAGCAACAAAAGAAAAACTACAACAACAACAACAGCTACGGCTACAACAATATGCATGAACAAATGAGTTTTCGTGCGCGCAGACATAAAAAAGGTCGTGGCAAAGTTACAAACGCAATGACAGCAACCAAATACAACAACAACAACGACAGCAATGACACAAAAAAGGCAATGCGCAATGCACAATATACAAACAACACAATCGACACACATTTATATATATGTATATACATATATTTATATATATATCCGTTAAGACATGTCAAAGTGCATGACTGCCAAAAAAAAAATAAATAAATAAATATATAAAATAAAAATCTAAGCTAAGCCCCCTTCACTCAAACTTTTGCATATATAACGGCCATGCAGACATGCCTATATATATTCAAATACATATACATACATATATATATAGATTCTCAGATTGGTGTCACACATTTCATTCTTTAGGCCTGGCGAAAAAAACAAAAACAAAAGCAAAACAAAATTTCTTTCGCTTCTCTATTCACAAATGCGCGGCGCATTTTTATGAGCTGACTTTGACTTATATCTATGCATATATATATGCACACATATATACACATATGCCTCTCTATACTTAAGCTGTCGAAGCGCGATTTATGTTCATTAGCCAAAAGTCCTCGGCTCACAAAAAATGGGCTAATCAGATGCGCAGCAAATGCAAATTTTTAGCGCGCAGACAAAGCAAAGAAATATTCTAATTTAATACTATTACAAAACTTTCGAGAACATCGAAAAATGCCACAAAGACCTTTAAAAGGTTTTGCCATGAAATAAACAAAAAAAAAACAAAAAAAAAACAATTATTTCTGCTTAATTTATATAAATTAGAAAGATTTGCCTTTGTTAGCCTGAAAATATATAAGCGAAAACTAAAGCTTAGAAGTTTGGCTAAAGCCTTTTTTTAATTATTATTTCAATATAAAAAAAAAAATCATTATTAAAACAAATATTAGAAAAAAAGTTGGCCTTTATTTTAAAATTTTTTTTTAATAAAAAAATAATATTTAAAATAATATTTAGAAAAAAAGTTTAGCCTTTATTTAAAAAAAAAAAAAAAAAAAAAAAAATTAAAAAAAATCATTTTTAAAATAAAATTTTGAAAAAAAAAAAATTTGGGCTTAGCTTATATTTAAAAAAAAAAATTTTCTTTTTATAAAAATATCGTTTTTTAGAAAAAAATTTTGAGAAAAAATGTAGATGTTTTTATAAAATTGAATATGTTTTCCATAGTCAAAAAATTTGGGCTTAGCTTTTATTTAAAAAAAAATTTTTTCTTTTTATAAAAGTAGCGTTTTTTAGAAAAAAAAATTAGAGAAAAAATGTCGATGTTTTTATAAAATTGAATATGTTTTCCATAGTCAAAATATTTACTTTTCATATTTAAAAAAATATATATATTTAATGATTTTAAATAAAACTTTTATTGGCAAAGCTTATAGGTTTATATTTTATTCATATTATCAAAGTGAAAGAATAAGTATAAATGTAAGAATAGAAAATTGGTATTGGAAAAAAATTTAAATATTTTATAAGTTACACAAGTTATAATAAGTTACAAGTTATTTTTATTTTTTTTTATTTTATTCTAACTCCTAGGCGCAACTTTAATATTTCTATGAGCTGCCACCTTTGGGCCCAGTCTAAATATTTCTATGATCTGCTACTTTTCGATGAACATTGTAAACAAAATCCTGGCCGACAGTAAAAGTATGGATATATTCACTTGTTGTATAGTTAATAAAAAGTTGACATATGTCAGAGTTACTAAAGAAATATGTATGATATATATGAGGAATGTATGATATATGTATATGATATATAAAAGGAATTTAGCTTTAGAGCTTTAGTCTTTTTTGCACTCAAACTTTCTTCACATACATAATTCCTTGGCCTCAACTCTAATAGACGCTCCCTGAACACTTAGAAACTGCCAAAAAGCCATTTCCATTATCCACAAAAAATAATACACACACCTTTTTATTGGTCTACTAACTACGAGTCGTCGCACATATCATGGACAGCACGTTGAGCGTTGTTAACGCCCGCAACAATAACAATAAAAGCTCACTGAGAGCGCTAATTAAATTGTTAAATTATTATTAGTGGCACTTGGACAGGGCTGCGGCACGTGGTCACACAGACTAGGTTACTGTAGATGCGCCTTAATGGCTTATCATAGAAGTAACGGCAACAGCAACAGCCTCATCCGAGTCCAGCCTTAAATCTCTTTATTAAAACATTATATCATTGAACATTGTTTCGTGGCGATCTAAATTGTGTTTTAAGTGCACGCGTAGGCCACAAAAGGTGTTTGTTGTGTGTTCATATTGTTGTTGTTGTTGTTGTTGCTGTCTCTTTCTGTGCTGACCGCCGCAATCAGGCAAACAAAACGCTTGTTAAACAAACAAACACAAACACAGTGAGAAATATTATGAGCTATCTTACTTCATATTTCCGCTCGTCAGCAGCTGCCGCTGCCGCTGACGCCGCTGCCACCGCCGTTGCTACAGCATCATCAATCTCTAATAAATAAAGGCCGAAAAAAAAAACTTTCGTAGGGCCATTTGAAAAAAGTGAAAAGCAGAGATTTAAAACTTTTGCTGCTGCTGCTGCTGTTGCTGCTGTTGCTGCTGCTATTGCTGCTGCTGCTGCTGTTGTTGCTGCTGCTGCTGCTGCTGCTGCTGCTGATTGCAGGCGTGTGATAAGCACAAATCAGCAAAAAAAATTTGTATTTATATGAAGAAAAAATAAAAAGCCAACTTAAATAGCCGCTGCTTTCATTCAACGAACATTTATTAAGCCAACTAATGATGGTCAACGTAACGCGCAACGTTTTTAATACCCATTGTAAGTGACTAAATGGGGTGTATTGTTTTTTGTGCAAAATTTATGTTACATGGCAAAAAAAAAAGGCTTTCTTGTTGGCTTTAACTGCTGAAGCTGGGCTGAGGCGTGCTGACAGACTTAAGCTACCAACTTCCCTCTGCGTATGGCACACTCTCTCTATTTCCCTCTACTTGTCCGTATGTGGCTAAATTTGTATATAAGATAGGCCTATGCCTAACTGTCTCTCTATCTCTTATATTTCAATCTGTCCATCTCTGTCCCTATCTCGCTTTATCTCTCTTGGTCACTCTTTCTCTCTCTCTGTATATCCTCTGTCAATTATCCCGTCACTCTTTCTCTCTCTTTGTATATCCTCTTTCAACCACCCAGTTTATTCCTCTCACAATCTGTCTGTCTTTCTCTCTCTTTGCCTCTCCATCATCTCTTTGACATTCCTTCTATTTCCTGGTTTATTCCTTTATCAAATCTTCTGTCTGTCCTATCTGTCTACGTATCTGTAGGTCCATATGTCCTTATGCCTCTCTCTAACCCTCTGTCTACTTCTCTAGGTATCCTTTATCCTAAGAACTTCTCCAATTACAACTCTTCACACTGCACTTTCTTACCTAGGGTATCTTCTAGTCGCGCCTTGCTTTCTCGCGCAGTTTTACTTGTTTTGCTTTACTTCTTACAAATGCTGAAAGAAAGAAATTTCAGTTTCGTTTTCAAACTCAGTCGCTCGTGGAAAATTTAGTGCTCACAGTTGATGTTGTTGTTGTCTCAGCCGTCTCGGTTGTTGTTGTTTAAGCTGTTGCTGTTACTACGTTTACATGAGCTGCACGCCATGGCGCGCTGTGTGGTAGGTAGCCAACCAGCCAGCCAGTCAGCCAGACAGGCAACAGCCAGTTGAAGCGTGCAAGCCAAATGAAAACTGAAAACGAAAGCAGCCGCCAAATTGTTGTTGTTGTTGTTGTTTCTCGTTTGTTGTTGTTACTCTTTTTGCAAGTAATTTCTGTGCTTTGCTTTTCACTTCACACACACACACACTCGCTCACACATCTATAAGCTCTTTTTTGGCCTGCACTCGTCTGTTTTTGGTTCGCTCAAGTTTTGCTACCAAAACAAAGAAACGTAACGAATCTTGAAAAAAAAAATGAAACGCGCCAAAAAATGCGGAAAGCCTGGTCAACAAACGTTTGTATTTTCGTGTAATGAGAGTGTCAACTCGTTTGATTTCCAAGCGGACGCATCGCCCTGTGAACCAGTTTTCGATAACACCTGCCACACGGCTAGGCTGCTGCACTCGTTCGATTTTCCATTTCTCACATTGATTAATGGTGCGCGGCTAGTTCATTAGGCAAGCGGCCAAAACGTTTGGCTATGATGCAACAGCGAATGCCACGGTTTGAGGCCATAGCCTAAAGTTTTTTGGAAATAGAGAAAATCTAGCTCAGCTCCACTTTTAGCGAGCAGGATAACAGCCAACCTAATGCAAGTTCGTTGCCTAAGTCATTCGTTAGGCAAAGCATTTTGCATGCGCCAAAAAATTTCAAGCAGGACAACAACAATTTCGAGCGTTTTTAGGCCATTGACCGAAATGCCACAAGTTCGTTGCCTAAGTCATTTGTTTGAAAACAATTTACGGATTATTTAGTTTTGATGTTGGACTTTATTAACAATAGCAACAATTTTAGCCTTGGTATAGTCATTTGTCTTAGATGCTGCAAGTTTGTCGCCTAAGTCATTTTATTTATCATAGCAATGGCAGCTACTAATGCACAAAGTTCGTTTCCTCAGTCATTTGGGCATCCAATATGCAGAATAACAGAATACAAGTTTGTTGCCTAAGTCATTTGTTTAGCTAACCATATTCGTATGCCACAAAGCAGGACAACAACAATGTTTAGCCTTTTTTGGCTGCTTATACAAGTTCGTTGTCCAAGTCTTTCGTTTGTAAAACAATTAAATTGTTCATATTTGACTTTGGCAGCTCCTAATGCACTCGCGCATCGCGACGTGTCAAGCGATTTGTTAGATTTACATTTTGAGAGTCTGCTTACGCACGGACAGACAGAGATAGACAGAGACGACAAGCCATAAAAATCAATCAAATCTAGCTACAACAGCAACAAAAACAAAAACAAAAATTGAAATGTTAACTCAAAGTCGACGATTTTTCGTTTAGTTTGTTTTCATTTTCATTTTTTTTTTTTGTCGCTTGCAACACACGCTGACAGTTACATGATGGCAGAAAAAGAAGCAGCAGCAGCGACGCACACACAATATATATTGTAAAACCTTATGATTTAACACAAGTTTCATTCAATAATTGCGTGAATGATGAGAGCTAAGCTGAGCCGCGCGTCGGCCAGACGCTGCGTGCGTCTAAAGGGAAATATGCGTTGCGAAATATGCATATAAATTTTTAATTATCTGTATGTAAATATGAATATGTATACAAGTGTGTGTGTGTGTGTTTGATTCGCCAGGTGTTGGCAGCGAGGCGCGCTCAGGTGTTAAATAGCAGCAGCGGCAGTTCCGCAAGACATTGTTTCAGCATGTTCGGCTGCTGTTTTAGATATTTGCACTATTAGCTTCCTATTTGCGCACGCGATGAATATATATATATGTACATGTATGTGTATATGTATATAATTTGCATAATGAAAACCTTAACCCCAAACCTAGTGCGATTAACTGAACCGTGCACTCGCTGCCAAAAAGCACTTTCACGGCGTTTGTTATGCAAATTAAAGCATTTGATTAGCCATATCCACACAGCCTCCGTCGCCGTCGCCGTCGCCTCTGCCCTCGCCTTCGCCTTCGCCTCCTCATTGGCCTTTCGAGTACTCGAATAATACGCATTAACGCGCTAAATATTACGTATAATTTCTCATTATATAGATAGACAACACACACACACACATATACATATGTATGCATGTATGAAGTCAATGACTGCTTAATTTAATTCGTTTAGAAAATCAATGGCCAAGCGAATCTTGAACTTCGCGGCGTTCGGCTTGACCCCCAGCGGGAATTTCGAGCAGGCTCTGTGAAAAGATTTTCGTTTTAGCCACAGATACATGCCTACATATATGTATATACATACATATATCTACATATCGATTCTAGCAAAAACTTTGGTTTGTTTATTTCTGGCCGTGGCCAATCAATCAAATTGCTGCCAGAGCGAAAAATTCTTTTGCCTTGTGAATGAGAAGAGAGAGAAAGAGAGAGGAGAGAGGTAGAAAGAGAAAGAGAAGATGCTGCTGAGCGCATTAGACGAAAGTATCAAATGATTCGTTTCCCAGACCAAAGGCAGCGCGCTTCATTAGCGCTGCTTTCAAGTCGGTTCTGGTTACATAATGAACCCGAGCGCTAATGAAATATAAATACAAAATCAAACATACAAAAACAGCAACAGCAACAACAACAACGCTAAAAATACTTTCTAGCTTTGAAAATTTTTGGTTTGACCTTAACATTTTGTGCGCCACATTTGGCAAATGATTTGGCATATTTGTTGTTGTTGCTGCAGCTGGGCGACTAAATGATTTCGGATGCGGGCAACAAAGATGAAAATGGCTATATACATATATACATACTATATACTAACTATATATATTTATACATAGCTCTATTAAGTCACTTCCAGTCGCAAAAGTCTGCATAGTTCCAGCACTTCAACTGTGCTTGATAGCATTTGATATGCCACGCCCATTTTGGGCGTGTATGCATAACTTTTTTGACAGTTTGTGAGGAAGCACAACATTAGCCCACTTACAAAATTTTAAGCTAATAATTGTGGAAACTATTCCCAATTTGCCACGCCCTTAATCAGAGTGTTCGGCTAAATATTTTAAATTCCAATTCTCTAGCTTCAATAATACCGAAAATTACTATGGGAGAGAGAGAGAGTTTCTTTTGTAAAAAATATATAGTAATTCAAAATTAGCCATGCCGCCCAGTGGGCGTATCCAAAAAGTAAAACTTGACACACAATCTAATGGAGTTGACCGGACGAATATATAGACAATAATTCAGCTATCGCGCTTTAATAATGCCGAAATGCTATGGGTTGTGGGATAGTTAGGCAAGAGACTGAAGACTGTAAAGTTGAAGGGATGGACGGATGAAGGAGAGATGGAAGAAGATACATAAAGACGAAGGTTTTGACAGTGGAACACATAGACACACGAGGGGGTGGATGAATGGATGCTATGAAGGATGGTCTGGTCTGATGGGCTGATGAACGGATTGTCGAATAAACGAGCGATGGAATGGACGATCGATCGAATGAACTGACCGTCGAATAGGTGAAGGCCGCAAAAAATCACGGGCGGATAGCTGAAGAGACAACTGGATGGACAGCCCAATAGACAGGTGGAGAGCCAGTCAAACAATCAAAAGAACAACCATACATTATAAAAAGCCAACAAATACATTTGTTCATCTTCCACAAGCTTAATTGAGAAATAAACAAGCAAATAGTTGGCTAACAAATAGGCTAGATCTGTCAGGAAAAAGGCTAAATAGGCAGCACTATGACAATCAGTGCCAAAATGTGATGGCGCTCAATGCAGCAACAAGCGCCCACTCAAGCGCACACCTCAACTCACCCACACACATGCCTAAATACACACCAATACACACACACACATACAGTCAGTTGTTAGGCATGTCAACTGCTTCATTTTGTGTGAAGCCTGCCCACATTTGTCGCATGTAAACAAATCAGCTAGACAAAGCGCAAGTGCTCACACACACACACACACACAATGAGCTTGAGGCAGCAGTAACAGCAGCTGCTGCTGTTAGTGTTGCTGTTGCTGGCCAAACAGACAACACGTGCTCAGTGTTTACAGCAACAGCAGCAGCAACAGCAGCAGCAACAGCGAAGCTCTGAAATCTCGTGACGCATTCGCAATTGCATTTGAACTCTGTTTAAACAATGACGAGCGTTAGGTAAACGAACTGAAAACTATTTGCAGTCGGCAGCCGGTAAATATTAATGCGAAAAAGTGGCCATCACAAAGCGAGCGACGACTGCAGCCAATGACCGGGCAGACAGGCAACAGCAACAACAAATAGATATACAGACAGACAAACAGACAGACAGCAACAACAATTGTTAGAATCTACACATGTAGTATATCCAAGCAGGCCCACTTCACACCCATTTAAAGTAAATTTACATGCCGAATGATTAATATGCAAGCGCTGTCTGTCTACATCTAACTATGACTATGACAATGAGCCGTTTGTCATCAGCAATATGATAAATTCTTTATTGATTCTCGTAAAACGATAAAGAAAACAAAAAATTACGCTTTCATTCATAAAAGCGTCGCGGCAAGTGCTTAGTATGCATCCGATGTCGCTCGATGCACAGTGCATAGAAAGTTCTGTTGGAAAGTCGATGTGAAACAAAAGACTGAAGCAACGAACTTGCCCAGACAGCGCTTGCAACATGCACAAATTTGTTGCGCTGACATTTTAGCCACAAAATTTTGGAGATTTTTCCCATTTTGCGAAATAATTTACTTTCTATTTCCGTTTGATCATTAATTTCGCAATGGAAATATTTCAAATAGCGAAAGCAATTTTTTCTTTTTTTTATTATCACTTTTATGGCGACAAATAAGTGTGTGTGTGTGTGTGAGCAGATGCTGCGAGCTGCGAGATGTTAATGAACTTCACGTTTGTTGCGGAAAGTAATTTTTACGTTTTTCTCTAATTGAATTAAAGTTTTGCTGATGATTTTATTAAAGCAGCAGCAGCAGCAGCAGCTAGGCTAAACACAAATAAAAAAGTGCAATAAACAATTTAATTGTGAAAGTTGAGCATTCGTCAATTTACATTCAAATCGCAGTCGGATATGTTTGGCAGTAACTCGACTAGTTATATATACATATATAAGTACTGCAATATAACAAAGTCTGATTAATTGACATTATTTAAATGATGCCAATTTGGCTGCAAGCCATCAAAGACAAAGGTTATTGTTATTACTTTTACTTACTGCTTGCTTGTGAAAGTCGTTTTGAAAAATTTGTGCGTGTGCGCGCAGAAGACTTAAGTAAAATGAAACAAAAATCAAATTGAGAGAAAAAATTTGAAAGTGAATGCGATGGCTGTGTGAGATGCAAGTCGCTTTGTAATTTCTGCAGTCAACAGTGAAATATAACAGTAAATATGCTTGAAATGATGCAGGCAAATCAGCAAAGTCAACAACATATGCAGCTGATGCTAAAGACTTCATCTCAGCCAGAGGCAGCATCAAGTGCCGCTCATCAGCACTCGACCTGTTTACAGAAGCCCCACCAACAACGACAAAAGAACATCTTCAACGGCTCGTAAGCAAAAACACAAGGCGTTTCCCTAGTTTTTGCACTTCTTGAAGCTGTTCTTTTAACAGAAATATGCCAGCATACCAGAGGCCGGCCTCCATCCGCTATGAGTATGCAGGATATTTGAGCACCACTTAACTGTTGTTGTTGCTGTTGCTGATGCTGCTGCTGCTGCTTCAGCATCACAGTTATCAGAACTTTGATCTGTCAGCATTTTTTGTGTTTATAAATGTTCCAAGAACAAAATCCAGCTAAAACCATTTTTCTGTTTAATTTCGCATGCACCAGAAAGAATGCACATAAAATTGCAACGAAATTGCCGGGCAAATTAATTGGCAGACCCAAACTGTGATAAACAAATGTTGCCACTTGTTCAGACTTTGCTTAAATGAGTTTAGCAGAGTTATACAAACAAGTGGCATTTCAAATACTCTTTTTACATGCAAATCTGAAATGTTAGTTCTTTCGATAGTTACAATTAATCGATAATTGACCTCACCTCTGTAATTTGCAATTTAAATCCTTACGATATTTAATTTTAATCGATACTTTTATGTTAATTAACACTTCCACCCCCAGGCCAAAGCGCGGCTACGCAACGGTTGCTCAGCAGTTCTTTGTCGCATAGTTTCGCGTTTCAAGCTTTACAATAAAGTCAGCTATGCCGTTTTTAGTGTATTTTAATGTATGCATCTATGCTATAACCAATTGCCCATATCATTGGCAAGCCATTCACGTAATTGCTCGTCGGGCACAAACTAGAACACGTCTGCGCCTGGAGTACTTGTACACGTTGTACGTGACATGTCAGAACAGCCAAACGGGAGTAGACACGATGTTCTATATAGTTGAAGTGCTGGTAAATAGGTAGGATGTATAAATAACAATGGTCTGGACAGGCTGCATCCTACATGCATACATATGTATGTTTGTATGTTTAACAATGGCAGCCAAAATTGAAAGGTGCAAAAACAGCGAAAATGCAGCTCAATAAACTAGCCAAAATGTTTTGGGCTTAAAGCGACACTGATGCAGATACAGATGCAGATGCAGCGATGGAGACAATACGAACGGTGTAAACGAAACAGAAAAAGAAAAAAAATTGTCAGACAGTCGTACAATTTAACGGCTTTTGTTGCATAAATGCAGCAGGCAACATTTGTTATGCGATTGCAATCTATCGCACAAAATGGCGCCGATTGTTGACAATGCGAATCGAGTACGATCGCAAGTATGAGTATCGAGTATTGAGTGCGAGTACGAGTGCGAGTACATCGTTTGGCTGCAATTGCGCAAAAGGCGTTGAAAATTTATGGTTAGCAAAACAGGCAGCACCAGCAGCAGCTAGACAACAGGCACGACAAGCGGCCAGCATCCCCCTAAAGTTGAGGCTGTCAAGCAGTCAATCAGTCAATCAGGCACTCAGCCGATTCGGCAAAAGAAAGCTGACAGACAATTATAGACACTAATAATAATGATAATAACAACAACAATAGCAGCGAACAAAGCGTAAAAATATGACAACAGGTTAGCGAACCTCGCACATTTGCATATGAAGAAAGAGAGAGAGAGAGAGAGAGAGAGAGATCTAACACAAAAAAAGGGAGAAAGGGAGCGAAGAGCGGTACTAAAAAGCTTGCCGCTACGCGCGTTGATCGTTGGGGCCAGTTTCCAAGAGGTGTTTATTATGCAATGAACGTTTTTTCATCAACTTGACAAACTGAGCCATGAAAAAAAAGCACAAACACAGAAAAACAACAACAAGCAACTTGGCTCATTTTGCCTTTGTTTTACCATTGTGCTTTGTGATTATATTTTCTCTCTTCCCTGGCCGTTGTTTTTTGCTTGCGAAGGCCTACACTACACACACAGATGATATTCATTTGTCTGTATCTGTATCTGTATCTGTATCTACGGTGCGTCGTCTGGCCTGAGAGCCAGACCAAAATGACAAGTAATTCAATAAAAATTGCATGTTTTACATAAATTCTGTTGGCAGGTCATAAAAATGCTAAAGTCACATAGCGCACACTGATTCCGAGTTGAATGAAAATGGAATGAAGAACAAAGATTATTTATTGCATTCTGGGAAAATGGAAGATGCTCGGACTGAGGCATTAGATGACATTTAAAACTTAATTTAGTATTATATTGCTAAAAGTTTTATACCCAATAGCTATAATTATTTGTTCCCTGATTCTCAGTTTTCCTATTTCTTTGTTTTTATATCCACATCCCCATCGAGCTTTTAAATATATCTAACAACATTTTCATTCATTCCATTTCATAACAATCTCAACATGAAATGCATATAGCTCTCTTATACTCTACCTTAAACAAACAATTATATCAACTTCAGAAAATGCAAATAATATCAGGCAGGCGCATGCCAACTGCAGGTACACCTACTGCAGCTCCAGCTCGAAAGCTTTATTGGGTAACAGGGGCTGGCACCACCGAAAGTTTACACAGCTGAAAGGCCGATTCGGGATGACTTGTAAAAAGGAAGTCGGGTCATAAACAATATGTGTTATTATTGTGCTGCGAGTGCGTTGACCCTTGCGTTGATATTTATTTACTTATTTTTTTGGGTTCTTTCACTGTTTGGTTTGCAATTTGACGCTGCACAGTGTGAAGCCTGTCAGCACCCAAAATAAAATAAATGAGAAAAGTTCTTTAGCCAAAGAGTGAGAGAGGGAGAAGAAGAATGTTGGAATTTACAGTTATATGGTTAAATACGTCGGCACACTTAAAAGCCAAAATACATAACATCCCATCCAAGTTCACAAACAGAACATTTATGACTTACTTGTCGTATCTTTTGCAGACTCTCGCCTGGACTGGGTATCCGCAAGAAGAGAACAAGCAGACAAACATCAACCATAATAAACAAAAGTCAAAATGGTTTCGAGAAGAAAAATATTATCACGTTCGCGCGATGATCTAAACCTGGATCAGACATTCACCCAACAGGAGGAGGAGGAAGATGTCTGGTATCAGAAAGATAAACTCTATAAGGTAAGCCTGACCGCAATGATTGATGCAATTATACTTATGCAAATGAGTATAAGAGATACGTATAAGTTGATAAGTATAAGTATGCTAAGTGTTTGGCTGGCAGCTACTGAATTATAAAGTCAAATGGAGGCCATGGCAAGACGACACGATTTTATACAATTGGACAGCTCAAGACTTTTTTGACTTCCGCTTGGCCAGTTGGTTGGTTGGTTCTGCTATTGGTTATGCTACTTCTTTGTATTCCTCTTCTTCTTCTTCTTCTATGATTTGTGGCTATTTTAGAGTGTGGCTATATTCTCGACACGTGCAACGCGATTGCATTGAGGTCAGCAACAGCATAAAACGCACTAAACCTTAGCTGCAGGCGATCTGAGCTGTTGTTGCTGCTGTTGTTGTTGTTGTATTGACCAATTGCATTAATTACCGTTAGGCCATCGCATTGCGTTGTGCATTTTTAATTTGCCTATGGCCATTTGGCAGTTGCCGCAACGACAGCTCCAAGCAACAGCAACAACAAAACGTAACCCTAATGTACAAGCCCAGCACGAGCTTCACTTCAGCTATGTATGTGTGTGTGTGTGTCTAGTATATATAGGTGTTTGTGTTGGCTTCTTTGTTTGTGTGTGGGCATTTCTCATTGATTTCAGCAGCATTTAAGCCAAACAAAATAGACAATAAAATCAGCATTTAGTTGCTGTCTCTAGCTCATGTCAGGTTTATGCGCTAATCATAACGTGATTTATCATATCGTAATACAATATGTTTTAGATCTACCTGACCTAACCATGCAGAAATATGTTAACTAAAAACAGGTATACTACATATACATATGTATGTATATGTATATATATGCAACAAAAGACATAACAGAAACTTGTATAAAATAAGCAAATATTTGAAATATTTGTATAAGCGTGATATAAGAGTTGGACAACACGATTTAATTAAGTATGTTTTTGTTTGATATTTGTTGTATGTATAAACGTAATGGGTTTATTAAGTATTAGATATATACATACATATACATAGATAAAAAAAATAGCACAGACACTTTAATTATATCATATTACATTTTCAATTAATTTAATTTTAGTTTATTATATATCTAATCGTGATGTCGTATATTTAATATTATATATGTATCAATAATATATTATTAATATTATTTATTTTTATTTTATTTTATTTTATTTTTAATTTAATTTTATTTTTTATTTATTTATTTTATTTTATTTTTTATTTATTTTATTTTATTTTATTTTTTTTTATATAGTATATATGTGGGTTTAAAATGTTGGCAAAATAAAATTAGTTTACTGCTGATATATAAATATTTATTATATACAGTTTTCTACTCATATTCTCGTATGCTTATAGAGTTATTTGTTTGGGGTATCTCAATTTTATTATTATTTAACATTAATATTCAAATTTAGCTTGTGTTCATATGACTGATACTTATAATTTTTATTAAACAAGATATATTTATATTTATAATTATAGTTTTCATTATATATACTTGCTTTTGTCTGACCACAATAAATATTTGTAATTATTTATTTAATTATACCTATATTTACTATAAGATTTATTTTCATATTTATACATATTCATAACATACTTATGCATAAAATGTTGTATAACAAAAAATTATATAATATTAAATGTTGCTTATATAGATATTTATGCTTTTGCAAAAACACATGCGATAGTATAAGTGTGCACATAAATATAAGACGAACGTATAATCGTCTTATACTTATGCCCACACTTTTACTTTCTTTACCTTGCTTTTATTCAAACCTTACTTTAACTATTTAAAATATTAATTAAATATTTTTATAGCTTAATCGACTTTATTTTCTTGTAGATATATATAATATAGATCCTATGTTTCACTCCCTTATCTAAGTATGAACTTCCTGACTTCCTTGTCTAAATATATTTTCGTGTCATATTCAAAATTCATAGCCCACATCGCAATAATTTTTAACGCATAAACCTTCAATTTGTCGCCCGCTTTTAAGCTTTATTATTTTTTTGGCAAATACCGTTGCTGCCCACACACGCACACTCACACACACACACTCACCTCTATTGTGTCCATAAATATTATGTTTATTATTTAACTGGGTTAACTGCAGACAGTGAACATTTTGAACCAATCAAAGTCGAGCACTTTTATGCCCCTCTATCAAATTTTTTCCCCTTTTTTTCGGATTTGCATAAAGCCGCGCCCAGTTCACGTGACGTCAAAGAAATGAAAAGCTAAGCGACACTTATTCGCCTTGTGTCATACGTAAGATTGTCTCGTTTTTCTCTTCATTTTTTCGGGCTAAAAAAAAAAAAAAATGCAAACGCCCACGCGTCTTTAGCCGCCGCGTTTCGCAATTGGCGTGAGCGTCTATATAATTCCATTTAGCAATAGCCAAAATACAAAAGGCGTCTAGTTTTTCCCATGGAAATGAACAAAAAAAAAAAAGCAAGCACAAGAAACTACTACAAATTATGGCAGCATTTTCCTATTGTCGTTTGCTTAGCTCTGGGGGCCCTTTTGAATCGGGCTAAAATTCGTTTTTTTTTTTTTTTTTTTTGCCTTCATTTGTCTTTGGGCATTTATTGAGCAATCTGTGCTGGGCTTGTACTATATTCAATAATGTTTACAAATTTATTAGCTGGGAACGTTGCCGCTGCCTGCCATATGCAGCAGTGCCAAACAAAAGACTTAGGCAACGAACTTGTTTTGTGTTTTGCATAAAGGAGAACTTTTTAGTGCAAATGCGCTAAGTGCTTGACTGGTTGCTGTCGCTGTCTCTGCTTCTGCTTCTGCTTCTTCTTCTTCTAACCACTTTTCCATGTCAACGAAAGTAGCATGAAAATGAAAGTTTTTCATTTATTCGGCTAAGCTGACAAGTTTTCGCTTCGCTTCGCCTCGCTACGGCTTGTTATTGTTGCAGTTTTTTGTTGTTGTTGCTGTTGTTGTTGTTGTTGTTGTTGCTTTTCCACTTCCACTTCCATGCGCCTGTTTGGGCACTCGTTCACCTGGTTTCGGTTTCGCTAGCTGCTTGGCTGCTTGGCTGGCTCTGTACAACAGGATTTTGCTGGCACTGCCAAAAACGCGTTGGCGCAAGCAGGAAAAACCACACACCAAAAACATGCACACACACATAGACAGGCAGACACGCACACGTACACTTAGCGCGTCATTTAGCTCTTCAACGTGCAGGAAAATTATGTTGTTGTTTTTGTGGAAAATGTAGCTGCTTCGCACTTTTGTTGCATCTCTTTCGATAGTCATTTATGAGCTGACAAGGGAGCATATCCATCTATAGCTCTATGCGACAGACAGTTTATCTATTTGAATAAAAGCTAAATACTTCACATTTGGCTTAATCGGTTTCTCTATGGACAAGACTTTAGCTTATCAGCTCAGGCTTTATCCTCAGCTTGTTGATATTCCGGCTTTATAAGAGAGAAGAGACATTATTTATAATATAACCTTATAAACAATATTGGTTATTAAAAGTTACTAAATTACCTTCGACTTATGGGGCAGTGATAAATCAAGTATTATCCTTATAATTTACAAAATAAATATTAGGAATTTGTTTTAGCTAACTTTTTTTACTTTTACTTTACTGCTGTAGATTTACTTTATAGTCTATAGATAGTCATTTGTCCATAATGTCATAATCTTCCATGGGTTGTACTCAGATAGTCGTAAATTGCTCATGCTTTAATATGCTTTACAGAATTTTCATATTAAATGTATGAACTACATATGTATCTATATATAAAATTTACAATAAATTTGGTTCAGATAAATTATAGAATATAATATAATATAATATGAGCTGTTCATAAACAAACATTTTTTGCTAAATTTTTAATTAATTTGTCGTAATTATGCAGTCAATTAGATGCGACTGCAATATTCTCACTTATTTTCCTCAGTTTCCTGCTGAAACATACACAAACTTAATAAAATATATATAAATAAAACAAAGTTATATATATACTCTTCTTATATATACATATATAAAGTTATATAAGCACAAATCAATCAATTTGGCCTGACGGAAGACACCGCCAGCTATTATTATAGACGAATGAAAACTATGCATGAAATTAACATAAATTTGTATTGAGCGACCAAACAGAGAAACAACTAGAGAGCGAAATGCTGAATAGATAAGCAAAGACAAATGTTTAAGAGATGCCAGCCACTTGATGGCGAGCGTTTTTTAACCAAAAAGCAGCCAAAAATAATATTTATTTTACCATTAGTTGGCTTTTGGAAATGGGTCAGGCGACATTTCAAGTTCTGCGCTTGGGGGCGAAAACCAAACTGAAAATAAAATGTGGAAAAAAAAAGTAGAAAAAAAAATAAATAAAAATAAATAAACAACAATTTCTTCTGTAGCGACTGCAACCTGTCACGTCGCTACGAAATATATTTATCAAGTCCATAACAATTTGAAATGATGATTATATCTATTGGCAACAAAGCTCGCCGCGCCGCAAATTCATTTTATTAAATGTCAACTTTGAGCGCTTGGCGCATCTGTTGCCATCCTCGACGAGACGCTGGAGCTAAACACCAGCCGCAGTCGAAGCCGAAAGTCGTGACTGCAAAAGTTCAACAACATTTTGCACAAAAAGTGCAAACTTAATAAACTAACAGAAGAAGAAGAAGCAGTTGCAGCAGCAGAGGATGCTTAGATTCTCAGCAGAGCCAAAAGCAACTTCCGTGCTGATTGCACTTGTGCACGTGTTTTTTCTTTGCTGTTTCACTTTTTGCTGCTGGGTGTCAATTATAGAACTGATTAAAGCCAAATCCAACGTACAGCTGCTTTAATTACAGCCCCAATGATAGCTGTGCCCTTTACAATTCAAATACAAGCACCGCACAGTTTGTGCCACATTTGTGACATGCCGTGTTGGAGGCGTGCCAGAACATACCAAAATCTATCAATTTTCTGAGAGGGGAGGGAGGTGGGTAAACAAAGAGCATAAAGGTCGACTAAGCAGTGGATATGTATAGAAGAAATACTAAGAAAATACTATATATACTATAGTTTAGATGTGATGGAGCTCAGAGCAATAGGTGCTGTCTATATGTTTCTTAGTATATTAGTAGTATCTATGTATTGTGCAGTGTCGCTCCATCTGTCCGTACGTTTGTATGAATGCAATTTTTACGGGCACTATTAAAGCTAGAGGCTCAAAAATTGGAGCATATGCCCTTTTATATCCTCGAATTATAAGGTGTAAAAATTTTTCCGATTCGCCTCTTAGGCCATGCGCCGTGAATAAGTATTCTGCAGTCGGTAACACCTGCCTGCCTCACTTATTAATTACTGTTGCTGTTACAAATTAAATATACACATCAAATTATTGGGTTGATCTTACATATATGGCTTGGGCTTTATGTTAGGGCAATAATGAGAGTTATAATTATATTAGCTAAATGTCAATCGAAAATTTCATTGACCTAAAATTGTTCCTTCTATGGTAACTTGTCTCGATAAAGGAATGAAATTTATATCTTAAACGCCTCCCCTACAAAAGCAATCGAAGTTAAACGTATCATCGACATTTTGTTTGTGATTTATAGTATTTATTTGTTTGGCCAATTTTCTAGAGCAATTATGAAATTGATTAGCTAGGCTAAGCTCAAAAAGTAGAGCGCTTGGCGAATATCCGCGTGTGACGTATATTCGATTTTTGGAAATAAATATTTCGAAGGCCTTTTGTTGGTTCTCATGCCACTCACTCATGTCGACAAGTGTTGCCACATTGAATGCCAAATTAATTTTTGACAGCTGTTTTGCGCTGAAGTCTTCAATTTTTGCCTATTCCGTTAAATTAAGGAAATAGAAATCCTATATAGAATTTGAATGCAAAGAGAACACTCGAGAGATGCCGCAGTCACTGCATTTAGGTGGGTGACCTATGCTCTCTTATCTCTATCTACTGAGTAAATAGTCTATGCATAGAGACGTCATTAAAGGAGCAGCTGAAAAAGAAAACAAAAAATTATTTTGAGGAATGCCTAGTAAAATATTCATGAAAATATATATATATTTGAAATATCAGAAAAATACTAGAACTTTTTACATGACATTATTTATGCTAAGTTTATGCAATCCAGAATTATTTTAAGAGTTCAGGCATGAAAATGAAACTTATTACCCGATTCGCTCTAGGTATTCATTAGATGATCATCCCTTCTAAATTTCACTCTGACTATAGATGACTTATATGGCCTATATGACTTAGATAATCAGTTAATTTGCTATGCAAACGGCAAGCACAGTGTGAAAGTCAAATTAGCATTTGAAATTCATTTTTAATATATATAGCTCGGCTTTGTGGAGCAACGTTCTTTAATGTGGGCAGCGGCACATAAATTCAACGGGGTTTTTTTTATTATTTATATTTAAATTCTTGAAAATTGTTTTAGTAATAATTTAAAGCAGATTTGTCATACGTGTCTTAAATTTCTAATTAACATGCTTATTTATTTAGATATTTTCTTATAAAGTTTATTTAAATATTGTAAAAAATTGAATGTGCGTTGCCTTTTATATACACTTGCTCAGATGATTTGCGTCAGAGATTTGTATATAGATACTTGATGCTGTTGTTGTTGTTGTAATTGTTGTTGCTTTAACAAATTTCCATGCTATACATAGGTACGTTAATAATTTGCATAACAAATGTGCGCTTACGAAAACCAGTTCAGTTGCTTTTTCAAGAATCGATTGGCATTTTGGGCAAAACACAAAAAAAAAAAAAACAAGAACAAGATATATATACCTGAAAACACATATATGCATAATATATATCGGGGCTGTGCTAATTTTTTGCCAATATCAGCTAGCAAGAACTTTGAGAAGTGCATAGAGAGGCGCTGCGCCTTTTAACGCATTTGCTTGCCAAACCGAAACTTTTGACATTTTGAGGTCGTCGCAATAACAATTTTTTTTTTTTTTTTTGGGTAGTAAACGGCCTAGAAAATATTTATAATAAAAACAACAAAGACGACTTTGTAACTTGTTTTGCGTTGGCCTACAAGATTCTTTTTTCGGCCAAAAGAGGCTGAAGATGATGATGATGATGAAGAAGAAGAAGAAGAAGTAGAAGCAGATGGAGGCAAAAACCTGTACAACAAAAGTGAATCTGCCCGTAGCCGAAGAATCTAAGCGAGCTTTTGAAGTGAAATCAAAAGTGCTTGTCGACTCGAAACAGCAGCAGCAACAAATTAAAGCTAAAGTACGCCACAAACACACACTCACACACACAGACACACACGCGACTATACAAAGCCGAAAAGGTTAACAAGTTTTACTACATGATTTATTTGCATTTTTAATGTGCTCGCCAGGCAGCAACGGATCAGCCAGCTCTGGAGCTCTGCCTAGACGAGTTTCAGCTAACGTACTCCCCTTTAATACCACTATATAGAACTAAAAAAAAACTCTAAAAAAATAGACGTTAGCTTGTTTGCCTTATTCATATTTTATTTGTGCTTTAGTCTGAACTTTGCCAGCAAAGAGTTTGTTTTTTTGGGGAGGGTAATGCTGCCCATGTTGGTTACTGGGCTAATGGCTTTTGTTTTATGACCCTGTTCTTCTGTTTGGGTTAATTGAACTCTTTTTATCCGTGTATGCCCCACGCCGTACCGCCAGCTGTGCCCGCAGCAGCAGCCTTGATTATATGCGAGCGTCGTACAAAGAGTACAGCAGAAATTTCAATTAAATGAAGTCATGAACCAGTTGATTTGATTTGTATGTGATGTGGCTCATATGCTTACATAAGTAGCTCACTTACGCAGTTCATCAAAGCTCAGTTTTGCATGAGGACTGCAGGCTTTAAGAGACGATCTGAAAGAGGTAGTTCGGATAACGAAAACAGAAATTGAACTGAAGTGAACTTAAATGAACCAGCTCAAAATGTTATTGAATTCATTTGCATGCGCTAAAGTTCATATGTGCCTTTCGATAGTTCATTATGCATTACATTATTTTACAGTACTTTTTTTTAACACAATTCATAATGTAAAAAAAGTTAATTAAAATTTAGTTACTATTATTAATCTTACTTTCATTACGTTTTTTATGTAGTTACTTTTATTATTTAAATAATATTATAATATATAAAAAAATAATTTAATATATTCTATCTATTGTGTAACATTTTTTATTGGTATATATTATTTTTATGGAATTATGCTTTTCGTACTCTTTAGTTTATTTTCATTTTATTATTTTTATGTTTTTTTTTTATGTTTATGTTTTTTTTATTTTTATTTTTATTTTTATTTATTTTTTATTTATTCAATTTTTAATTATATATTTTTTTTTTATTTGGTTACTATTCCTAGCTTTGTTTTTATATATTTGATTACCTTTTATTACAATTTTTTGTATTGTTATTTTTTCTAGTTTTATTTGTTTTAATCATAAATATTCAAGGCTTTTTTCGCATTTTATTATAGCAATTTTAAAAGCACTTTTTTATGCTCGTAGATAAACATATTTTTGGCCTAGACTAATTCCATAATTTTATTAAAATTACTACCATGCCAATTTAATATGCTAATTTTTAATTTGGATTTTTTCTGCTCGTTTATAATCCAAAAATATGAGCGAACAAATTAGTTTAAGAACTGGAACATGTATATAATATAAATAAAACTTAATCTAATGCGCTGCAAAATTAATTAATTAATTAATTAATAATAATTTCCTAGACGTTTGCTGCTGTTGCCAAATACTGTGAAAATTTCATAAATATTTTGCTCAAATAATGTGATTACGTTGAATGGTATTTAAAAAGCAGCCTCTACCCATGCTTAGGCCATATGATATAGTGTATATATGTATGTATACATATACATATACATAGATAAATCTGTATCAAAATGTAAAATATGCGCTTGTGCACTTAGGCATGACGCAAGCTGAAAAGCAAGCGAGCTGCATTTTCATTTTCTTAGTGCAATCGAAAGCCTTGCAGCACTTTAAATATCTCAAAGACACACACACACACACACACACATGCATGCACATACATACACAAATGTAGCTATATAAAATAGTAAACAGCGTTGTCTATAATTTTATATGTCTTGCTGCAACACGACTCGCTGGCGTGCCAGCATTTGCTCCGATTTGATTTTAGCTTTTATTCAACAAACAGCAACAAGAACAACAACACCAGCAGCAACAACAACAGTTGCTGGTAATGCCTGTAAAGACAACAACAATAAAAGCAATAGTAAAAGTAAAGTGAGTGAAAAATAAAAGCACAAACGCAAGCGCCCAACAAGGCCGTTCACTTTGTCTAGCAAAAAAAAACTTTACACACACACACACAGATGCACATATACTGTTACACATTTGATGGAAAGTGAAAATTGCTGGCATTAGTTGCATTTGCAACAGCCGTTTGCAGCCGATTTTGCTTAGTTTGTTGTTGTTGTTGTTGTTGTCTGCAGTAAGTTGCTCGCCTAAGTCTTTTGTTTCTTGTTGCTCAAGCAGCCATTTAGCAAAGCTCTCTCTCTCTCACACTTGCACTCACTCTTTCTCTCTCTTTGTCTTTGTCTTTGTCTCTTTCAGGAACACATACAGGAAGTGCTGGACAAATGGACGCAAATCGATGATGAGATCTGGGCCAAAGTAATTGTCTTTGAGCGCAATCGCCGTGTGGCCAAAGCCTATGCACGTGCTCCAGTGCTCACAATCAATGGCTCCGACGATGGCTTCGATGGCATGCGGTATGTATATGCATAGACTTTGGCCTAAACAGACAATAAGACTAGTTTGTAAGCGTTTGAGTTTTATTGAACTCGTTTCGATGGTCAGAAGTGGCATAGATCTTAATGCTATTCGAGTGTAAAAACTTCTGTTGTCTATATTCTAACTATGCTACAGTAGATAATGATCTTTTGAGATGGGTTAACTCCTTATAAACGTTTTATATTGGCATTACATATATATAGTTTATTAAGAGTATAAGCACTATCTCTTGATCTGGAACAACAGACAAGTCGATGTAGCACGGGAGCCTTTCGGAATGTCAAGGCGTATGAGAAGCCAGATAAAGTGACTCTACAATTCACTCTGCATATACATATATAGAGGTAGTAATAGCATATAAATGGGGCTGGATATCAGAGTTAGGTATAGCCTCTATTTGGGTGAATGTATATGAGCTGTAGTTGAGTTTATTTTCGCCTGACAGTATGAAGATATATCATATACAGTAGAGTCCTGGTAATTCGAAACGGCAAGAAGGTCTTCTTCTTTTTTTTCGAATTACACAGAAATTCAAACGAATTTCTTTCAAGAGACTAGAATATTTTTTTTTCGCTATTTACCGCGAATTAATTTCGATTTAGCGGGGTACAAATTATAGAGACCCGAATGTATGTATATGCTATACACTGACTAATACAGGAGTTGCAAATGAATGAATCGAGTGCTTCCCTAGATAACTAAATATATAATATAGTACTCAGAATGGTTTAAGCTGGTTTTGTCTGGGTTTATAGCAGGCATAAAGCAAATTGGGTTTCAAATATATATAAATATAAATAGTCAATGGCATATCCATTTAACGAGTTTAATTGTAGGGTATCCGCTAGTCTGGCAGCGCACTTTTACTTTCTTGAACTGCTGCTTTACCTCACTTTTAGCCCGATTGTTGTTTTGGCTTTTGTCTGTCCTGTTTTTGATGAGAGACAGGGCAGCGCCTTAATTACAAGCAAGACCAATAAAAAACAAGGCAATACTAATAAATATACACATACATATACACCTATATATACACCCATATATATTTATCTGTAAGTCAGCAATTGCTGCCTTTGAACTTTTTTGCGCAAAAAAAAAGAAAAAAAACATTTTGCAGCCGATTCGCCCTTGACCCACTCCCAGCAGGAGAAGCGCACTTTTTACTCTTGAGCAATTTGTTGCTGTTGGTGTTTTTCTTGATAATAAATGATGAAATTACACCTGCTCCCAAATGGGCAATGAATGAAACTTTAGCGAGCCGCCGACGCGACGCGACGCCGCAGCAGCAGCAGCAACGCCCATTAAATTGAATGGCATAGAGTATTACAATTTAATTGCCCAGCTGAACTTGTCGAGGCGGCCAAAGAGCTAGAAAACAACAAACAAATGATATAGAAGACAAAGATATCGCGTATATATGTATATACATACGTATATAGTATCTGAAGATTTGTCTATATATGAAGCGGGCAGCGCATTTAAGAAAAAACCTTCAGCTATGCAAATTACGACATTTTTTATCTGTGACCTCACTTGCTGGCAGCAATTTGTAGCATGTGAAAATGCCCGAAAATAAAATGAGCGTCAACAGCAACAGCAACAGCAACAGCAACAACAATAGCAACAGCAACAACAACAAGTGAAAATGTTTTAATAATTGCGCGTATTTTTCGTATAAAATGAGCGATTTCCGTTTGCTGCCGCAATTTGAGCTATGAAGAATTCTAGTTTTTGGTTTTTGGTTTTCGGTTTTGGTTGCAGTTGTTGCTGCGGCGGCTGCTGCTGCTGTCTGTGGTTGCTGCGGCTGCAGTTGAAGCTAATTAACATATTCCGTCTCAAAATGATTTCGTCGTTGCGTGCCAGAAATTGCAAATGCCAAACGCTTTTTGGCTCAATTGCTTTGGCAATTTTTGCTTATTTCTTTTGCCCACACGCGGCTCAAGCACTGCGCTCAAATGTCAAGAAGTCTGCATAATGGAGTTGGAGCAGCTTACAAGTATCTGTATATCGGCATACATACATACATATACATATATATGTGTATGTATCTCGATATGAGCCGGAGTCATGCATAATGTATTAGCCCATAAATGTGCTGATTAAAAACGATCGGGCTTAAAAGCAATTCAAGTTCGTTGCTTAAAACGTAATCTGGGTAGGAGTCGTAGCAGCAGCGGCAGCAGCAGCAACAGCAGCAACAACAGCAGCAGCAATAACTGCAACAACAACAGCACCAAGAGACGGGTCAAAAACAGCAACAACAACAACAGCAGCAACTGCAACTGCAACAACAACAGCAACCCATAAACTGCAACAACAAAAGCGCAACAAAGGCAATGACAACGACAACAGCAGCAGCAGCAGCAGCAGCAATCTGGCAACAACAACACCGGCGACAGCATGAAGCGACAATGACAGCAGCAGGAGCAGCAACTGAGACGTTAATAGTAACAACAACTGGAACAACAGCAACAATTGCAACAACAGGACCAGCGGCAGCAGCACCAAAAATTGCAACAGCAACAAAAAAAGCAGCAGCAACAACAGTGAAAGCAACAACAGCAAGCAGCAGCAGCAGCAACACCAACAAAAATTACAACAATAACAGCAGCAACAACAGCAGCAACTGAAACCTTAACAGCAACAACTACAGCAACAACAACAACAGCAACAGCAGCAACAACAACAGCAGCAACAACAGCAGCAACTGAAACCTTAACAGCAACAACTACAGCAACAACAACAGCAACAGCAGCAACAACAACAGTAGCAGCAGCAACTATAGCCTTAACAGCAATAACAACAACAAGAGAAGAAACAGCAACAACAACAGCAGCAACTGAAACGTCAACAGCAACAATTGCAGCAGCAGCAGCAGCAACAACAACAACAACAGCCTCCAAAAAAGGGCAATGCTGGTATTAGGTACAGGGCGGCTTCCTTTGTACCCAACACGACAACAATGAAATGAAGATGCCGCCCGTAAAATGTCAACAGCAACCATAATACTTAATAATAATAACAACAAATAACAGCAGCAACAACAGCCAGCAACAGCAACCAGCAACCAGCAACATCAACAATAATCAGCCTGGCGCAAATATAATGAAATAAATAATAAATAAAATAAATTTAAGGCTGGCCAAAAAACGAAACTAAGTAAACAGGGAGCGCGATCGACTAGGAGATACTACATAATAAATAAAACTTAAGGGTGGGGCTAAGGTAGGACATCAGTGGCACAGATATGCCCTATGGGGAATGGAAATTAACAGAGCTGGCGATAAGTGAAGCCACGTACACGCTAAGAGTATCAGATTTACAGATACCCCTTAAATGAACTATGACTCTATATGAAGCAAACTACAATCCAGAATATAAATAGAACATATACTCTATAAAAAGTTGTAAGATAAGGCTATGAATACTCTACACAGCGCTGCCAGACTAAAACATACCTCGTAACTACATCTAGCTGCTTATTAAAAGTACATCAATGCGAAATGCTCAGCAGAGAAATACTTTGTAAACAGCAAAGAGATAATTCCAATACAAATCGACTAACAAATACCCTGTAACTCAATTCAGCTACAGCTGCAGTCAAAAAAAAAACAAGTAAAACTAAAAAAAACAACTACCAGATACCCTGTAACTACTTTTCACATGCATTCACGGCAAATGCCAACACATTACCAATTTACAGGGCATCTGCAGTCAAATGAAATGAAAAATAATAAAAAAGAAAGCAATTCGCTGCGCTCGTGACGAGGTCATCAATGATCTCTGCGGATGCAAATTGCCGTTTGTCATTTGGCAGAGGCTGCGACAGAGACTGGCGCTGAGATTGGGAGCTGCGGCTGCGGCTCCTCTTTCAATGTTTGCCTGTTGCATTGTTGTTATTGCTAATGTCATTTGGCTGCTGGCTGTTGGCTACTTGTTCATGTCAATTGCAGGTTAAATATGCCCCGCAACACGAGGAGAAAAAAAAGTAAAATAGAAATAATGGAAAACTGATTTCGAGTCGAAAGTGTCAGGTTAATCAATTGGCAGCATGCCGCCAACATCAAAGATAAGGCTAGATGATATGTGCTCTGTGGGGTCTGCTGGGCCCTTTGTGTTTACGGAGGGACGGACGGACGGCAGACCGAACCTTGTACATTAATTAGCTACAATTGCAGTTGCTGTCAGCCCTTGTTAGCATTTTTTTTTTCTTTTCTTTTTTTGCTGTTTGTCAATTTAAAAATAGTCAGCGAATGGGGAATTTGAATGGCATTTAGATCTGTTTATCATACACGCCCAGCGCACGCAACGTTTTTCCCTGGAAATCGGTGCGCAAATGCAAATGGAAAGCGAAGTTACCGTACCTTAGACGGGGTCTGCCAGGCCATTCGAGTGGCTTGACTGCGTCTCTAGAATTTATTTGAAATTGCTAAGAAACAAATTAAAATTCGTTTTTATTGAGAATTTTCGTCAGACGCTAAACGCTTAGCATACCAAATTTTAGCTACACGAAACCTGTTTCCCTTATCGACTTTCACTTCAGACAGCACTGCTTCCTGAACTATGTATGTTAATGCGTATTGAACGTGTTTACGCGACGCTTTGATTGCGCTGATAGATAGTAATTAGTGTGGCCCCAACGCACAGAAGCTGGATTTGAAGCATATGGACATATAAGGCGTCGAGTGGGGAAGCCAAAAATATGACTTGATTTGGCATAAATTATGTTAGATAGAGGAAATGTAGTTATATAATATGGAAAGCCAAATATTTCTAAAATTTTGTAGAGATATATTTCATATATTTATAAACTAGAGGAATCATCATTTTGAGCACTTTCTTGTTAAACTGAATGCTTGCTTTAGCTCTGCTGCAGCAGCTGGTTTTTCAGCATATGAAACTCAAGGTGAGGCAGTTTAGAGTTGATCAAATTTTAGTTTTACTTGGCTACAAATCAATTTTGACACAACTTGAATTTTTAATTAATTAGTATCTATAGCTATGACATAGCAACTGGATTTTAAGTAATTTAAGCTTTTATTTTGTGTCTATAGAAATACAAGAAATACTCGGATATTTATTATAGCATGCCGGAAATAATGTAGTTTGAATGTGAAAAAAGTGAAGTGAATGTGGAATGAAAACAAATAAATATCTATGTTGCCCTATATAGGGCACCTTAGATATATAGAGAAGTACTGCAAGAAGTATTTATTTCGATTTAAAGCAAGATAATATATATTGTATATACAAAAAAAAAAAAAATATGAATCATATTTTTTTTTAAATAATAATTATTATAAATATTTTAAAAAAATATATATATATATTTAAAAATTACAAATTTGTAAGTTTTGTGTATATTTTTTTTGCATTAATTAATAATACAACATAAATATACTTTTCTTAAGTTTTAAAAATGATTTTTTTTTATTTAGTTTTTTAGTTATTTATTTATTTTTTTTTTTATATATATTTATTTATTATATTTATTCTATTTTTTGTAACCCTTAAATTAAAAATAATATTTTTAAATAGATATATATTTTTTATTTTTTTAATATTTTTTTTAATAATATATTTTTTATCTTTTTATTAACAAATACACCATTTTTTCAAATGGATAAAAATATATTATTATAAGTTTTGAAGTAGAATATATTTTTTTACTTTTATTTAATATAAAAAATACATTAGAGTACTTGAAATTTTAATTTAAAAATTAGTTTCAAGATCCCTTAAACGTTAAATTTGTTTGTGCTTTAATAAACACTGCACATATTTTGTTTTGTAAACTTTTCCAACTATAAGCTAGGGTAACTTAACGCCGTTCACCATATACAGCCAAGAATAGACGCTGTTGCATGCAAAGCGATTGGCAATTTTTACACCTGGCTGGCAGCTCTAGCTTCGTCTGCTGCTGCTGCTGCTGGCAACATGTAAATTAATTAATTAGATGGTGTGTGGGCGATGCGCAGCAGATGCTGAAGGACCACACATATGCAAAGCAAGAGGCAAGCAGCTAGCAGGCAGCATCTAGCCGGGCAACAAGCGCATTTAATTAATGGGCAAACCCTTAAGCACACTCAGGGCCAGACCACTTACATGTCTGCCCCATTATCTTTTTGTGCAACAATTGAAATGGCGCCAATATAAATTTTGCTGCTTATGACAGTTTAGCAGCAACTGTTGCTGTTGTTGGCCAATTCGAAATTGGCATGGCTTTGCGTTGGCGTTGCCAATCAAAAAATTTGCATGTTTGCTGGCTAAAAAAAAATTAAAGTCCAAATCAAAATCGAAATCGAAATCGCCTAACGAAATCATAATAGAAACTGGCGCGGCTCGCGTTATAAGCGGAGCATTTGATTGCAACAGAGTTTCTGATTTCATTTCATTTCGTGCGAATTACAAGTAAGGCAGAAAATAAGGCGCGACTGGCGCCTGGCCAAGGCCACGACTTAACTAGCAGCCAGCAAAAAAGACAGTTTTGCCCAACAATAGCAACCGGATAGAACTGAGCCCTAGTTTCGCGCCGAGCACACGTGCCACATTATTTATCTCGCTTTTTTTTCTCTTTTTGTTCTATAATTCTGTCTCTCGTATATTTAGCCAAGAACCTGGTTAGTTGTGGCCTTCAAAGCTTTTAAGGTGCGTCGCACTGTTGTCAGCAAATAATTCAATTAATTGGTTCAAATTGTAGCTCGCGTTCGTTGCCTAAGTCTTTTGTTTGCTGACATTTGTTTAGATATAAAATTAGCGAGTAGAACTGCTGTAGAACGGAATGGCTCGACTTGAAAATACTCTAATTGTAAGGCAAGGGCTGCAGGCATATTTGTTTTCTATATACATACATACATACTTACAAATATATGTTTAATTTTACTTAAATTGAATTTGGAGCTTTAGACAAAGGAATATATATTAATAAACATATATATATATATAAAAAAATATATATATATTAATAAATATTTATATATATATAAAGACTTAATTAAAATATCGGATTTATATTTATTGTTTAAGGGCATATTAGTATACATATGAAAAATATATGTATATATGCTGTATAAGGAAGCAACATGTTCATGCAGGCGTGCAGAGATGGGGAGATATATGAGCTAATGGTCAATCAAAAATGCAGAGAACAGGCAGCTAGAAGGGCAGACAGATAGATAGAGACAGATAGACTGATGAGCAGATACATGGTCATAAGAACAAACAGAGCAATAGCGATATGGAGCAGCGGCCATACAGAAGCGTACATCCTGCCTGTATAGACAGATTGAGGAAAAATTATAACAATAGAGCAAGACGAAGAGATAGAAAGAACCCACATATCAACAGAGAGACAGATCTTAGACAGAAAATAGAAGAATATATATATATATATATATATGTAGTTCCGACCACGCCAGTATCACTACAGAGTATCTCAACTCAGGTGCTTGACTAACTATGCCACTCCATGGCAATTACAATGTATTTAGCTACCGCGCGTTCGCTGCCTAAGTCTTTTGTTTATGTGCATTTAAATATTGCACTAAAAAGCAACTGCACTGGCGGCTCTCTGCTCCGCTGGCTGTATTTTTAGCTCAACCGGTTGCGGCGATTGTCTCGCATTTTAAGCGTCTCCCTCTCTCTGTTTAATATATTTTTGGTGCCAGTTTGCATGCCCAACTAGCCGTAGGTCAGTTTTGGAACCAGTTGCCGTTAACTGGCATTGCTGGCTGTCGCTTCCTTGAAGAAGCCACTGCAACGGCAACTGGAAAGAGCGGCCGCAGCTGGATCTTCCCGCATGCAAGGCTTGACCCACTGCACACGTTTAACTTGAACTCCAAAATTGTGCGCTGCTTCGAAACAAAAACGAAAACAACAAAAAGAAAACCCGCTATGACTTGGACTCTCGCTTTCGTTGGCAGCCGCAAAAATGCAAGACAAACAGTTGTTGCCTTTGTGCCTTTCGCATTTTTAGCTCATTTAGGCGTGTCAGGTCCAGTTTTTCTCTTTAATACCGGACGACCTTGCAACCGATATGTATGCATGCCTACATAGTATATAGTATATGCAATCTATATATATATATACATATATCGAAGTGAATGCAACCATGAATTGGCAAATGAATGCATGTTGTTGCTGAATGATTGGCAGTGGGTTTGCCTGGCTCGGGGCTGGGCAGCGGTTCTGTTTCACTTAGGTGTACCGTATACCGGTTCATCTTTTGCTCTGGCTGGCACTTTTAATAAGTCTAAAATTAAACAAAGCATTTAACGTATTAAAACGTATAAAAGAAGCTCAAGCACACAAAAGAACTGCAAAATCCGCTTCGTTTAGGGGCAACCTTGAAAGGCACACATCAGCTAGCAGCTAACAGCTAACAACAACAGCAGCTAACAGCGGCAGCAACAGTCCATGTCGATTTCATTTCATGGAAAACTTTGACACACATTTCAACGGTTTTTACAAGCGTTTAGCCAATAAATCAACGCCAAACAGCCGCCGCACCGTTGGCAGATGTTATGCGCAGAACTAAGGCACATGGCCAAATGCCAACAGCAATTGCTGCTGCTGCTGCTGCCAGCAATAGTTGCTGCTGCCTGTTCTTCTTCTAGGCAGCGCTTCATTATACAAATTAACATAAAACATAATAGGGACAGCAAGTGAGCAGCGACAGGAGCAGTGCAGATAACAACAACAATGAACAGCGCCAGCAGCAGCAGCAGCAGCAGCAACAATTGCAGCCAGCCGCAAACGACAACAATTACAATTAGCTTCGTTTTCATTGTACGGCGCGGCGCGGCGCAGCTTCCTCTGCAGCATCTAGTTAGCATTTTTGGCCGACATTTGAGACGACCTTAAGCAACAGCCAAGAGCTCTTCCTGCAGCTCAAACAGCAAATACTCGCTTGACAGCAGGTTATTTTCCAGCAAGGCCAAAACAAAAGACTCAGGCAACAAACTTATAGTACATGTGCATTTAGATGAGCTGAAAAATGTATATGAAATATGTATATTTATTCTATATAAATTTAGATGCAACTGAAATTAATTTTGCTTTAGCAAGCACCAAACAAAAGACTTAGGCAACGAACTTGGGCAAAATCTTATAAAAATTATATTTTTTAAATAAAAAATTTTAGTTTCAATTACAATTTAAGTCTTCCTGCATGTGAAATGGAATATGGCTTCACAGGATTATGTAGTAAGCTTGACTAAAACAAAAGACTTAGGCAACGAACTTGACTAGCAAATTAAACTTATTTAAGAATATTGTAATGTTGTTCTTAGTGAAGCTTTTTAGGTAGTAGTGGATATGACCCAGACCATATTAAGGCTAGCTAAGGCAAATCAAAAGACTTAGGCAACAAACTTGCTTAGAATTTTACAAATATAATAAATAAATGATATATTTTTAATATAAATATACATGTATAACTGCAGTTACAGTAGCAATTGAGTGCATATATTTGTAAACAAGGCCAAAACAAAAGACTTAGGCAACAAACTAGCCCAAAAAAAAAGAAGTCAATGTGAGTCAGCCTGCAATTAAAAGCTAGAAGAAAAATATGATATGTTTTTGTTATAAATTCATATGCAGCTGCCACACACAGACACAAACACACACATACACATACACTTACATATTGCAACAAGCACATAAATCACTGTCAATGCGAATTTGTGGCAGGCGAATGCACAGTTATTTTGCTGTTGTTAACTGGGGTGGTGCTGTGGTTGTTGTTGTTGCTGGTAGTGCTGCCGCTTGTTGCCCCTGTTTTGTCAAACGTTTAATGCAACAAAATGCTGCAGCAGACCAAGAGTGACTCATGCTGGCCGAAATAAAAAAAAAAAGTGAACGGGCGCCCAAAAGCTTCATAGAGCCACAATCTGGGCTTTAATTTATTTTGCGTTTGATTGATTTGCAATTGATCAAATAATTAATTGACACTACAGACATATCTAAACTCACACTCATATATACATATGTATACATATATAAATATATTCAACTGTATTTCAGCATTGGACTGTGCGGCTTTGACAATCCGATGCGGGATCAGAAGACGGAGGAGATGAAGCGCGTCATCGGCCAGGTAAGCAGCGAGCGAGCTTCATTTGTATTTCTCTGGCTGTTTATGGCCCATTAAAGCGAGCGACACAGTTTCCAGACTCTGATAACGATTACAAGAAACTGCCATTAACAGCAATGTGCAAAACAATTCAAAGTACAGCTAATTTTATTTACTTTTTATATTCATTTTCAACACCTGTAGGGCGTCAAGATCAAAATGGATGATGCTGGCAATATACTCGTGCGTCGCTATGCGAAGAGCAACGTATTTGTCAAGAGCACCGCCAGCACTCCCAACGAGGAGACATCCATTGGTGCCGAAATCTTAAAGCTGCCAAATCAGGCGCTCGAAAGCGAAAAAATAGTCAAGGTAAGTCTATATGGAAAATATATATAAATAGATAAAGAGAGAGAGAGAGAGAGAGAGAGAGAGAGAGAGAGAGAGAGGGACGGCGAGCAGTAGTTAGTAGCATATGCAAATTGTTGTATTGTTAACTAATTTCTGTTTCCATTTTCTATTTGCTTGTTGTTGTTATTTTTTTGTCGCCTGACAGCTGTTCGATATGAAGAAGTTCCAGTCGAACGTGAATCGTGAATTGCGCCGTGCCTATCCAGATCGTCGACGCTTGGAAACGCAATGCCTATCGGCATTGGCCTTTGTCAAATCGGAGAATGACATTTTGGAGTGCCCCATTTGGGTGCTCATTGTGAATGTGGTAGCCATGGATATGCTAAAGAGCAAATTGCCGCCAGGTGAGTTGAGTTGCGAGTTGTGCACCAATATATATATGTGTGTGTGTGTATATGTATTTGATATATGTATATGTGTGTATGCATGTGATTGAGTAAACTATTGTTAGGCTCAGGGTTAGCAAAGAACTTAAGCAAATGGTTATTGACTTTTATATATTATATAAGTACATACCGATTATATATATATAAATCTATGATATGATATGTTGTCCTTTATTAACAAAATACCATATATTATATATATTTAGGGTACTTTAACTTGTAAACAAATAAAAGGCCTTTCCTTCTTATTATATTTCATTACATATATATTCCATATATTTAAGGAATATTCTATAGATCTCAGGAAAGGCTTACAAATGTAATCTTCTCTAGTAGTGCCATCTCTGGTAGTACAAGATATTTATATAAAACCATTCCAAATACTTCATTGCATTCATGGTAAAACCTTTAGTTCAGCTCTCAGCCATCAACTCTAGATCTATATATAGAACAAGCACTTCAAGGCTGCGCATTAGCAGATAGTTAAGAGCTGGCAGCTTCTATTGTCTCATGTGTGTGTGTCTATGTGTGTGTGAGAGAGTGCGTGTGTATTGTGCGTATTGTGAGTCCATTTGCCTGCCAGCTATTGATTTATTGGCAGCAACAATTGTGAATAGCAGCGCTGACATATGCAACTACGAGTGCAGCATCTTCTTCATGTACCACTTCTTCTCCATTCGCAGTGCAACGTCCCATTGTGGATATAAAGAATCGGCCGCGTATACCCATACCCGACGAGGATCCCTACAGCGTGGCCGGCAATGGCAGCAACGGCAGCTCGGGCAGCTCGGGCTTTGGCAGCGCCCACCAGCAACAGCTGCAGCAGCAGCAGCAGCAGCTGCAACAGCAGCAACTGGGCAAGCATTTGAATAATGGCAGCAGCAATGGACATGTGGCTGCCACACGTGAGCAACTGTTGCTGCAGACGCAACAATTGGCGCACAAGCGCAGCGAGAAGCCGCCCAAATTGCCGCCCAGAGATAATGTCTATGCGCACGATCTAATTCCAAAGGTGAGAGACAACAATTAGCAGCAGCAGCAGCAACAACAACAACAACAGCCAAAAACTGTTGCTCAAGTGTTTTGTAGGCAAGGTGTTGGAACAATTGTTGCAAGCGCGTAAGAAACAATAAGTTAATATATAGACATAAATATATATATATATATATACATATATGTAATATATGTATGTTTATATAGCTATATAATATGTGAGCAAGACGTGTGGCAACTAGTTCAGCAACAACAACAACAACGGCGAATGTTGTTGGCCTGGCTATGCTTGGCTACGTGCGCACTTGCAAAATGGTTTACGGCTCGGGTCTCTGGGTTTTTCTTGAAGCCCTCAAAAAAAATAACAACAACAACAAATAACTGAAAAGAAAAATATAGAAATACCAGGCCAGTTTTGGAGCTCGTTGAGCTTCACCAAGCATTTGGCTTGCATTCAATAATATTCGAATTTCATCAAACAACAACAAGTGAAACATAACTGCAAACGAATCGCGTGTAATTAATATGCACGGAATGTTGCCAATGGGCCCAACGACCGTTTGCCATAAATGTCTGCACACACAGTTATGGCTAACAGTACAGAAAGAGCGAGAGAGAGAGAGAGAGAGAGAGAGGGGGGGGGGAGAGAGAGAGACTTGGGGGATTATATGTAACTATCTGCAGTGCCTTCGGCTGGCGCACCTTGCGCAAAAGCCCAGCGCGTTCGTTGCCTAAGTCATTTGTTTTGTTGTTGATTTTTGGCTTTCTGTGTGTTTGCTCCAAAATTTAAACAATTTAACAGAATGCATAAATAACAATTGTGATTTGGTAATAACTACAATTAAGATATGCTGATAAATCGATATGTATATATAGTATAATATATATATATGTATATAGATAGCTAATAAAGCTTTTATATAGCAAGTTGTTGAAGCTTAAAGTGAATATATATAACTATAATTATTATTATTATTTGAAGCAGTTAACATGTAAAAAGTTGAACTTTGAATAATGCCAAATAATTGGAAAAATTCCTAAAAAAAAAGCAATATCTCTAATATATTTACCGACTCGTCTTTCCACAGCCGGACTACGATGACATTGACTTGGAGTCCCGCATCAAATTGTCTCGCGGCAAATCTGACAAGGGCAAGGACAACAAGAAATATGGTAAGTCGTTGCTCCAGCACATTCCTAGTCTATGTGAAGAGCAGCTAATATCATCATGCTCTGCCTCACCTAGATGATCCCTATTACTGTGGCTTGCGTGCACGCGTGCCCAACTTTGTGAAGTCTTCCAAGTCCGGCTCGAAGGATCAGCGTGACGGCAACGGCAACAACATCATCAACAGCAGCAGCAGCAGCAGCAACAACAACAGCAGCAACAGCAATGGCCACAGCAATGGCAACGGCAACGGCATGAGCACGCTCAGCCAGAAGAAGACATCGATGATACACAACAATCATTTGGCTGGCTTGCATCCACACGCGCTACACTTGCAGCAGCAGCAGCAGCAGCAACAGTTGATGGCAGCGGCTGCAGCGGCGGCTGCGCATGCCGTGCACCACCAGCAGCCGGCTAGCCATCACCATCCGCATCAGATTTGGCAGACGCGCAGCTATGAGAGTGGCATAGGTATTTATAATAAACTGGGCGGCTATCCACAGCAGCCACACAATACGCATGCACAACCACAATCACTGCCAACGGACCTAACGGCAACAACTGCCACAACCACTGCAACTGCAACAAACAAGACACAAATCAGCGCCTTGGCGCCGACTGTTAAACACCAACAGCACCACCAGCACCAGCACCACCAGCACCATAAAGCACCAACACGTAGCAGTCAGCAGCAACAGCAGCCATATCCACACTCGCATCTGCATTCCCATTCGCATTCGCATCCCCATCAGCATCATCGCCATCAGCATCGTCATTGCCATCGCTCGCACCACCAGCCACAGCAGCAGCAACAGTTGCAGCCACAGCGTAAGGCCAGCTACTATCCTAGTCAGTACTACGATGATCTGGAGGCTGTGGCTGTGCGGCAGGGCGCACGTCGTCCCTCCATGCGACGCACGCAGCTGCCAGTGGAGACGAGCTGCAATTGTGTTAGCTGCTATGCTCTGGCACCACTGTGCGGTCAGGTGCCGGCGCCGCGGCCGCAGCGCAGTCTCAGTCAGCAGCAGCTGCGGCGGCATCAGCGGCTCAGTGGCGGGCTGCTCGATAAGCGAGTGGGCGTGGCCAAGTGGTGCAGCGAGAGCGACATCTCAGTGCTGGAACAGGTGCAGGAGCAGGACGACGAGCCGAACTCAATGACCAACGATGACAGCTACGATGACTTCGACCTGGACTTTGACATTGACGAACCGATGCCGCTGCAACGGCAACGACGCCAGCAACAGCAGCACCAGCACCAGCACCAGCAGCAGCAGCATCATCACAGTACCGAGGAGATGGATCCATATGTGGATCGTGCGCAGCTGCGACAGTTGGCAGCGCCGGCGCTGCTGGCGGCACGACAGAAATCCCAATCGACAGAAAGTTTCTTTGAGCAGCCCAACGAGGAGGGCTCACTGTACATGTACGGCGGACGTCACCGCATCGTGGCCAAGCCGCCAGCCATGTCGAATCTCTATGAGCGTGTGCCAACCGAGCTGAGCTATAAGCGAACGCAATATTACAATAAGCCCTTGTTGCCAGCGCCCAGTTGGCGGGGCAAACAGCGCCAGCAGCAGCAGCAGCAGCAGCTACTGCAACAGCAACAAAAAGCTGACAAAAAACTATATGACAATACGAATAGCAACAGCAACAACAACAACAACAACAGTAAGCGACAGCTAACGAACAACAACAAAGATGACAACAACAATAATTTCAATAGTAAAAACAAAAGTATAACAGCAACAACTGCGACTGCGACTGCTACAGCAGCAACAACTGCTGCCGCAACAGCAGCAACAACAACAGCGCCATCAACAGCAACAGCAACAACACCAGCAGCAGCAGCAGCAGCAGCGGCAACAGCAACAACTGCTGCAACAATTACAAACAATGCACAAAGAATGGGTCGCACTGCCAGCCGCCTTGACATCAGCGACATGGAGTCCATTTATGGCTACCTAAAGCCGCGCAAGCCGCGCAGCCTCAGTCTCAAGAAAATTCAAATACTTGACTATTGAGACACGCTGAGAAAGAGAGCGAGCGAGCGAGCGAGCAAGAGAGAGAGAGAGGTTATTTTGCAGCATTTTGTTTGGGTTTCCTTAAATCTAGATACGCGCTGTATATATATATCAATGCCTTTATACCTTACCTGGCTATAGCTAAACACCTGTACTGAATTTGTTTTTTTTTTTTTTCTGAAAAAGAAAAAAAAGTACTAACTTTACTTTAAGACTTGGACCCTGGACGGCAAACAGTTTACCTTGTACATATTACAATCATATCACACACAATCATCCATACATTGCTTCTCCTATATATGCACTATATATGTATATAGTGATAGAATTTTGCTAATGTCACTTTATTGCTTCTTGTAGATTCCGAACTTGTCGAATCACCTTACAATCACATCTATGGACGCCATTTACCGCTGCCCACACGCGGCTATGTGCCCACACCACGCATGTTCATTGGGGAATGGGACTGAGAGCGGAGAGGATGAACCCTATAAATATATATATATGCATATACACCTATCTATACCTACACATATACATAATAAATACATGTAGGAACTGCTTCACACAATTCACGCACAAAAGAGAAATGAAATATTTTAACTGAAAAGAAAAACAAAAATTATTTTGCCAGCTAAAAACAAAATTTAAATTTAAGTCAATGAAAATCTTCAGTAATTAATTTAGCTAAATATTATGTTAAATATATAATAAAAAATAAAAGAAAATAAATAATATTAGGCTAGACTTAAATGTATACCACACACACAATATATAATGTAAAAAAATATAATATATATAATGAAACAAAAATATATATATGCATATACACATGTGTAAACAATATAAAATATTATATATTAAATAGCTGCGCTTTTCTATAGATTTTGTTCGCATATTGAGATTACGAAAACGCAGTCTATAATATAAAAATATATATTAATAGATACAAATATATATATTATGATCAAAATCTTAATATATACCTAAATATCTTTAAATTTGACAATATGCGCCATTTAATTTGTATAGTTTTTAATTATTTTCTGTTTGTGAATTTAATGCGTTTTTCCCCACTTTGTTTGCAGCCAAAATTCACAAAGCTAGTTTATGTTTAATTATGTCACATAATACAGATATATAGACATACAAATATGCGAAAATAATAATACATCACATTTGAAATCATATACATTTTTTGAGCAAATGTTTAGGCTGATTTTATATATTGTATATGAACATAAAAAAAACCAAGAATAATAAAGAATATTATATATTTTAGTAATAATAAAATAGATTTTTTTCTTCTGTTCTCTTTCCGCCGATCAAATTTCTTATTCATTTTAACTAGTGATTTGATAGATCAAACATTTCAATGGGTTTGTTATATATAAATGTATATATATGTAGAAATTTCACATGTAGTAATCGGGATTCCAATGTGGCGGAGGCAGATGATCTGGATTTGGAGCCATTCCACTAGGGTTACGTGGACTCAACGGATTGAACGGATCAAATCGTGCCAGCCCCGAACGGCCAGGAAATGATAATAAATTACCAGATCCCCGACCCAATGGATCCAAATCTCCACGACCAACATCTGGGAAACCAAATGGCCGGGGTTGAAAGCCATGCGGCATAAATGATCTAAAATTGCATTAATTAAAAGCAAGCTAACAAAAAGTATTGAATCAATGACTTACCCCGGGCGTCTAGGCTCGCCGATGCGCAAAGGATCTGATGTGGATGCTGGAGTTCTTTCGGTGTTGACCTGTGTTTGTGTGGTTGCCTCGCGTGAGTTGCCAGTGAATACCTAAAGAATACGATTATTAATACATAATCAGCGAAATATATATATTCATTGATCGCACCGGATCACAGAGCTCCTTGCGAAAGCGATCAACAATATCGGTTGCAGTTGGCATGGTTGTTGTTATGCCGCCCTTGACAGCCGCAACCAATGTTTCCGGCGTCACGCATATATTTGACACATTCTTAGTATTAATATCCAATAAATTGATAATCAGCGCATCTTCTGTAATATGGCCGAGCAGTAGATAGAGCACTTTATTATGCACATATCGTAGCGAGTATTTTGTATTATCGCCATTCCAATGATCAGGCAATAATTCACTGCCGACCTCGTCTTCGGGTAGTGTTTTCTGGAAATATAATATTTACATTAATATATGTTTGTATTCTTCTTCAATTGAATTCACACGAATTGACGAGATACTCACGTCGTCCCCAATACCAACGCAACGGAATTTGTAATGCTTAGTAAGCAGGAAATGAGCAAGCACTATTAGAATATCAGACTTCTTATCAATTATACTCTCTACAGTTTTGAATAACAGATCCCAGCCGTAAAAGAAGTCCGAATTCAATTTCTCAGATCCCGGCTTGGCTGTTGCGGGCTCCATTATGTCTCAGTGGTTGTGAGTGACTGTAGATATTGTTAAAGGATTAATGACGAAATACCAATTTGAAACATATTTCACAGCAACACACTAATCTAATCTAATCTTTTTTTAAATCGGTAAAATATATAGTAAATTTAGACAGAAAATACACCGCAATTCAAACATTTTTATTAAAATCGCATTAATCGCATTGCTACCAATATGCTATCGATTACCAAAAGTAATCGATCAAAATATAGCAATGTTTCGATTAGTTGCAGGCATATTGCAATCAAAACAAAACAGGTAAAACAGGTAAATGGTAGGATAGAAATGTCTTTTTGAACATTACGTAAAGTAATTTTCGATAAATATATATACATATAAATATAATATAAACTACTAAGCTTTAATAAAAATACTTTTTGAAAACGCATTCAGTGGAAACTGTCAACAATGAATTGCAAGAATATGTATTTATGTATGTCAGCAATATATGCGTTGTTAAACGTCACTATGAAGATGCTTTACCCAATAGTTCAATTTCAATATCTAATGCAACTACCGGCTTCAGTAACTGACAACGCTATTATCTTCATAAATCAAGTTATATTTACACTGTTATCTGCAAGAATATACGAGCGGCTTCGCCTCAGCTGCGCACAAAGATAACCAAATATCGAAATAAAACACTCAGCATTGCATTTGCTTGTTAGTGTTGAGAAACGCTCATTTTAGGCGTTTGATTTAATTGCAATTTTAAAAATATTTTCAAAGTAATATTCTTTGTTGATTACTTATTATTATTTATCTTCATCTACCTCATACATCATTTAAATTATTCATTAATTATTATTTATTACTGTTGTTCTACTTTTCATTTATGTTCGTGTCTTTACGTACATTGTATGAGTGCGAAAGAGACCACTAGCTGCAAAAAGGGTTGCCAAGCATATCAAATTTAATCAAATTCTTTAAAATCGCAATAAATAAATAGAATAATTGATAAAAATTATATTGTTTAGGCTTATAAAATTCAGCTTTGACCTACTTTTGATATGTGGAACTATTAGACTGAAAATTTAGGCTTTTACTATATGTGATCGTTGATTGAGATTGTAATTAATTGCAGATTCTGAGCTTGGATTAAGTTGGAAAAATATATTTTACTCTTAAAAAGTTCTAGGAAACTTGTCGGCTATATTAGATATAGTATGAATATGTTATATTCAAAAATATCGGCTCCCGAGTCTAGATAAACCTTGTTATGTATACTTCGTCGTGATTGAAGTCGGCAGTACCCGAACACCCGAAGTGGCTGCCATATTGAAAACGATATACTCCGACGACAGTCGTGTGAAAAATCATTTCTACACTGACATCCAAGCCAATAGAATTAATATAATACATAAAGTTAAATCATATTTTGCAATACTGAGATCATTATAACGCGTTTGCCGCCGTTGTGTCTGGGTGTGTGTGTGTGTGGGCGCGCATATGTGGGCATGTGTTAATGTTAATGTTCAAATATATTGCAAAAGAAACAAAACGCGCCGGATTGTTGGTTCAGCAATAGCTCTAGCAGAGTGTGCGTGCGTGTGTATGTGAGTGTGGGTGTGCTAGTGTGTGCACTCTCGTGCAGATATAAGATATTTCTTGGTTGCAAACCCACGTGTGGGTAGTGATTCAGTTTTGCAGCCGGCAAAGCAACCATCATGAGCAGCACACCCGGCATGGATCCTGCGCTGACGGTCGCAACGCCAGCGACGCCTTCTCCTTCACTCAACGCGTTTGATTTTGATTTCACGGGTAAGCAGAAACTCCCTCCCCTCCATCATTATCCCCCATAGCTCCATTCCGCCCTCGCTTGCGTCCTTTTTACCTTTGTCTCAAATATTCTTTGTTGTCTAGGCTCCAACTATGAAATGGATCCCAGCATTTCGGAGGAGGAACGTCGCTTCTATTTAAAAATGTATCCCACAGTGGACGTGGTCAATCAACGTAAAGTTCATTGCACCGTTTGCCGTATGCACCTTGGCACAGCAGTCAGCACAGAAAATAACATTAAGATGCATCCCATACTGCGTGTGACGCATTGCATCAAATGTCATGATTTCTACAATAGCGGTGAATTTTCAAAGGGCGAAGATGGCTCGGAACTGTATTGCCGTTGGTGCGGCCAAGGCGGCGAGGTATATTGCTGCTCCACCTGCCCGTATGTGTTCTGCAAGTCGTGCATCATTAAGAACCTGTCACGAGGCGTCATTGTGGACATTGAACAGAACGAGAACTGGAACTGCTTCAACTGCACTTCCAAAATACTCTGGCCGCTGCGCGCACAACACTGGGCGCTGGTCAACTACATACAGACGCAGAAGAAGTAAGTGCTTGAGTTCTGATATGTCTCTATTGATATAGCTAATGATTCCTCCCTGTCTCTATTTCAGTGGCCTCCAGTCCCTGCAACTATCCGAATCGGAAATGCGCAGGCAAACTCACAAGGACTACAGCACTTGTTGTCGCCTAGCTAAGGCGAAGGTGAATAGCTTGTCGGACTCCATGGAGAGCTTGGAGTCAAATACTTCAAAACGTAGTCACAGTAGCTCTACGAATTCGGGCAAGAAGTCTGCCAAGTCACAGGGCCCGCCTGCTAAGCGGCCAAAATCCTCCAATGACGATATCGTCTGTACGCCCGATTTGCTCAGCATGCTGGAACCGGATTGCCAAATTTCAGTGGCACAAAAGCCAGCTCCTCGTTCGAATATAACACCTGCTTCCAGCATCACGACGACGCCACGCATCGTCACCGTGCAACAGAATTACACCGGACCGCGGCCGAGCACGAATGGAAGCTCGACAGCGGGTCCTCGCAGCAGTCTACCACCTCCACTCGTGCTGAGCAGTTCCGGGATGCGTTATCGCCAATCCACGCCCAGTCAACCCTCTGTAGTGCGACGCACAGTGGTGCCAAATGCCATACGCTCGGCAGGACCTGTTTTTCATACCATAAATGGTTTTCGTGTCGATCTCAATAGTGCCGCACAACAGGACTCATATCGTCTACCCAACGGGCGGCTCATACAGGTGAGTCTAAGCACTGTAAATCTTTTAGTCCAATTTCATATTAATTCCACAAATTGTTTCAGGTCAAGCGGCAATTTCCACCTGGCCAACCACCACCGCCAACCACGACAACGGTCACGCGTGCGCCCGTTCCACTGACTCCACAGGTCATCATCAGGCAACAGCAACCAGCGGTCCAATCTCCACGGATGCTGCATCCAAACTTTGGATCGAACATGGGCATCTACAATCCACAGACCAATCAACAGCAGCGTGCACCACAAGTGGTGCGCGTCAACAACGGCAGCCAAGTGCATGCAATGAACGTCGCCCCCCAACCCCAAGCAACTGTTGGCAGTGGGAACAGCAGCAATGGTGCAGCAGGCGGTGGCACTACCATCATGATGACGCCCGCATCGGTGGCTAAGGCACCAACATTAGTGCGCCACGTCTTCTCCACATCGCCACTGGGCGCAGCACGCACTCAGCTGCAAAACCAAATATTTAATGCCATGGAAATCTGTACACATCTCACGGGCAAGGTGCAAACACTGACCATGTCCAATGCGTACAACGAAGCGCGCAGCTATACGGATGTCAAGGAACTGTACATACATCTATCCTATCTGATGACCTATGCGATAGGACGATTTAAACAGCTGCAGGACAAATGCTTGCTCGATATGCGAGAAATGGGCTTCAAGAACGACGCCAACAGCCTGGAAAATGGACAACTGGCAGCTGGTAAGATCCTGATATATATATAATATAATATAGATGACAGTTATGGTGATGTATATATTAATAGTTATTCATTATTTTGTTAGCTTAAGTTCTAGGTAGATGTGTAAGTTAGACGCTTAAACTAGAATAGATTGGTTGTTATTTTCTCCGACATTTGGCATATACCTTATCGTCTAAGTATTAGTATAGTCTATGGTAAATATAGTTTATATATAGCTCCAGCTGCTACTTCGCAGGCCTGGGGTTTCCTATGCGAAGTGGAAGTTTCTTCTTCTTTCTGCTTTATAGAAATAAGTGTACATTGTCTTTTGTGAATATTTGAACACATGGACGGGTGTTGCTCGACAATATATATAGATAATCTGATCTATATCATGCTATATATGTATTCGTATATTATGTCTGAGTTATACTTTGGTTCAGCCACCATGTAAGTATATTTTGTTGTGTTGTATGAAAAACTCTGCGAGTTCCATTTCCTTGGCTCCATTTCAAATTCGAATTGATCTTAAGCTCTTGGTCCATGTGTTTGTAAAATATCCAACAAAAAGGCAATGGAATCGAATTCAGCAGCAGTTTTTCGCCTTAGCTTTAACCATGTTCTCTCTCACCTCTTTGGCTTTATTTCAGCTGTGGACTATGTTTGCTATGGCCAGCTGGATGATGTGGATCTATTCAATAAGGGCAGCGATAGCTTTCACAATCAAGTCTACGAGTACCGCAAGAGTTTGCATGCAAATCTGAAAGACGGCGAGAAATTGGACCCACTGCCGCCACTATTGCCGCTGGGCGTGCGCGCCGAGGGTGATCCGAAGGATGAAGATGAGGATGCTGGCGGGACGGCGGAGAATGAAAATGATGATAACTATGACTATGACGACGACTATCAGGACGATGATGCGGATGACGGGGACGATGTTGACGACTTGAATGATGAGTACGATGCCCTCGGCACCGAGGAGAGCATGAATCGCAATGAGCAAGAGCATGCGTATGATCGCAAGCTAACGCGGTTGCTCAGGGAATATCCATCCATTTGGTGCACCCGCCATCCGGACTATGGCAAGATGGTGGTGACACGCAAGCAGTGGCGCGTCATAGCCAGCCACTTTCCACGGGGCGACGACATAAAGCTGCGCTGGAAGAACGTGCGCAAACGTTATGTGCGCATCGAACGGTTGCTCAAGCAAGGCAAACGTTTCAAGGGCTATTTCGATAAGGCCACCAACTATTTGGCCAACAGAGATGTGCCGCCCAGCGAGTGGAAGCCAGTCGATTGTGGCGAAGACGATGGCGATGGCTATGAGCGTAAGCAACTGGATGTCATTGAGAATAGCATCAATAAGGAGCAGAAAGAATGTGCCAAACCCACAGCACGTTTGACTGTGCGTCCTCTGGAGGTGCGACCTATTGATATGCGCATCATCAACTTCGCCAAGAGTCATCCTGTGCTGTGGCGCAAATCCGCAGATCCCGAGTTCAATAGCATAGACGAACAAACACGCAAATCTCTTTGGCTCAACTTCTGGAAGTCTGCGCCAAGTAAGTGCTTCAGGTATAATTTTTAGGAGAAATTGTCTAACTGCTTATCTTTGCAGACTATCGCTGTGAATACATTGTGGAGCGTTGGCAACAGATGTATGAAATGTACAAGTCCTTCCGCTTAAAGACCATCAAGGACAAACGCACCTTTGCCAAGCTAGAACTGAAATACTCCAAATACCTAGCCAATTTATATTTCTTGTATAAAATCGATGAACAGGATTTGAGAGATGAATTCGAGCCGTTGCAGGACTGTGTAACGAATGGCAACAGCTCCGCCGGCACAGCTGGCAAGCTAAAGGACATGCCGGACGATAAACAGTTTGTGCAGCAGCTGGTGCTGGCTATGCGTGCCTATCCCACATTATGGAATCCACGACATGTCGATTATAGCGACGTGGGTGCACGTGAGCGCCTGTGGGCGGAGTTGGCGCGGCGTTTGCCACGCTTTAAGCGTGATGCACGCGCCTGCAAACTGCGCTGGCAAATGGCAAAGTTCGCGTACGAGTGCTATTGCCGCGAGATGGAACGGCAACCTAGACCCAACGAGAAGACGCTGCAAAAGCTGCGCACAAACTTTCCGCTCGAGGAAATGCGGTTTCTTAATACCTAAGCTACGAATTTTTTAGACTAACTAGACTAAGTTAATTTATGCTAAACTTCCGACCATTCTAAGATTATATATAAATATTTTACTTATTAAAAATCTTTTTTAAACCTTATACTGTAGACTATGTATATTTAATCCTATCAACAAATATTTAAATTATATATAAAATATGAGATTACTAACCAATTCATGAACTCTTTGCAGAGAAACAAGCCAGCGACGATGAGGACAATGAAATCGAGATTGTGGAGCCGAAAACGGACACGATTACCATCGATTCGGATAACGAGGAGGAATTGCCTTCCGTGTCGAAGGTCAACCTGCCCAAGGGCCTGAAGATCACATCCGTTGTATCAACAGCACCTGAAGCAGGGATGAGTAAAGTGGACCCGGTTACTGCAAACATTGATCCAAATGCGGATATTGATGTGGCGGCCTTTAGCTCATCGATTCTGGCCAGTCTGCTGGAAGTGGACATTACCGAGGGCGCCGGCGAGGTCAAGACCAATCAAGCTACCTCACCTGGTGGCACTTTACAGAAGAAGCAGCCGCGCAAGAAGACGACGCACAAACCAAATCCTGCCCTGTTACAGCTGGAGCGCCAGCGCATGGATGAGATGAAGAGAAATGATTCAAAGCTCAAAATGAAGCCAATTGTCAGGCTGGTCCGTGCCGAGGATCAGTTTGAGGTAGCACGTAAATGGATGGAGAAAAATGGTCAGAAAAAGAGTGAGGTGAATGCGGACGAGCAGACGATGGAGGAAGCTGGAAGTCACAAAGAAACAGCTGAGGGAAGTGTTATAAATGAGGATAATGCTAGTGAACAGAATACAAAAAAGGAACTTGGAGAAGGGGATTCGCCGGAGAAACTTGGCGAAGAAGAGCAAGTTGAGCCAATGGACACAAGTGACGTAACTAAATCTCAAACAGATGAAGCAGAAAAGAACGAAGATGTAGATAGAAAGAAGAGTGAAAAAGATATAGATAATGGAAATCTAGAAGATGTAGAAGAAAGTGAAATAGAAACAATACGAAATCAAAATGTGAAGGCAGCTGAAGCTATGGAAGAAGAGGCAGAAACTGCGCTACATGAAGAATGCAGTGAAAATAATGAAAAACAGAAGGAAGGGAATGAAGAGAAAGAAGGAGCAGAACCTGTAACTACAATAACTGATGAAACAGCAAGGGATGGTAAGCAAGAAGCTACTGCAGATCATGAGATAAAAATTGAGACACCTGATGCGGAACTTTCTCATAAAGAGCTTGACGAGGAGAATACGGACAATGTGGAAGACGAGCAGAAAGAGGATGCAGCAGCTTCCGACGTAGAGCTGGATAAGAAAACAAAAGAAGACAAAAACCCAGAGCAGAATGATGATGGAGCACCTATGACAACAACACAAGAAAATGAAGATGCAGCTGAACAGAAAGATGAACACAACGACTCTGAAGCGGAGCTGGCGAAGCAGCCTTTAGAGGAAGCTGCTGATAAGACTGAAGCTCAGACAGACGAAGACAATACAGATACAAAAGTTCTAAAACAAGAGGAAACGGATTTTGATGCAGCCACCAGGAGCAGCTCACAGCCAGATGTGGCAGCTGCAACAAAGCAGGAAACTTCAGAAATTCCTGCAAGCAACAGTCCAGCTAAGGAAAGCATTGAGAAGACGGAGGAGGATCAGCTGGACCCACCATTAGAGCTGCAATATGATTGCATCGCTAACTTAGACTAAACACAAATCTGCCAGATGCTTGAAACATAGAAATGCTAAAATGAATTATTTAATTTTAATTTTAATTGTAAGCTCGAATCTAGTTTGTTATTATAGTTTTTAGTAATATAGGTTTGTATAACATAAGAAAAGAATTATCTGTAAAATCAAACAAAAACCCTTAGTAAGTCTAGCTTTAAGGTATTTAGTTTTATAAACATGATATTTGTTTTTATTTTCACAAAACATTAGGTCCGTAAAGTATAGGAAAACGTTACCAATTCAACAATATATCAACTACTTTAATAATAAAAAGTAATTGTTTATAAAAAAAAAAATGTTTTAATTTTTGTATTAAATAAAATTCAAATCGAAAAACAAGTATTTCCAAAAAAAAATTAACTTTTTAAATTTCCTCTTTTATTATTTTATATTTTGCGCTAAATTGAACAAAAACGTTAAACAAATTTGTGCGTTGAGCAAATACTTAAATTATATGAACGAGGGTAGTTACTATACTTTGTGTGTAGAAATAATAATATATAAATTTTTTATAAATTAAGCGTTTGGCAATTTTTCCAGCTGCCCTCGTGCTCCAAAACTGTAACCTATGTCACACGAGAGTATCTCAAAACTTGTACAGTCAACAAGATTTCTATATTATAATTTTGTTTTACATATTTCATATTTATATCTAAATTTTCGATTAATTTTCAAAATCCTTAACAATATTTCAAACTACCCACGTGTACATTAATTGTATTAAGAACGCGTGTGGGATATATCTATGAATATGATATTTGCTTAATTTTCTACATTTTTACATTCCAAATATTATAATACTAAGCTTTTGGCAATTTTTTAAACTACCCTCGTTTTATAGCCAAAAGAGCTATTTGCAAGTATTTCGGCTTTTAAACATATTTATTCTTGATTGTTAAATAATGAGCAACTGAACTTTTTAAAAATTTTACAGCTATAAAAACTCTGATATATGTATATATAAATAGAACTATATTCTAAAGATAAACAGCACTTCAATTCGATACGAAATATAATCTCAGGAACAAAAAAGGTATTATTTTGAATATATATGCTATATATTATGTATGTGCGCAATTGTTTTCAAGAATAGTATCGTGTGTAAGCAAAGTATATCTCATGGAGATTCTCTTTTAACTTGTATTTATACAAAGAAAGTCAAAGTTGTGCTTCTTCTTATCTATATGGAGACAGAAACAGAGAGAGGAGAGAGAGGCATATTCACAGCGCTTCTTTTATCTAACAATTATTTCGATTCCTTAATCGCATATGATTTAAGTAACGTCCCGGTGGTGGACATATTTTGGTATAATTAGTTACAAACCGATATGCTTCGACCATGCTCGCTTCTTTGATCTGATGCTGGGTGATGCTGCCCTTGAAAGCGCACAAATGTGGGGAGCTCGTGAAGCTAAACAGAGGATGATGTTTTCGCTTGATATTCGCGCGATTGGCGCAGAGTCCAGTAATATAAATATCTTCAAGGTAAATTAATGATGTATTTAGAGAGGCCTCAAATAAACGTTCGACCACATCTATGGACATTAGATAACCGGCACCAGACAGATACTTGGGATATACTTCGCCCTGATACATATAGTATGGGATATACCACTTGCTGCTGACGTCGCTGACGGGCACCACATTACAAAACTGATGTCCTATCATCACGTTGCTTGTGGAATTCAACCTATTGCGCTGAGCCATCACCACCATTGAGCCACGATCATGATAGTCGAGCGTGTCGTTATAGAGCGGCACCGTGCCGCCGAGTAGAAAATGCAAAATATTGGGTACGTTAACGAACGTATCATCATCGCATTTAAGAAAGTAAGCGCAAGTCTTCAAACAACTTTTGGTAATATGCTTCAGGGCCATCACAGATTTCAATGTAAGGTTATTGTACGTATCAATGAAGTCTTCTTGAATAATATCATTGTAGAGTTCCGCTTCGCTGTGTAATCTCACCAGGGTTTCATTGCTCAAGTGTGATTCATAGCTATGGCGACCGACTATGAATATAATGCGTACACTGGCCGTTATGTTTTCGCCTTCGCCTTTTAGATAGTCCGCATAGAACTGCAAACGTTTTTCCATCGGCGGCTGATACGGGCCCTTCAGGTGTGCGTGCAGCTTCGCAAATGCCGGGTAATTGAATTCTGTTGTATTTCCCCAGGTTTCTCGTATTGTTTGTCGTTCCACGAAATTGTTTAGGCCGGTGCAGACGGCAATAATCAGAAACGTTTTATTACGACAAAAGTCACGGGGTATTATGAGAGCCGTCTCCTGCTGTGGCTGTATGTAGTCCTTGATGTCCAGTGACGTATTCGCCGACCAATCTGCCAGCGGAACTGCAAAGAAATTACAGTTAATACAAAAAGATCTCATATGCTTCAATAGTTACTCACCATGTCTTTTTTGCTCATATATTGAAATGTTAGGCAGGATTATGTACCGAAAGAACAGATATACGAATATCAACAGCACGAAATGGCAAATTCTGCGTAAAAACCTTGGCGATGATAATCGCAAACGTTGACGTCGATGATGCAGTTTTCTTGCATCACGACATACTACCTGACTTAAATGCGATTCGTCGTCAGCCTGATCGTCGAGCAGCGTGCATTGTTCCGCTAGCTCAACGGCGTCACGTGTTGCATAGCCCATTGCTTCTGGTGATTGCAATTATATGATGCACTCCGTACTGCGCCAAGCTGTGTGCCTAGCTTTCATTCTGCATACAATATATTGATCGTCTTTACAAGTAAATATCACAGGACATTAATCAATAAGTAGTGCAGACTGCACATTTTCATTTTCACGAATTATGTTTTTACACTATCTTTTTCTTGGTTCCAGATAACACTTATGTTAGATATCCGGGCATTATTTGTATGTTGTTGTGCATCTGCAAGTAGCTGAGCGCCAGCTGGTTGTGGGCATTATCGATAGCTATCGATATCGAATGGGAGCAATTAACTTACAGTGGGAAGTGATTAAACTTGCCGCTGCTTTTACATGAACGTGAATTTCAAACATATATATTCACAGACCCACTCACATTTTCCGTCGATTGTATACATATGTATATATGCATATGCATATGAATATGTGGTCACCACAATGCCCTTGTAAGCCCTTCATATTCAATGTAACGCATATAAAGCAACTGTTTGTAAAGCCAATTACTTTTTGAATTTCCCGCGCATTTCTTAAATGTGAACTAATTGAATATGTAAATACTATAAATGTTTATTTAATATGTTATGTACAATGATAATTTGACAAAGGTCAGAAAATATATAATGCTTTTTAAATGTCAGGTAATTTTTAGCGATTTTTTGGAAAAGGAATGACAATAATGATTTGCTAAGTTTTGTGTCCACATGTAGTTATGTTTAAATATAGGCTTAGATGCTAAAAAAAAAAGATGGTTAATGATTAAAACATTTAGTAGCTAAAAATAACACCCGAAACCAGCAGCTGTGAGGATTGCGAAGTGTAATTTTAGAAATCCGCATCAAGTGTAAACACATTGTCTAGCCGATTCGACGTAACGCCCATACGTTGATATTCTCCAACTTTCTTCTCGAAAAAGTTAGTTTTGCCATCCAGCGAGATCATCTCCATGAAGGTGAATGGATTCTTCGTATTGTAGATTTTGCCAACACCGAGTTCCACCAGCAGACGATCCGCCACAAATTCAATATATTGGGACATCAATGCACAATTCATGCCAATCAAATTGACGGGCAGAGCATCTGTGAGAAACTCTTGCTCAATGGTAACAGCATCCGAGATAATCTCGATGATACGCTCCCGGCTGGGCCGTTGCACCAAATGCCGGAACATCATGACAGCAAAGTCACAATGCAAGCCCTCGTCGCGTGAGATCAACTCATTGGAGAACGTCAGACCTGGCATCAGACCACGCTTCTTCAGCCAAAAGATCGAGGCAAAGCTTCCGCTGAAGAAGATTCCCTCCACGGCAGCAAACGCGATAATTCTCTCGCCAAAGTTCGCCGCCTTCGATGAAATCCAAGAGAGCGCCCAATCAGCCTTTCGCTTGACAGCGGGCATTGTTTCAATGGCATTGAACAGATAATCCCTTTGCTGTGGATCCCTAATATATGTATCGATCAGCACGCTGTACATCTCCGAGTGCACATTCTCCATGGCAATTTGAAAGCCATAGAAACAACGAGCTTCGGTTATTTGCACCTCCTGGCTGAAGCGCTCGACCAGATTCTCATTAACAATGCCATCGGAGGCGGCAAAGAAGGCGAGCACATGCGAGATAAAGTGACGCTCGTTATCAGTTAAACGTGCCCAGTCCGCCAAATCCTTGGAGAGATCCACCTCCTCCACAGTCCAGAATGAGGCCTCGGCCTGAAGTTGAAATGAAAATTGCAAATTTTTAGTACTTACTATAGCATGCAACAAAACGTAATGCAATTTCCCAATTGTTGGTATCTTTTATAGAGCTCTAATTGAATGCATATAGCTTATCATTCAATCTAGTTAAATAAATATGTGCACAGGTATTTGTCCAAGTGCGTGAGTGAGTAACATTGTTAGCATGTGTGCAGGTATTCATGGATATGTACATATGTATGTATGTGTCTATGGATGAATATCCATACATAGTAAATGTAATATAATATATGGAAGTAGTGGTATACGACTTTCATTAGTCCAGATAATTTAACATTATATAATTATTTCTTAACTCATTGCTACATTTGGTAAATAATTATTTGTGCTGTTAATGAGCATTGAAGTAGTTTAAGGCAATTCCAAATAAATGGGTCTGGAGCCATAAGTGAAGAATGTACATATTTGGCTGAATGGTTTGGTTTGAAACAAGCTTTTGCTAAAAATGTCAATGCACATTTGTAAGTACTTATTGCATTGATGAAGAAATAATATAAACAAGAAAGAAAGCTCTAGTCGAGACTGCTCGACTACGAGATCCCCTGAACCCTACAAGCAACTGATATTTCAATAATAATTAGCAAACACACACGCACACACACACACACATACACATACAAACAAACACACGCACATACACACACTCACATATACAGGCGATTGCGCTTGGGTTGCGCTGCAGTGTTGGCAATATAATGAAAACTTATTTGTTGAATAATTTAATTTCTAGACGTACGATCGTAATGAAACTTTCAGAATGTAATCATAATGTTAAAATGTATGTGTATACCGAAGCACAAGTCTCTAGTATTCGATATATGACTTTTAAAAAGATGAGGGTGAGGGGGTTGATTAAGGGGTGGGGGGTAAATTTTAACAAAAACCGAAATTGTATGACATGCGTCTTAATATACATTTTAAATTTGGAGACTCTAGCTTGAAAGATGTAGGAGATATAATTTTTAAAGTGATCTTCGATAAGGTTTTTTATCGATAAAAAAGTATCGGAATGAGTTATCGTTTTTTAGTGATAAACTCGATCTGCGCGTGATATGTACGGACATTTAAAAAAAAAGTTGAAGTGTCTAGCTCTTATATCTTCTGAGATCGACGCGTTCATACATACGGACGGACGGACGGACGGACGGACGGACGGACGGACAGACAGACGGACAGGGCCAAATCGACTCAGCTTGTCGCCCTGATCAAGAATATATATACTTTGTGGGGTCTGCCACGCCTCCTTCTGCCTGTTACATACTTTTAACAAAACCATTATACCCTGATTTCCCATTTTCAATGGGTTCAGGGTATAAAAAGGTTTTTATTAAAAGTCCAGTAAATGAAATGTTGATATATGTGTTTATATACATATACATTATATACATACATACATGTTTCTTGATAGTTGATGCTTGCATGTTTACCTTACATTGAATGCTAAAGAACTGGGACGGCCTAACTGTACTCTAAGTACACACAGAGCATGTACATATGTATGTATGTTAGCCGATATATGGCGTTTGTATATTTATATAAATGAGTTGTGAATATGTATATGTATATGTATGTATATGGTAATAACCAAAAAGATTCAAAATATTAAACATAGTATGTATACAAACGTCTATGTGTAAATACATGCATGCAGAAAAATTAAAACCTTTTATTGGGATTAAAAATAATGTAATTATATAAATACACATACAACATACATATTATATGTTATTATAACAATCAGTCACGTCTGCGACGTGAGCACTTTTTACCGCGCTTTATCATAAATTTTCCCGCCTATTTCATCAGGCTCTAACACTAACAAAACCGACTTGTGTACATGTGTTGAACATACATACCTTCTTGTACATCTGCCAGATATCATGATATTGTATGGGAAAGATTACAAATCGGCGCGGATTCTCTCTGAGCAGCGGCTCCAATGAGGGATCGAATGGCGCAGCAATCTTATCCACTATAGATTGGTCAGTCTTACCATTGCTGCTCGCTTGATCTTTGGCATTATCATCCGGGGTGATCGACATCTTGCGAACGTTGTTGGCGTTCTCCGTCAGAATTTTCTTGCTTGGGCTCTGCTTAAAAAAACAAAGAAAGAAAAATTAAAAAACAATGTAGACAGGAGAAAGAATTTATAAATAGCCGTAAATGAATTTGCATCGATTTAAATAACATGCAAATGACATCCAATATAGCCACATGTACATATACATATGATTAAATATATTATATACAAACTGTATAAGAACGTGTCTTGTCACCTTTAGCGAGAACTTTTCCATGTTGTCCGTAATGTTTTCTTTGCCGGCTACTTGAGATTGAGACATGTTCTTCGATTTATTTTTTACTAAATCACGAAATAAAAGCTAGTTTGATCGTTAACTAAGTTTTGGTGTACTCAGTTGTAGATGGTTCAATGGCTCAGAAGTTAATGAATTCAGCGCAATAGCACTTTTTCTTTATAAGCAGCGCGCGCATTTCTCGCGTACAGTTTTCCTTTCCCGCGTTCACTCCAATTGAACAGCTGTGCGCACACAACAAGTGAATGGCAAAAAATAGTGCTAGAAAATTACCACACAATTTTATATTTTCCGACACAACTATCAAGTCGGTCTACAGGTGGCAGCAGAGGGCAGTTTAAAGCTTTTATTATTGAACCGTTCTTAACTAAAAATATATTAGAATTAAAATTTAATAAATAAATATGACATATATAATAATCTACATCTACATTAGTGCTTTTGGTTCGTTCGCTAAAAGCAGAATATTATAAATAGTCATAGGTCAGTTACATAGTGAATGATTAACAAAACTAATGGGGTTTCACCTTTTAAAATTATTATTTCAATATTAATAAAAATTTGAGAATATTTAGAGATAAGTTCGATACATTAATATTAATGCCGATATCGAGCAGCAAATGAAGAAGTGTTGTAAAAGTCGCCGATTAGGATATCTTTGATAAACCGGCTGAGCAACGGAGAGTTTAGCTGCGGCATTTGAAATGTTTTTAATTTATTAATAAAATTTAACAATTAACCTTCAGTTAATTAATATCAGTATGGAAGAAACTCCCTTATCACATCATAAACGTCTAGCGTATTGCACAACCCGTCTGCAATATAGGCAAGGACGCGAACTTAAAGCTGTAAAGGTAAGGGAAACGCAAAGCAGAATTAAAAATAAAAATAAATAAAAGAATTAATAAATAATTTGTAGGTATATACGGTTGCTAGTGAGTCGCGGCATATATTAATCTTTGGTGTGCCAAAGGTCAATCTACACTCTGAAATCAAGAATAAACTGCAACAATTTGGGAAACTGCGTTCCTTCAGCTGTGTTAGCAGCGAAATGGCTGGACGAAGTGATTAAGAGAGATTTCTATATTATGTAGTTTAACTATAGTATCTGATGTTTACAGTTGAATTGGAGGCCTTTACAGACGTCTATGCGGCACAATTTGAGCGTCTAGAGCACGCCCGACGTGCGAAACGCCAACTGGATGCAAAACAGTTTTTTGGAGGTATTTTGCACATTTCCTATGCACCTGAAAGAGAGAATTTCCAAGAGTTACGGGAGAAGCTGCTGCAGAGGCGTAAAGAGATCAGCCAACGATTGCAGCGCAATCGGTCAGAACAATCACATTGAAATTGTTTAATTTATAATTTGTGGATTTTATTGAACGCCCTAACACATGATAACACGAGCCTCAAAAGCTGAACGATGATGATCCTCGGTTGATTACCCAAGTTTATATTATTATTTTTGTTTCGTTCGGCGCAGCTCGTGATAGTAATTTAGTAAGCTAATGCGTTTCGCCCACACCTGCGCGCCATAGTTTGCCCAAAAGCTGAAAGACATTGGTAAGATGGGGTTAGAAATTTTAAATGGAGCAAATGCTATTTTTGTTACTACTCACATGCCGAACAGGGCTCCACCTAAATGTGCCGCATGATCAAAGAATTTCCAGCCCATGACGCAGCCGGCAAAATCGATGCCCATGATAACTTTGATTGCAGCTCCCGCAGAGAACGTGACAGTTGGTAGGAACAATATGCTCAATTGCGTATCCGGGTATTGTGCACAGACGTAGGCCAGGACGGTCATAATGGCACCTGACTAAAGTATAGATGAGATTTTAAATAAATGTAAATGAATAAATTCCTCTACTAATACTATTTGTCATTATCTATATAAGACGCACCGCTCCTAGTGACATGCCGGGCTGTCGCGTTCCCGCTTTGTAGAGCACGCTCATCAAGCTGGAGAAGACGCCAGCGCTGAGGTAGACGGCCATAAATTGCTCCTTGCCCATGGATAAGACGGCAGCATTTGAAAAGCTATGCAGCACATACATATTGGCAAATATATGCATAACCGAGTAGTGGCTGAATGTGGAGAGGAACATGGGCCAGCACACAATGCCTGCAGAGTTAAAGTAGCTAATTAAATTGGATAATCCAATAAAGCAGTTAAGTGTGTTATTTACGTGCTGCTGGATTCGATGTGAAGTATGTCATCATCATATTCCGCATCGATGGAACACGCCACAGTCCAAATGCGAGCAGATTGCAAACCAAGAGCGGCGCAAAGGTTTTATCACCGGGCGACAGGGAGTCCCAGAAACGTTTAATGTCATTCTTTAACTGCGACCAGCTATCACGGTCTACCAACGAACGACTCTGCATCCAGCCGAATCGGGCCTGTTTCGCCTTAGAGAGGATCATGCTACGCGTATTCTCGTATTCAACAATTGTGGCACCTGCAAAGCAACCGAGGCTGAACTAAACAAAAGTTCAAATCAATAAGAAATAATTGAAGAGAGCGGCGCATGGAGCATTTCACTTACTGCGCCGGTAAATGCGATCGCCTTGATTACATTGCTCATTGGCACATGGCCGCCGCTATCGCCTGCAGGTGTGATGACAGGTGACTTTATGCTACTCCATCTGGCCTTCTGTGCATGGAAATGACGCACCGGCTGACCTGATCCGCATCTTTGTACATAGAAACTCTGGTGGCATGCTTGAAAACGTGTTGCGCCATTTCCAATATGAAATCGATAACTAAAATAACAACATAGATTTATGAATTTAAAATGTGGGCGTGGCTGTGCCTCCTTTATGGACATCCTTACTTACGTCACCTGTGTTAACCAACTTTGGCATAGCGCACGATTAATAAGCATAATATATTGAAGGTATCAAGAATTTTGCATAAGCTACGGTGTATATATATAATAAATAAAGTGTTTGCCTTGTGTTCGACGTACAACAAAGCTGGTTGACATAAAAATGTTGTTGATTTGATTTATTTCCAATTTCGTTAAACAATTAAGGTTCCGTTTCAATTTTTGCCTGGATTTCGATTTGGTTATTGTCCGTCCACGTTGATTTGTTCTCTGTGTTCTAATACGCCACAGCCGTATAATGTTGGAGGTGTTATGTTGTTTGCATCAGTCACCAGGTTATGTATTTACAAGTCGAAAGCTTGGCTTCAATGTTGTAATTATTTCAAAATATATGTTTATTTTTGTTGCTTTTGTTTATTTTTTGCCATTTGCTGTTTTCTCGTCCGGCTGTTAGTTTTACATTTCGCTTTAATGTTATTAACAGAACCAAAAATTGCTTAATGGCCAAATCTTAACAATTTAAAATTTTGTTAGAATTCTTTTCCTGATATTGACAAATAAAACCAAAATTTGTATTAGCAGGCAAGCTAAATGTGCAAATAATTTACTATAGCTGTTAACCTAAAGCTCAGAAATGCGTGTCATTTAACAGTGCTGTTAACCGGCTAGATACTCGATACACTGATAACAATTAACATATAACATTTATCTGTTTTATTACCTAAGATCGATCATATAAAAGTAAGAGTTGTACTATATCATGCTGATTTTGTTGGATAATTAATAAAAAGTAATTTAATTTAACAATTGTTCATTCGGACTGTTTGACGAATACAAAAATCTTTATATTGTAACAGTTGCTATCGATACTGTTTCATCGGTTATTTGACAGTTCTGATTGGCACTAATACAAATATGGCACATGTGGAGCCGGTAAAAAATAAATATTTTGATTTGCATGTTTATTTAACCGATTTAACGTTTTTTATAGCATAAGGAAACCAGCGAAGTACTAGAGCAAATATTGAAATTAAGCATAACTGAAAATGTTGCTGAAATTACGACATTATTAAAAAACTTGCGCTTGCTACTGACCCAAAGCCCGGAAAGTCAACGCACATTGGCAACAAATGCAGAATTTGCGAGGTTTGTTAGAGATGTTGTATTTAACCCAACTATGCGAACAGAGCAACGCACACTGCATATATTAACTCTACAAGTACTGGCCAATAGCGTAGTTAATAATGAAGAGTCCCAGGAAGCAATTTGGCAAGCACATGGACCCCAAATTGCAGAACAAGCAGCGATAGCTCCATTGGGCAGCTCAAATAATGTGCTGCTCATGATTATGTATAATGTATATATGGGCGCACGTTTGCCTGGAGATCAGCTAGTATTTGAAACGTGTGTGAAGCTGTGGCTGGCCGTCATTGAAACGCAAACGGATTATAATTTTGAATATTTGCATTTCTTGATGGAACAGTTTATTGTAAAGGATGGACGCAGTTGTGTGCAGTGCTATCAACGCCTGAAGTCTGTCGAGGAGCGTATAGGCTTTCTTGACTATGTCGCCCATTATCTGCGAGAGGACAGTCCAAACGGTGAAATCAACAACATATTGTTGCAATTTTTTGCCAAGGAGTTCCGTTTGAAATCCGATTGTATATTACGTGAAACAATTAAGCTGAGGCACCAGCTGCATCCACGCGAAGTACACACACTGCTGCGTATCATAGCAAGCGCCAGCGGCTCAGAAAAATATGCCAAAACATATGCAGCCGATCAGTCGCTGTTCATAAACGTGAGCAGCCTGCTACGCTGCGTAATTGCAGCTGGCAAGGAGCCGGACAGCTGCCTTGATAAACCCATGACAAAACTGGAGGAAGTGGCGCTTAGCTCTAAAATCGATGCAGACTATGAGACGAGAGTCTCCTTTGAGTTAAAAACCTTGCTTGTTCGCTGCACAGCCAATTTGTTGTATGAGAACGTGGCCAACAGGGGATACTGTCTCGATACTCAGCTGCTGCCAGCGCTGCTCGAATGCACAGTCATGGATGCGCGAAATCCTTGTAAGTGTTGTGTGAGGGAGTATCGATTCCTGAGATGTGATCGATGGGAAATGAAATAAACGCTTCTCTTATTCTCATTCTAGTGATGCGCGAGTGGAGCATTTTGGCCATACGCAATGCCTGCTTTAAGTGCCCAGAGGCTCAACAGGTGATAGCCCAGTTGACACTTCAAGGCGCTGCTCCAAATGATTTGCTCAGCGAATTGAATTTAGATTTGGGTGCACTGCGCATCACAGACAGAAAGCAGTAGAATCTGAGCCAAATAAGCACGAACAAGTGGCACGACGTCATCCACATTTGGCTTTTGAATGATGCGCTAAATGGTATGCCAAAAAACCTAACAAAAAAAAAAAATAATAATAAAATTAACAGAAAGAACGAAATGAATATAAGAAGAACGAACAGCATTCATAAAGTCGTTGTCAACGTTTAATGGCGAATGCGAGCGAGCGAGCGTGTGCGTTGGCATGCTGACTGGCGGGCTGTACGATTTGTACACATACATATATTATATAAATAGCTGCCCATGGCTCTGCAGCATTATAAAAAGAGCGAAGATGCCTAAATACATTAATTTCTAATTTTACGCACGCACACACTCACACACAAAGATATTGCTGAATAGAGTGTGCCTGCTGGCTCTTTTTTTTCTGATTTAATGGCGCAATTAAGAAACGATGACGCAGAGCTTCACGACTAGGTCTTGGGGATTCGCTTGCTACACAGCAATTCAGCTAGCCAGCTGCCCACTTAATCTCTCCGTCCAGTTCAGTCATTGAACCAGCCAGACAGTCTAACAGTCAGCAGTCAACCTTGGTCAGCTAGCTAGTATGCTTTTCCATTCAGCAATTCAGCCCTATACTCAGCAGCTAGGCAACTAGGTACATTATGAGCTATTTTGTGAAGCAGACAAGCCAATCGATTATTCAGTCAGGCAACTAGCTAGAGGGCTATTCAGTGCATTTATCTCATTTATGTCTAATCTGCCAAACTAGACCTTTAAGACATACAATACAATACAACTACCGATTGATTCAGCTTTTAACCAATTCAGCCCGTCTTAAAGTAGCTCAGTTGTCTTAAAAATTTAGCAATCTATCAGCCTATTTTACAGAAATTCAGCCAATCTATAAAAAAATCAGGTTCTCATTCAGCCCGTTTCACAGAACTTCAGCCATTCTCAGCAATTAAGCTAGTCAATCAGCAATTTATCCATTTTATCAGTAATTCAGAACTCTCTCAGTAATTTTATAATAATTCAGCTAGCCCTTCAGTACTTAAGTCTTGTGGAAATTCAGCTGATCTCCCAGTAATTCAGCAAGTCTCAGTATGCCTTTAGTTACCTCTTAGTCGATCAGCTTTCAGCTGGCCGCCTAGCCAAGTAAATCTGCAAGTCATGCAGCCAGCCATTCAGCCAGACACACAGCAAGCTAGCCATTCAGCTACACATTATGCCAGTCAGCTATTTGGCTAGCCCTTCGTCCACTGAACTAGTTAGACAATCAGCCAGGCAGCCTGCCAGCTAGCCAACTAGCGCCTGCTGCAGGTGGCCATGCACTGCTTGGCTTTCACGATACGGTTGCTATATATACATATGCATACATATGTTATATATGTAAATTTATTTATATACCCCTGCCTAATGTACACACATATGTCTTTGCTCGCGTTCGTGTGTGTGTATGTGTGTGGCTCTCTTCCTAGCACGCCCGCAATTATGTTTATGTTGCGAGCCGCAGAAAACTTTGTGCGCTCGCAAATCAACGCCGGCGGGCTAAAGCTAAATCTAAAGCGAACAATGGCAGAGCTCCTTTGGCTTTTGTTTTTGTTGGGGCAACCACTGGCGATGGCATTGCCTTTACTCTTGCCTCTATGTAGTCGCAGTCAGTCAGTCTGTGGCAGTGCCTGTGCCTCGAAGCAGCAGCAGCAGCACCAGCACCAGCAGCAGCAGCAACAGCCGCCGCAGCAGTCGCGAGATATTTCGACGGTTTCGCTTCGATTTAAATTGTGTTGTTTAAATTCGCTCAAACCCAAAAATATATTTATTTATTTTAATTAGTAAAAGGCGCGTAAAAAGAAAAGGAAAGAAAATCACAAATTTCGTTCGTCAATATAAACAAAAACTGAAGCAATAAAAAGAAACGCATTCGCATTCAAATCGACGTCAACTATAAAAATTCAGTTGCAAGTTCGAAAGTTTTAATGGTAAACAATGTTGCATTTAATCTAAATATTTGAAACAAGTGTCTGCCTGCACTTATATAATCATAAATCAAAAATAAAAAAAAAACGCATAACAGAAAAACCAAAACAAATCAAAATCAAATTGAGAATTAATTTATGCACCAACTGTTAAACTAATAAACTTAAAAATAATACGAAAATCGCACTAAAAATTGTTTAAGACATTCACAACATTTGTTGTTTGCATAATACATATATATAAATTTGACTAGGTTTTTTATTTTATTTTAGATTTAGGCTAAATATTTTTGTTATGCGCGTGTGTTATATATATATATTATATAGACATATATATCTTATATATATGCATCTAAAAAAATTCCCATGTCAAAACTGTCAATCGAAAGCAAAGTAAAAACTTTCAAGTGGGGCATCGTCGACTGCTTAATGCACGTTCAAAATTCTTAAAATATGTAAACTGAATTCCAATTTAACTTGCAACTCTCGCATTTTGAAACTCAATATTCTACTTATACTTGATATTTTGAATTCACCAAAACAAACATATCTCAAGGCGTAGTTGAGTAAAACCTAGTGATTCTAATAATACAACTGTCAAAAATATTGTTTATTTGGATCTACCGGGCTACATACAATAGATGAACCATACAATATACAATACACGCAAATATATTTAAATACATATATACATATATAACATGAGATGGATATGAATATAAGTACATATGCATGTGTATATATTGTACATAATATAAATATATAAACTGAGAGGCGGTTATTTAAGATATGTATATACAAATATATATTAGCACAATCTAAAGAGAAAGTAAAAACAGAAATCTATGTATGGATACTAGCTCAAATACAACAAACACTTTTTTCCGATCGGTAATATCCCAAGTTTATATATATTTATGAATTTTTAATACTTGGCTGTGATATACATACATATATGAAATTCCAACGCTTTACCTCTAATACAATAGTCCTGTTTTGGACAACGCCAGATCTCTCTACATGCACCTACGATAAACTATACTTAATTTCCAGTTGAGCAGCTGAACAGCTAGACAGACATTGCGCTAAAACCAATATGCTCTACTTGTTGTCGCTTTGTGAACGAGTATAAATAGATATACATACATATATACACGGCAAATAAAAGACAATGAAAAAATTGTTGAAAAATTACGTTCTTCAGAAATTTGTCGTGCGGTCAGTTTTCAGGTTGGTTCAGTTAAATGGATATATATTTATTTATATATAAATATTTTGTGCATATGTATGTATTTATATATGCGCACACACACACACCTCTACCTAGGCGTCAGGAATTTGAATATGTAGACGCAGCCTGATGATAACTGTACAATTCGGTCTAAAAATACGAAAACAAAATATTTAAGACGGATTTTGTTTAAAACAAATGGGGATACTAAAAAAATAAAATAAATTTAACAATAAACGTAAGAGCGACAGAGAAAAACAAGCGATGGACGACTTTGTGATAGCCTGCAGGCAACGCCAATGTGCTATTTCTATTATTCATATTATCAAAGAATTTAATAATTATAATAATGTTACAGCAGCATTAAATTATACACAATAATTAAGTTCATTCGAATGATTATCGATTGTTCAAATAGCTGCCAGATATATAACTAACTAAAATAAAAATAAAAATAAAACAAATAAAATAATAATTTAAATAAAATAATAATGTAAATAAAATAATAATATAAATAAAATAATAATATAAATAAAATAATAATATAAATAAAAAATAAAATAAATAAAATAATAATATAAATAAAATAATAATATAAATAAAATAAATATATAAATAAAATAAAAAAAAAACAACATTAACAAAATATAACAAAAATTTATTATTATAAAATAATTAAATTTTTGGCTATACAATAAAAAATATTGAATAAACAATATTTCACTAAATATATTTGAAACATTTATTATTATTAACAAAACAGTGTGTAAATTATTTACAATATGTATGTAGATTTGCCACTGTTTCACCGCACTGCGACTGACCACCAGGTGGGTTAGGAAGACGACTGACAAAATCCGCCCAGGTGCGCCCTTATATAGGCAACGCACTCACTCAAACACGAGCCTCGCTCTCGATCAAGTAGGCCCTCTTTGAGTTCGTTTCAATCGTCTCTGTGAGTGTAAGTGTATTCTCCTTGACGCAGCTTTGCACTCAGCTTAATTTTACACTCTTCAAAAATGCAGCTCAGCCCAGCGGAGCCTTGCTCTGCGTAAGTTTATTTATTCGTTTGAGTGAGCCATTTTCTGAGTTAGTTTTATTGCTCACTTGCTCTGCCTATGAATTTTTGAGACATTTACTGAGTTAGTTCTGCATTAGATCAATATGGCGCTCAGCTCAGCTTCTCTGAGTAAGCTTAATGCTCCTTAGCGCTGCAATGAGCTCTCTTCTGCGCTTGCCTTAATGCTCGCTTTTAGAAGAGGGACTTTTTTCGGAGGTAATTTTTACACTTGATCAAAATGGCGCTCAGCTTTTGAGCGTTTCTGTGTATTTCTTCCTATGCACAATAATGAGTGTTATTTTGCTTTTTAATGATAACTAACGAAGAAATTACTCTTTTCCAGAGTTAAATTCTATGTTCATATGTTAATTTATCAAAAATGATGACTATATTAATTATTTACATATTAAGTGTTATGTATACTGGCAATAGTTATAAGTCGACCAGACCTACTCAACTATTATTATTGAAAATTGAAGGCTTACAGCTTTTGCAGCTTGTTACATACATATGCTTTGAAGCAATATACCCTGCAATATACATCTGTAATAGGGTACAGCCAGCGGGTGTTTGCTTAAGAACTCTAAACACTTAGGAGATTTTCCCTATTTTTGTGCTGTTTGTTTTTGTCTCTCTTTTAAATGTTGGCAAATGACGCAGTTGGCGGCTTCATGACGCACATGCAACTCCCAACTGCAACAATACGATTGCATATGTATGTGTCTATCTATATATACGTTGTCTATAAATACAACACGGAAGTTGTATGCAACACCACAACAACAACAATAAAAGATGAAAGCAACCATAAATGAAATGAGAATTTAAAATAAAATCATTAAACTTAATATTTTTACTAATGAATATCATTAATTTAATAAATATATATATATGTGTGTCTATGTACATGTGTTTGTGTGCATTTGCAAATTGCTGCGGGTTTTCCCAAAACAGAATTTTCACATTTTTATGATCCATACAAAATATACAAATTCCCAATGTTGACGAACAAAGCATTTTAATGATAAATGTGTCTGCTATATATCACATACATACATATATATGATGTATATGACTATTATGTATCTATATGATATTTGTATATGTTTGACTCGCAGTAAAAGTACTTTTGGGCAGATGACACTTGCACACGCACACGCCCACACCCACGCGCTGGGGCGCAACTAATTCCTCGCCAAAATATTTGCCACTTATGCATATATAGTATACATATATATAATATGTATATATGTATGTTCAATTTCAAAGAAATTCTCAAGAAATTTTATTATTTTTAAAGAAAGCATAAAATATATATTTCAATTTTTTCTCTTTTTGCTGTTTGTAAATGTCTTCACTAATTTGCTTTATTTCTGACAGAAATTAATGAAATGGCTTCTACGTCTTCTTCTTTTTCATTGTTTTTTTGTTGCCAACGCGACGACAGCCAAAAAACAACATGTAAATATAATAAATAAATAAATAATCGTATAAATTCTCCAAAAAGGCCTAAAACGACAGACAAATGTGCATGAAATATGTTCTTTTAAATATCTGGCGAGCCAAAAATAATTCAGACGATCTGATTCGAGCTATTAAACGGATTTAGCTGTCTGCACAATGCTCGTTAAGCATTTAAATTGCAGTTGAATTTTATAACAACTTTTGAAATGTTTTTAGTTTTAGAAGTGAATAAACAATTTCTGCTGATTTGCCAAGTCCCAAATAAACGTAGTTATAATATCCTTACACTTTATAAATATATATTTCTTTACTCTAGAATTTAACGATTGTACAAAAGCTAATATGCTCCGTTTTTCACATTTGCCAACGAGCATATAAAGAAATCTAAATGAAATATAAATAAAAATCTATTTTTTTTGGCGTAAATTCCCATGCGAAAACACCTGCTGAATTATAATTATGACACAAACAAACATACGCTCGCACATACATATACATATGTATGTACATATTACATATACAAGCAATCGTATCGCCTCGTATAGGACTATTTAGAGGCTCACACAGAATATACATATGTACATACATGCATATATACGTTTATGAATATTTATATATATACAGTATAATCTATAAACACTATCACATACACACACAAGTACACCTCTATACACAGCTTGTTGTCCTACGCTGCGAATACGCAACGTGACTTCATTTTGCTTAAGCAGGAACAATTATTTCTCTTCATTTATTTTAATGAATATTTTTCCACAATTTTGTTCTCTGGCATTTTGTACGTAGGAACGTGCCCTGTCCCATGTGCGTGTGGATTTCCCATTGGTATCGCCCGGTGACGCCCGCAAACATTTGCTGAGCCCGTAAGACAGACGCGCACCGCCGGACGTTCAAAGCTCAGACAACAAAGATGAAGCGCGACATATCCACCTCGACAATTGGTCGGGATGAGGCCAGACGTCCCTTGATGGAGGCCTACATGTTCCAGCGCCGTGTGCTGCTCGGCTGCAGCCTGCTGATGGTCGTTTCGCTGATTGTGTGGATAGTGGCGATAGCAACGGACCATTGGATCATCATATCAGGGAAAGAAGGTGCGTAGCAAGCGATTTGAGTACCTTTGAGTAGAGACTCAACTGAATATCGTTCCCTTGTCCCCATTACTAGGCATTTTCATACCCGAATCGCGCCGCTTCTTCATCAACTCGCATTCGGGATTGTGGCGCCACTGCCGTAATACGATCGTGCCGAATGCGCTAAGCAATGCGCAGGTGGTGCGAAACTTTAGCTCCATGTCGTACACCTCGCAGTCGTATATCAACGATGCCAAACGCAACTTGAGTCACATGGAGTTCATTCGAAACTTTGCTCAGGACAAACTGGATGGCTCGGACAACTTTACGGAGCCGGCGCGTCGGCGCATGTTCGCCCATTGGGCGCGAGGTGAGGAGGAGGACTTCCAAATGTTTCGCAGCGCTTTCCACAAGCTGGTCATGTCGACGGAAGCGAATCAGCATGAATTCAATGCGACTAGCCTGAAGCCCATTCCCATCGACCCGCTGGATGTGAATGGGATAATCAAGCGGCGCACCTTCGGCTCAGCGCTGCAGCGTGTTAAATACAACAACACCTGGTCCTACTATGTAATACCGGAGATGGCACAGCAGGCCATATTCAGCAATTGGACGGATTATCCATTGGTGGTTCGACTGCTGGGCACGTACATCAGGGACATTGGTATACCCGCCTTTGTGTTAAACGACGAGCGCGTGATTTTGCTTTTGGTGCCGCCATTGCCACCCAAGAAGGCCGGGCAGACCGCCTACTACAGCTATATACCCTACTGTAAATATACATATTAATATTTTTTTTAACTATAATAAGTATGCTATTCCTCGTTCTTTAGCGCGTTGCAAATACATCGACATGTTTCCCAATTCAAATACCCTACGCAGTGAGCCTGGCTTCGATGATGAATTAATGGGTATGTAAGAGCATTAACAATTCATTTTCATTTTCTCATGTCCATTGTTTTCTTGCCATCGAGCGAGACGCACGCTTCTTTCATCGGCTCTCATAATACGCCATCTTGAGCTTGCTCTCACTTAAATTCTCTTGTGCTCCCAATTGTAACGGTACGTGACTAACATTAGCCTAGTGCGATCGAGCGAGATAGTCGCTAATTTTAGCTCTTCGTAGGCCATTTACTTTTGTTGCTGATTTTCGCTGCTCTCTTGAACAAAGCAAGTCTGCTCTCTCTACCGAGAAAGATTTAATAAAAATGAGTAAAAGGATATGCCACACTCATGTAAAATGTTGCATTTTTGTTGGCATGTAATTTATTGGGTCGAGTAGTTCAGCATGGACGCGCCCAACAAAAAGTTCTCGAAGCTAAGCATGCATCCACGCACACACACACACACATTTATAATCGCAACAGTTTTTATTTGGTAGTGTCTTGGTACGCCATTGCAGATTACATCCGTACGCAAGCTTCCTTTGCCTGCATCACGTTGTTCGTCATGAGTCTGGGCGCGGTCTTCTCCTTCTATACGTTTATGAATCCGCGTTACATGTTCAAGCGATTGGCAGGTGGCATACACCTAGTGGCGGCATCCACAGCGCTTGTAGTGCTGCAGGTGCTGTTCTCTTCAATCGACTACACAAAAGAGAATTTGTTCTATGCCTATCCGGATGGTGCGGAATTAACGTAAGTTAGTCCTCAAAGGAAAAATGAAACACTTTTTAATAATTAAACCTCCTTACTTATAGATATGGCTATGGCGTTTACCTGGCCTGGTTCACGTTCGTAGTTAATATTTTATGCGGTGTCATGTTCCTCTGGTATTCAGGTAAGAAGAAAGGCGCCAAGGCGCCCAATGATGAAGTTGCCATGGCCGATGAGCCAACCATAATGGGCAGATAGTTTCCACACCCACAATCAACAATAAAAAAACCAAAGACCAAAGCAATCCAATACCAATATCTGGATTGGTATTTTGCCTTACACTTTTGTTATTTGTTATATTCTTTATAATACTACACATATGTATAAATTGAGTTATTCATTAATAATGATTTAAAGAACTCGGCGCAATAAAGAAATCACATGTTTACCTGTAATATAAAAGCTGAGTTTTCATTTTAAATGCGCGGGCATAATTAATAAATACAAAAAAAATCTAATTTTGTTTTGGTATTTTCGATAATAAATCAATACTGAAAAATAAACCAAATGCATATATTTTCGCATTGTTAGTATTTTCGATTGCTCGATTATTTTTATTAAAAGATGCTGACATCACAAATAAAATGTTAGCCTTGCACATGTACATGTTATCGTTCGTTCATTCAATGTGCTACCTTATACATCAATTAACACTTACAGCCGAACTGATTTGTTGATATGGAATTCGCTTAATATCTAAATTAAATGGAGGAGGATATATTTACTACGCGCACCAAAGAGCTTTCCGCTGACGAGCTAAATAAGCTGGAGGAGCAAAACAAACGTTTGGTGCCCGAATTCAAGGCGAATAAATTGGAGATCGATGCGCAGCGGCATTGGGATTTATTCTATAAGAGAAATGAAACACGTTTCTTTAAGGATCGCCATTGGACAACTAAAGAGTTCCAGGAGCTGCTGGCGGAGGAGTATAAAGGAGAGAGACGTAGGCTCTTAGAGGTGGGCTGCGGCGTTGGCAATCTGGTCTTTCCCCTACTGGAGGAGCAGCTCAAGGAACAGACCAGTGAGCACGGTTTCTATTTCTATGCCTGCGACTTCTCACCACGTGCCGTGGACTTTGTGCGAGCAAATCCTCTGTACGACACAAACCATATAACCGCCTTCCAGTGCGACATAACAACGCAACAGGTGCATGAGCACATCGAAGCAGCAAGCCTCGATGTCTGCACCATGATCTTTGTGCTCTCCGCCATACATCCTGACAAATTCGTTGATGTCGTCAGGAATCTATGGCAATTACTAAAGCCTGGTGGATTAGTGCTGTTTCGCGACTATGGTCTATACGACATGGCTCAGCTACGCTTTAAGCCGGGTCATAAGATCAGCGAAAACTTTTATATGCGACAGGACGGCACTCGCAGCTATTATTTTGCCCAAGAAGAGCTGTCGGAGATCTTTAGTCAAAACGGCTTCGACGTGCTAGACAACAACTATGTGCATCGACGCACCCTTAATCTCAAGGAGGGCATCGATGTGCCGCGGATTTTCCTTCAGGCCAAATTCCGCAAGCGCTCCGACAGGTAATGATAATTATAGCTAACATGCCTAGAGAATGTTGAGGTACACAGTTATTTCTTTACATTAATTTTTGTAGATTTAATTATTCTATTTAATTATGTTACTCAATTTGCAATCAATTTCTGTATGTACAGCTGATATTTCGAAATTTCAAATCAATTTCAAGTTTTCAATTTTGAATGAATAATTTAAATCAATTTTCAATAACATTTTTTTGTGGGTCAACGTTCAATAAATATTTATTGTATATGTTAGGCTTACAAGTGTATATGTGTGTGTCGTATATATATATGTGTGTAACACTTTTAAGGTACATATATATATTTATATATATATATGCCTGATCAGAACTTGGCATGCAATTAATATCTATTTACACACTTTAAGACATACATATATACGTTATCTTAAAACCATCATACCTTTATACTAAGTTAGTTACAATTCGACAGATTTGCTTTAGTTAGTTGCACTATTAAATTCATTATAAAATGCTATTGTTTAGCATATATTTGCTGGACAACATGGTAACTTGGCTATTTGTATATATGAATTCATATATATATATATATAAATATTTGTGTAGTACGGGTATGTCTGTGCTTAGGTCTAAAACGAAAATTACATAAACTGGTAATGTACATTAATTTGTTTTAGCGACAATTAGATTACAATACGAACAACTTAGTGTGACAATAATCAACAAATATAATAACCCCTCTCTATCTCTGTCCCTCTCTCTGCTTCCTTCTTTAAGTATATCTGAATTACATTTTACAGGCCTCCAAATAGTTTCTGTTTGGTTTGTTCGTAAGTTAATACCAAGGAGGTAACGAATATAATAAATTTGAATTTGGCTATAAGTGGTTAGTTGAATTGCCCAAGTTAATCGAGGCCATGCTCGGTTAGCTTGGCCCCGTTGCTGTTACTGTGACCCAGCGGGGTCAGCTCTACGCTCGACTCAAAGCTCTTGGTCAGCATGTCAGTGCTCGTTATGGAAGTTGTATTGCTGTTCAACGAAACAGCCACAGGCAGAGTGGCGATGCCGTCATTTAAGTCGCTATCGATGCTAAAGCTGTTGCTGCCATTCTCGTTGATCAGCGAGAGCGTCTGCATGGGCAGCAGATCGGTGGATTGGGGCTCTCCAACGGCATCGTAGGTCTTCGACTTGCTCACACTCAACGGACTCTTGTCGTAATCCAATCCACTGTCTGACTGTAGCTGCAGCAGTGAATTCCGCTGCGTATGCTTATCGAATTTCCGTTGCGGTGGTTTTGGCGGTTCCTTGTCCTTCTCTTTCTCCTTCTCCTTGTCCTTGGATTTCTTGAAGCCGAGCGCTTTGTGTGCCTGAGCTTTGATGCCCTCCATGCTGGGCCTGATAATGGAGGTTCGTGTGCCGCCACTGCTGCTCTCCTTGGCTGAGGGCGATTCCTTGGCGCCCGGCTCCGTCTCCTCCGTAACGCTCGCCAGCTGCTGCGGCGCCTGAGGTATTGTGAGATCTTGCGCCTGTATGGGAATGTCATCGGGCAGCTTTTTCGTTCGGAATGAAGCGTTTGTTATCATCGATTTGGATACAGACGTCGTCACGGTTGTCGTGGCCGGCGTCAACGCCACACTCAGACCCATTGGCCCGTCGTTGGGCTGACCCGAGGGATTGGCATGCAACGAGTTACGCACAGCGTTTGTAACTATAATTAGCTCCGTAAACATTTCGTAGCTGGCGCGATTATGTATATCCTCCAGTGTTTGAATGGCTACCGTGCCAAAGCCATTGAACATGGCATAGTAAATCGCATGCACCAGCTCGATAAGGAAGGACGCGGAGAGTGGAATGCGCGGCGCGGAAGGTTTCGGGAATGTCGTGCCCGTCGTTGGATCGGAGCTGAAAATAGGGAAAGGGTAAGAGTTGTGATCAAGCAAGGTCTTGCCACTCACCCATAGCTCATGCGATGTCCATGCCCCGACTTGGTGGTGAAGCCCTGATTGACCAGCTGCGAGGCGACGCGGCACAGATATAGCAACGACGATTTCTGTGTGAGGCTCACCTGCTGGTTGTAGCAGAAGAGCAGAGCAGTCATGATCCTCATTCTGTTTTGAGCATTGATCGACTCAATGCGCAAATGTGGACCCCATTTGACCTCGCGATTGCAGTTCTCCTCCCAGCGTCGCAGGTCTGTCATGGGTAGATTCTTCAACTCGTGATAGACAGACGCCTGGGCCAATATGGGCATGCGAAAGGCCACAACCTTCTGGCCGCCATCGTCGGTGGACACCTCGCCATTGTAAATGCAGATGAGCAACGTTTCCACTCCTCTGGATGCCTTTTTATCGCCTGCCGAGACGGCATGCAGGTATGTGTAGATTAGCACGGGCAGGAATTGCAATGGAAACTTGTGTAGAGTCACCTCCGGGGCGCGATAGAAGGCCAACAGTTGCTGGCAAATGTCATGGACCAAGTCCTCGTTACGTTGCCTCTCGCTGAATATGGTGAAGATGGCTTCGGCGATTTCGGGATCTGTTTCATGCTCGACGACAAATGCTTCGGCGTCGGCTGGCTGACGGCGTGCCCGCTGATAGTCTGTCAGCCAGTCTTTTACCAATTCGGCCATTATTATGTATTATAAGTTCTTAATTAATTTGCTAACACTCTGGCCCTCTAATCTTTTTCACACATAAACCTTGCATATCTGCGCAGGGCTGCAAGCGTCACGATAACATACGTTCAAAGGAACTAGCTCAAAATCTCTATGCACGAAACAAAATTCAACTGATAATATTAGTTTTTGTTATAAGAAATCAAGTTTCGGCGATTCATTGCATTAGATCATCCTCTCTCAGCAGCTTGCGATCGACCTATTGTATAATTTAAATAGCAAATTAGTGACTCAGTGGTTACTTTGCCGCCCTAGCCGATGTGTGCCAAAAGCAACTCTGCAATGTTCTCACCAAAATGAGTCAAGTCCAATTGGAACTGCGAATATATGTACGTATTTACATACATATATCGCAACACATGCATACACACACATGTACATGTAGTTGTAATTATAATTAGCCATTTTTACGACGAAAACAAACTATTAAATAATAAAGACTTACAAACATTAAATGCCAAATATAATATACAATTCAATATAGACTACAAAACAAACTATATACATACAAACAACAGCAACAAAACGCGGAAGTGAATTACTGACCAAACGCAAAACAAAAGAAAAAGTCAAGGAAAACAAAGTGCCAAAACCTCCAAAAAAATTTAGTGGAAAAAGTTAACAATATATTCAGAGAGTGAGAGAGCGTAAAAACAAAAACAAAAAAACAAGCAGTGCAATATGGGCAACGCGGGTAGCTCGACTGTGCATATGCATCGCGAGCGCCACAAGTCAACGGACCTCTCCACGCCAAGTTCTCCCGCACACTTTCGTGACTCGTTGGGCAGCGGGGGCGGCGCAGGCGGCGGTGCTGTGTCAACTGTTGGGGGGGCCGGAGTGGGAGGTGCAGCAGCTCCGGGCGGCGGCGGTGGCGGCCAAGCTTTCTCGTTCGATAAAAAACATACGGCAGTCTTGAACGAGGGTTCGTCGCAAGAAGACGACGACGACTTTTACACGAGAGCGGGCGCTAAGCGCACAACAGCTGTTGATAACGAGCCAACAGCAACAACAACATCAGCAGCAGCCGCAGCAGCACTGGAAAGAGATAGCACTATGGATGAACTGAACGATGAGTATCAAGAGATGAAGGCAACAGGATCGAAGAATTTTGATGAAGCAGAATCGAAGAAGACGGCATTGCCCACGGTTTTGCGCTGGGACTATGGCGGCAAAAATGTGACCATCTCGGGCACGTTCTCCAAATGGAAACCGATTCCGATGGTGCGCAGTCATGGCAATTTCGTGACCATCATCGATCTGCCGGAGGGCGACCATCAGTACAAGTTCTGTGTGGACGGCGAATGGAAGCACGATCCCAAATTGGTGAGTTGGCTGGCCAGCCAGCACAGTGGGGCAAAATCGATATATGAGCGACGCATTGTTTACACTGGCTGACGTACTGCGACTTGAATTTTTCCCTTTTCACTCAAGTGTTGTGTAATCAGCGCTGGACTGTAAACAATAACACAATATGGATTTGGCTTTGCGACTGGCAATGCCGAGCAGCTCTGCTCTGCTCTCCTCTCTCTATCTCTGACTCTTCTCTCTGCAGTGCTCTGCGAGCTATATCTAATGTTTGTTTGTTTTGGTTTGATTTTGTAGAAAAGCGTGGAAAATGAGGACGGCGAAAAGACAAATCTGGTGTCGGTGCGCGCATCCGATTTCGAGGTGTTCCAAGCGCTGGCCAAAGACAGCGAGAATGTGCCCAACTATGCGGAGAAGGAGTACTCGCAGGAAGTGCCGCAGGTGAAGCCCTGGGAGAAGGTGTCCGGACCGCCAGTGCTGCCGCCCCACCTGCTGCAGGTCATACTCAACAAGGATACGCCACTATCGGTAATGTATATGATTGTTGATAGCATCAGATTGATTGACTGATTGATTGAAGATATATTACTAGCATAAACTTTATTAGGTAGGATAAGGTTGATTAATTTTAAGAGAGTTAGATTCTACTTATGAGTTAATTAAAGTAATATTATAACATAAACGCTAGGAGCATATGAATTAGAAAGAAAATTATGTGGAATTTTGAATACATGACTAATTGATTGACAGTCGGGCTGATTGAAGAGAAAGTCATATCAGCAATTTAGGCAGGGGCGTTGCTTCACTTGAACAACATAAGTTTTTTGTCAACTAATCAAAATAGATGACAATTATATATGCTGCTGCATTGATTGCCCGATTGAGCAGCTGAATGAATGAATTGATTGTAGATTGAAAGATTTATGGGCTAAACCTTATAAGCTAGAGGGTTGTTTGTTTGTTTATTGATAATAGATTGAGTTACTGGAAGTTTAAAGATGTACAACAGAGGGCTGTACTCTGATAAGATGTGGAAACGTAGAGGTATATATCTGCATTAATTAATGGAGGCAGGAAATGACTGCTTAAATTTGATAATCTGTTTAGTCGAAAGCATAACAGCTGGACTGATTAATAGTAGGGACTGGATGACTAATGTGACTACCTGAAGATACATATATGCTGATTGCAGCAGTTGAATTATAACTGAATCAGAGAGGCTTTTCAGAAATAAGACTAGTTACTTGTTGTAGTTAAGTAATTAACTGATTGAAGATGTATAACTACATAATGGCTTAAGCTTGAGCAGCTAAACTGCACTTACCTTTTGCGCTGCAGTCTTCAACTATTTCCAATCGTTGTACTGGATGAATATGAATGTTTTATGTATGTATATAGCGCTCAAATGTAATCAGCCATTTTCACTCAAAGCTTTACAAAGAGCGTCATCTAAACGTGCTTTACAGTTTTGTCAAAACAGCAGTTGCTCTAGTTGCTACGACCTCCAAAGCCCCGCGTGTGTATGTGTGTGTGGGAAATGACGTGATCTACATGTAAAAGTCAAGTGCTGAGGCTTGCTTAAAGTCTGTAGTCTATAGACTATAGTCTCTCGCTGTGTAATCGTTATGCATATTATATTTATATTTGCTCTCTGTATAAATTGTAGTGCGAGCCGACATTGCTGCCCGAACCGAACCATGTGATGTTGAACCATTTGTACGCCCTATCCATCAAAGACGGTGTCATGGTGCTGAGTGCGACGCATCGCTACTGCAAGAAATATGTCACAACTTTGCTCTACAAGCCGATATAGATCCAATAGCTACCGAAATACAACCGTTTTTTATATTCTAAAATTTAACGTACGTGTTTTTAAGCTATATGAAATTGTTTTCAATTGCCTCTTCTGTATACTATATGCGAAATGAATGCAATCTTTATGCTTAAGCGTTCTATTCAATTTGTTTATTTAGATTTTAAATATATATATGTTTATATTAATATATATATATATATATGGAATTAAAAAATAGTATATATATATATATATATATATATATATATTTTTTTTTTATATAGTTTTCTGAGTAAGATTATTGTTCTGTGTCATAGTTAAGTGTATTTTCTATATAGTTAGTTTGTTAAATTGCGATTTGCATTTTGTACTCACTAAAAAACATATGAATTAATTTTAAAGCTTTTGGTTCACTGTTCCAATTCGTTGATATGTCTCTAATAGATATACACATATGCTAGCGTTAATTTTGGTTAAATCTAACAGCTGTCGAATCGTTTCATCAAATAGTTGCGTTAAGAGTAATTCTTTGTTAGTATCTTTTTTTTTCTATTAGGGAGTTAATAACACTTTGGATTTTGTTCTAATTTCATATCACAAGTCTCCAGCTGGTGTCTGCTGCACACGCATCTCTATTATATATATATAGTTATTTGTTTATAAATATATAAATATGTTTTCGGTTTTAATCGACGTCTGGTTGCTGCTGATCTACATTAGCTTCAGCTTGTGCTGCTCCAGTTTATCCACCAGGACAGCAGCTGCTGGCGCGTTCAGGCTCGCGGTCAACTCCATGGTTTTCTTGGCCAAGAAGCGCTCGTGCATTTTATTGGAGGCACGCTCGAATTCTCCATCCTCGTCGTACAGTGCCTTGGTGAAGTACTCGGTGAAGAGCCGGGACATGTATTGATCCTTGGTCGATGGCCACCAGCCCTCGAGGAAACCAATATGTCCACCACGTGCGGTGATTACAATGGCCACGTGCGTGCACTGATTGGCCGCCTTGATAGGTATCGCATCCAGCGGCTGAAACGGATCATCCGCTGCACTCAAGCAGAGCAACGGCACAGAAATGTGATCCAGCTTATTGTGCAGCGTGGCATCCGTGTAATAATCATTCACATGCGCATACCCAAACTGCTTGGCCGTAAACAACGCATCGAATTCCTTGATGGTCTTGCACTAGAGGTGAATTTGAAAATCTACTTTAGCTTGTGTCTTAACCTCATTTGTAATTAATTTACTTACTCGCAGTATGCGCTGTATATCTATTTCCGAATCCTGATAGATGTCTCTGTACACCTCTAGGTGATTGCGTAGCGTGCGACACAGACTGCCAGCCAGATGACGCCCCAATAGGTTGTTGATGACCGGCTTCTCAATGCTGGCACTGCCCTTGTGCACGTCCCAGGGCACCGATATGATCTTGGCCGCCGACAGATTTATGCGCGCCTCATCGCTCTTTCGGGCCAAATAGTTGCCTGCCGCGAGAGTTAATTAATTGGTAAACAATTGATTTATGTGCATTGATTACTCACCTAGTATTAGACCGCCCATGGATATGCCTGTGGCACCCAGTTTGCAGTCGACGGGCAATGTGCGGCGCACATGATGCACCACCTCGCACAGATCCTCGCAGTTGGCAGCGCAGTAGAGACGCGGCGTCTTTAGCTCGATGCCGCCCAGACCTCGATTATTGAAGACAACAACACGCATGCCCGCCTGCTGGGCAGCAAACACCAGGCATTTAATATACTCGGCCTGCGACTCGCCCGTCAGCCCGGGTAATATCAGCACGCAAGGAGCCCGCTCGTCGCAGCCCTCCTCCAGCCAGTCCAGCGCCACTTCCCCGCCATCCTTCAGTCTGAGTATTTCACTGTGAGTAAAGAGAGCAAGACACTTGAAAGATATTTGAAATAGGTAAGAAGTATAATTAGATTAGATTAGTCTCTTAATATCTAATCTATATAATATAAAATTGGTTCGTTCTCATAGAGATTTTTTTTTAATAAGATATTATATCTTGTTTAAGTTTGAAAGCGAAGTTAATGCAAACCTCGTGAATGAGTATTATGCAGTCGATGCGGCTCGACTGCAACATTCTTGCTTGTTTAATTCTAGAATTCTATTGAATTGAATTGCCATTTAGCGCGTCTACTTTAAATCTAATCAATCTGGAGATACATATATACTCTATGAACCGTATATGCTTCTGCCTATATTGTGAACCATTTTTCAACGAGAACAGCGCATTCTTGTCACTAATTGAGTTATATTTACTACAATGTTTACGCCGAGCAATCTGTGTTCGGCTCAAGACCTTTTCAAATTGCAAAGAATACTAAAAAGTCTGTCATCATATGGTTTAATAGGCATTGCTGCTGAATAGCTGACAGACTGAATATCTGATTTCCTTGGCAGCAATGACTTACCGTCGATAATTGACACGGGGCAAACTCTTGGAGCGCAGCAGGCTCGCAAGTACAGTCTGTGCCCGACTCTCCACACACCAGAAGGTCGGCCAGTATTTGTTCTCCAGCGTGGGCATCTTCTTGATCAGATACTGCTTGAACGGCCCATCGGCGCAGGCAATGATCGGCCGCTGAATATTGTGTTACGAAACTTTCGTTAGCTCGGGTGAAAGACAATTGACTAAGCTGTTGCGTAAGTCACGTTTATTCACTCACCTTTACCACCTGAATGAGGTAATAGATGACATAGGCGAAGACCGCAATGCCAAGGGCGTGCAGGCGCGGCAGGTGCGACAGGTACGCGTACATCGAGTGGAACATGCTGACTGACTGACCGAATGGCTCCGTGTGTATTCCTCGACAAGTTGACTTGCTACTTTGATCCCGAGCGGGGCAGCGGCTGCAATTTTGGATTAAAGGCGTGCGAAATAAAAAATTACAATTTGTGACAGTGGCAACTGCGAGACTTATACATATGCATATGCACATGCATATGAATAACTACTATATCTATATCTGTATGAACAAATTGCTGAATGGAACTACGGACACTGTTTGCCACTACTCGGCCTGATATGATATGATCTGTACATATGTAAATATATACACGCGAACATATTTATAAGCACATATACTATTGGATGGAGGTTTGGGCTGTGAGCCATATCTTATCGTTCTTATACCCTTGCAATGGGCATGCTTGGCTTTGAAATTGCTCTTGATATGATTTATAGAACCTGCTGCGGATTCGCATCAGATAATTTGAGTCGATGCCATGTAGACTATGCTATAATAATTACCCTAAAAATTAATAAGATCTTAACTCCAAAGATATTCCCTCTGCAATTGACGAATGACTAAATGCTACCTTCTTAGCTCAAACACATTTACGATATTTCCGTTATCGTAAAACGCTTTACTTATGACTAAATGCTGATACTAACTAGTCACTTTACATACGACTAAATGCCGCAATGTTAACTCGAATAAATTAACATTTTACGATATTCGCTCTACAATACTCGGTGTTCGCTCAAGTAAATTTACGATATTCCCTCTACATTATGTTCTGATGAAGCTACGATAATAAAGAAGCAACAAAATATTTGGTCCGCACTTTACATACGGCGATTTTGACTCGGAAAAACTTTATGATATGCCCTCCATAGTTTACACCTAGCCAAAATCTTATCAGTAACGGGACCCTTATCACACGTATATTAGCTATCAAGATATCTTTAACACATTTTGCTGACAATATCTGGACAAAGTTTCCGCCTATATATCGGAGCACTAAGGCCGAAATACAGCTACCATTTGCAAGGGCATTTAGTCAACGACAAATTGTAGACAAGTCTCTGCTCTCTCTGGACTTATAGTATGAGTAGTTGCATCTGAATGGGCCTTAATTGATAGAACGAGGTGCTCATAATAGCTGGCAGACGAGCGGGCGAAGAGGTGGCAGCTGAGCGGGTTAACGAGTGGACGGGCGGGTGATCAGGCGGACACTCGAACCCGAGCCATGTTATCAGATCGAAGAGACTTATACACAACATTTGATTCGTTTCACTTTAAACTTATTTAGGGGCTTATCTCGCACACTCACAGCAGTTCCTGTTTAAATCGGAGTTGTTGGGATTGTCGTCGATATAGTTGTCGTTGCAGTTGTTGGGGTTCGAGGAGGGGGACTGCAGCACTCGAACATCTACTTGCACTATGGCTAAACATTAGCGCGATTCGTCTCATTTTTAACAATTCAATATTGATCAGTTGGGCTTTTGACGTCATCGTCATCGTCGCCGCCGTCTTCAACGGTAGGTGGACAAAGGCGCCAAACATAATTGCAAGGCAGCAGTGCGAATAACTAATAACTAATAGTGCTTATCACTAGCGAGTGCCACTAGCATATATATCTCTCGACTCTCTATATATGTATGTTTTGTATATAGCGTCTACAACTAGATAAAGTATATTGTACACTTTTATTGCCGCCTTGCATAATATTAGGTTCCAATGATTTGCGGGCTTGTGCGCTTACCTTAAAGAAATATATGTATAAAATAAAAACAGAATAACAAAATTTGAAAAACAATAAAATTTAGATAATTTATATTTTTGGTGTGACACACCAACTTCGAAAAAAAAAACAACTCGAAATGATATATTTAAATGATATATTGCCAATGGCTTACAAAACAGCAATGAGCCATGATTCGTGCTGCTTCTGGGTTTTGACCCGGCAGCGGGCTGCGTTCAAAAGTCAAAATGGCCGTTGGCAGCAATACGCACATAGTGACACATAGAAACAAGCACACATGCACACATACACGGAATACTTACATAGATTATTGAGTTTTTGTCTTGGCATCACGTGCAATAACAAAATCAATAGCCAGGGCCAAAGGTATGGGATGTGAACCTCTGTACTATTTATAGTGACGATGAAGGTGGGTGGTAATTATCGTGCCAATTATGACGCACGCATCATAAAGAAGAAACGATTGTATATTATTTCACTTGCCTTCTTGACAAGTCGTTAAGCAAGCGTCGCTTTAATTGTCGTGCCCTGCTTGTTTATATATTTTCCTATTTTGTGGAAAAGGAACTTTCGTTGCAGGCTCTGACGCGCGTTGTCGCGAACAAATTATATAATAACAGAACCGATAACAGACATTATATTCACTTTTTAACATATAAATTTTGTGCAGAACAAAATTGTAACGAACTTCAATTGTAAACAAAAACAAAAGGTGCACATGCAAAAGTAACTGATGTTCAAATGAACTGAATGGTTCGCTCATTACTTAACATATCGCTGAACTGTTATTAACAGCTGCACTAACTGTTTTGACTGGTTAGTGTTGCATTTTATTGTTTGACATTTTTAAAATATACATATTTGAATGTAAATTTGCGTTACAATATAAATTAAATAATAAATTATTAAAAAGAAACAATTAGTTATCCAACAATAAGTGGAATCCGCTTATATATGTTGTTAGTCGGGTGTCTGAATTTAACCGCGTTAATTTTATAATTTGCGGTCTGACGATAGAAACTACTGAAAAGAGTCGTATTTTGCTAAATCTTTGTAAACATTGCTGATAACTTGATTGCACTTGGCGAAAAACCATTTAATTTTATATATTATTACAAACTCAAATTTACTTTTTAACGGTGCCAAATGAGTTGGGTTTTCATTTGACAAACATCGATTCGTTTTGCTGTTTGATTCAAATTATAAAGATTATATATATATACATATATGATTTTTATATTCATGCTGAAAGAAATTTAAAAATGTAATACATTTTGAAAATGCAAGCGACTAATAGTTTTGATGCCCGTTCGCCGATAGTTATCGGAATAATTCTTATCGTTAAAAAAAGATTAAATATTGATATGTTATCAATAAATCAGAAATTTAAATTTGTCTATGAACTGTAATATACTAGTATGAAAATTTAGCCCCCAATCGCATTGCCTAGTGACCATTATTACAATATATAGTTGTGGTCACCGGAGAGAAGTTAGCTTATTTGTACATAGCTCAATAATGTGATATACATACGTTGGACTTTAGCTATATTGCCAGCAACAATTAGCTGTTGGCATCTATACATACATAACAATATTTAGGCCTATTTTAAAAAGTTTTATCTAAATCGCAATGGTCTCCCTTAATTGGGTCAAGCGCTGCGTCTTCGTCAATTTCCAAGTGACGCAGGATAATGATGTGATGAAGAAGCCAATGCCTGCAATTGAGGATTACATATAGAATAACAAACCGAACGACGATCCAAAAGACAGAATTGAGACTTACCCATTAAGAGAATAGCCTCAGATGTATCATCCTGCCACGCCTTGGATACCACACAGAGGAGTATAAAGCCACTTAGCAGGCAAAATGAGCCCACTAGCACGGTCAAGGTGATCAGTATGATGACCGGATCAGGTGATTTCAACTTCTTATAGGGACATAGAGAGGTTTCCTTGTTATCCGGGCTGCACAATAAGAAATTTTCAATTAAACAATTACGTTCTTAGTATATATATATATATATCGATGCACACCTGGATTCTGCATAGGTTGGCAGAATAGGCACACTTCTGAATTCCATGGCGCTGCACGTTGCACTGGACTGGCCTTGGCGGCAGCATCCACTATTTTTCTAAATATACATATACCTATAGCTGCCAGCTGTCTAGTCGCATCGGATGGGGATGCATATTTATAGCTACATAGGAAGTGGCGGATTCAGAGCTGCAGCGGAACTAAGCGGAACAGCCAACAGCCGTTGGAGTCGTCGTGTGTTCTATATTTAGTAACATTTACTCGTCTCAAGTTCAATGCACTTCCCGCCCCAAAATCAATGAGCTATACAAATCAAACAATTGTCTATTGATGCAGTCCCTTCAGACTCCAATTTCATATAGATTATTTATACTTCAAATTCACTCAAATTTATAAAGCTGTCGTGGGCTTAGATTACTACAGTAGTTGTTTGTCATATACATATATTATCTTATGCGAGGGTGGCTTAAAAGGTTTTCATTCATACATGTATTCATTGAAATTCTGTTTTCAATTAATATAAATATATATTTATTTTTAATTATAAATATTAAGTTAAATATATTTACAGTTTTTGTTCTCAATTCCTTCATATACTATTAACTTCTAGTCAAAATCTCAGCCCTCGATTTTTGCTTCTCTCAGTCTTCGTTTTTCCTTTCTCTCTCTCTCTCTCTCTCTCTCTGTGCTCAGCCCTCTCGCTGGCTCGCTCATTACCTGGCTAGGCTACCTTACCTGTACATATTGTGATCCTGAGCTCAGTCGATGGCACATCCTTGACAGGACATCAACAGTTTCTAGAATGTTGCAATTGAAGAAATTGCTGCTGGCCCCGGCATTCTTCGTGCTGCAGCTGCCACTTCGCATTCTTTGTAAAATATCTCATTTCTGCCATTTGCCACAATTTCAGCGGCGAATGAGGTAAGGGAAAAATTTAAAAGTAAAAACTTAATTATTTTCAATTTGTGTTCCACAGATTTCTGGAATCTTTTTTGTGGCCGGTTTAAGAGCCGTCCAGAGCCCAATTAAATGAACATTTTGGTCAAAGAATATGTTTTGCGCCGCAATTCTGATTGTTTTAAATTCGTCTCACGTATAAGCTGAACGTTCGCATGCCAAAAATAAATATAAAAAAGAATCAAATAAATAATTTGCATGGCTGTCAAATGGTGCGCTTTGAAATTGAATGCCAGTTGAAAGATCTGCAGAGCGGGAGATACACAACTGTCAGAACTTTGGGTTTTTCTCCCAATACGCTGTAATCTCGCTCTGCGGGTAAATCACAATCTCATACACATACACACGTACACACATGCATACACATGGCGGGCAGCTCTAATAAAAGTGTTGAATGGCTTGTGCGACACAGTTAGTTCAGCTGCTACGCTTGATTAGTGCACACACTTCTTCCAACTATCGTTATCGACAATGTCCGATAGTAATCGCAGTTTTGTTTATCGCAGCGTTGGCTATGTGGCGCGCGCCTTGGCCATTGCCAGCCTATTCCTTATCCTGAGCGCCATCTACAGGGAGGACGATGAGCCGGGCTCCTACTATATACATCCCAGGCGAAATGTGCAGTAACAAATTGTCACCTTCAGCTTAAGCTACTCTTAACCATATAAATAGCTATGTAAATAGTTGTAATTTAAGTGTATATAAATAAAATGAGTGTAAATTGAAAATATGCTAAACTGATTAGGCTTCCGGATATAAGGGGACTTACGTTTCTTTATGATTCGAGTTATGCAAAATCTTATCTGCATTTACATATATATCTAATAACCCATTGCTTTATTGATAATTATCTAGGGAATTCGCCCAGCACCATCAATTTAATCGCTCATAAAAAGTTTTTTTTTTATGTAATTTAATGTGAAAAACAAGTTACGATGCAGTAAACACGTTCTGTAGAAGCTATTAGAATATCATATCAGTGTGGCTCTGAAGCTATTCAATATTTCCCCGACTATTAATTAGCTGTAAAGTGGTTTTGTTTCATTCAACTCATGCGTTGCATTTGTTGCAGTTTCTTTAGAACTTGTTGAATTTGCTCTGCTTGTTGTTGTTGTTGTTGTAGCTGGTGCTGTTGATAGCGGTAGAGATTTGAGCTTCGCTTCGGCTTGGGCCTTTCGGGCTGCACATCTGTTCCGCAATAAAAGTTTCATATCTGCGGAAAGAGAAATGACTCAATGCCAATTGTACGATTCAGTTAAAAATGACATCAGAGCCTACGAAATTTGCAGCTTTATAGCAAAGCAATCGGCATAAAAGCTTAAGCAAATAAATATGTTCTGACAGTGGTTTGACAATTGTTCAAACAAATTTTAAACCTGTTTCCTGTTTATTCTTGTATAAAGCTGCATTATGAGTGGTGCCACAGTTCTTTCAACTGATTCTCTATAAAATGGGTTTGGAAATGCTGCAGCTCCCCGTGCAGCTTAATATTGAAAATGAAACAAAATTTTTAATGTATATATGTAAAACTGTAAGATAAATAAAGATATTGATTTATTTTCTGTCGGTTTCGTTGATTAGCTTAAATATTAATATTAAACCCTTAAACCTTGATATATATTTTTATTTGGAAAATATGTTCTTAATTATGCTACATCTATATTTATTTAAGTTATTTAACTCGCTTTAAAATTAGATTATGTTTGTATAAAAAAACTGCCAATCGTTAGATGGCGCAGCTAGGCGTTGCCCTTAGCAGCTGCTTCCAGTCGTTCCCGATAGTAAATTCCCAGTAAATTCATGAACATCAAAAAAGAAACGGAAGGAACATGAACTTGGCGAATTATTTACTTTTGACACATTAGTTCTAAATAGCGGCGCAATCAGTAAACATTAGCTCTCTGGAACAGCAGCTCTACAACAGTCTTATCTGGATACTTATACAGCTTGACTCGCTGATATCAGTTCAACTGTAAGGGCACATATTTAAATAAATATAAAAATATTTAGTACAATATACAAATTTCTGTATTCTTCTTTGAACAGTCAGTTCAAAATGGTATTGAAGGCACAGGATGGACTCTCAAAGGCCACTACAGCTCTTGCCGTTATGAAATGTTGTCTGTCTATAACTAAAAAAGTTATTTGTGTCTCCAATAATGTATCTTTATTATATGATTATATATATGTGTATTTGTTTATATCATAATTGATTTATAATATATTATAATGTGAATTTCGGTACACTAATAATACATTATAAGAAAATTTAAAAGAAAAAACAAGAATATAAAATATTAAAGAAAAAAAAAATAATCAAACCTGATTTTTTATTTCCATTGAAAAATTTCTATATAAATAGCAACTAAAGACCGGACGAACAGAAACAGCGGTAGGTATGCAAATCTCTGCGTAGCACAGTATTCCAATTATTTGTGAAAATTATGTCCTTTGGTCCTTAGATAACACCACCAAAATATAACTTGGATCAATGCAGCTGATCCTTCCGGGCTTAATGCACTATTTCCTGTAAAAATCCCTTAGGATTTGGTGAAGTTATAGCTATTTTACTTAAAACAGGATATTTTCATGATGCCATAACTCGGTCATATCCTTGAGGATATCTAAATGACATACCTTTCTGAGCTCGTGAGAGAGAGTACTATCGATTGGCATTCAAGAATTTCCGAATTTCCACGAAAAATTTTTCCTCAATTTTTGCAAGGGGTTTGGTCAGAAAGTGGCCAACGTGCATATTAACTTGGCCATTTGAAGGACTATCGGGATGTCCATTGGGGCAAAAAAAGCCTGCATCTGGCTGAGGACGAATTTGTCATCAGAAGGATGATAGTCCTTCAAACAGCTGAGTTATAAGGACTTCTTTTTTTAGAGAAAAACGCCTATAGTTCCTCAGCAGTCCTGCGTATCCTGACAAATATGGCATCAAACAATGTGGGGTCACCAGAGCTATCGACTGGCCAAAGGACATCCGAATCGCATCAGCGGTTGCCAAGATATTGGCGATTTTGTGTGTTTTGGCTGATATCCTTCGGTCGCTGGACCAGCCAGAAGCAGAAATATTACAAGTCATGGATTCTTAGATGACATCAAAATATTTTGATGGGGATCGACAGAGGAGGTCCTAACGATGCGAACACACCGTGTTCATAAGCAAGGATATGCCCAGGATATTCCATTTTGATGTTTTTTTTTATTTTTTTCTTATAAATTATAATATCCAATGGTCAGCCCTCGCGGGTATGCAATGGATTTGTATATTTCGGCAGTTATAGACATGCCCAAAAGCATGCAGCAAAATATTGCATCAGCCGATATACGAATCAGCACAAAAGTATGCTACTATTCATTTAGCAACGAGTACATTTTATTGCCATGCCTGAAAGTATGCACTGATAATTTGATTTTCTCAACTCTTGCACACCAGAAAAGTATGCAACATTTTCAGGTAAACGTTTAGCGCCAACTAAATATTTAAATCTGCATATGTGATAAATCGAAGACATATTCCTTTGTTTTTATTAAATTATTTGTTTTATTGTAATTTTTAGCTGGTACAATGCTATTATATACTATTATATATTGCAAATTGAATGAATATGTTGCTAGAGCACATATAAATCCTATAAAATTCTGAAATATTATTTAATCTTAGAATTACACTTACACATTGCATAAAATATCTACAACTCTTACAATTTGGGCTGATGCACACGTACATTTTATATACATATAGATAGTCGCTATTTTAAAAGTATTTCCATATATACAAGAATTAATTAATAATAATAATAATCATGAAAAATACAAACAGGATGAATTTCTATGGCAATGGACAAAGGAATTTTTCTCGACTGGTTTACTTGTTGAAGTTCTCGATCTGCTGGAGCACCCAGCTGCGCGACGCCGCCTGGCTGAGATGCGGTGGACAGATCACCACACTGGGATGATGTCCCAGCAGTTCCTGCAGCGTTGCTTTCGTTGGCTTCGGCGCTATCTGTGGAGGCGATGGATGACGTTCGCATCCATTGGCAGGCGGCGGGGGTGGTGGACTGCGTGGCCGCTTCACATCGTAGTCAGTGCTGCGCTTCTCGTTGTTGTCGTCACTGTAGATGGCCGAATCACGGAAATCATTCTCCAAGCTGTCCTCCACATGCTGCTCATACTCAAAACCGGACGCAGGCAGCTCAGCGGCAGAGCGCTTGCGCTGCTGATCGCACATGCTGTCGCTGGAGGTGCACGAGGAGGAGGTCAGCGAGAAGACAGAATCGCGCTGCAACGATGCCTCCGAACTGGCAACGATGCTGAACAGCGTCTTTGGATCCGCATAGTCGACGTGGGCCATGCGCTCGCCCACCGCCTCGCTGCCTTGGCGATGCAAAATGCTTTGGCGGCACATCTCACTCACATCGGAGACGCGACGCTCGGGCGGACGATTCGGAGTGCGCCCAAAGGCCATGCTCAGATTATCGATGGACTTGAGAGCACGCGGCAGCAGCGAGATCTCCGAGTTGCTCACGTTTTGACCACTCGACGTGCCATTACCATTGAGCAGACGCTTCATTAGGTTCTTTGGTATGGGACGCGCGTAAAGCGCATCGATCTGATCCGCCTCTGAGTTCGTGGTGGTGGACTCCAGGCTCAGATTGATGACAGTCGACTGGCTGTCGCGCTTTACAGTGGAGCCCGAACTGGATTCCGAGCTGGTGCTGTCACGCTGCTCCTGCTGCTGCTGCACTGCATCCTCGCCCACGCGCTGCAGCACGCCGTCCGGCGAATAGACCAGCGTCACGTAGTCCGACTCGGGTCGTGGGGCGGGCGTTCGCTTCTTGAAATACTGCACGGACTTGGCGCGCCCCAGCACTGGGGAGAACTTGTAGGGCACGTGGACGTTGCGCAGCAGTGTCTCATAAATGGGCTCCTCCTCCTGTTCCTGCTCCTGCTTCTGCTGCTGCAGCTGCTCCGTCTCCAGCGGCGGCGGCGAACGCGAGGGCGGACGGGGCGGCAATGGAGGCGCCTCCTCCGGACTGGGACTCTGCGGTGTCGTGGCCTGGCTGCTCTCGCGGCGCTGCTTCTGCTGCTTGTTCTTGTTGTAGATGCGCTCGAACTCCTTGGTGTTCTTCAGCAGATCCAGGACGATCTCTGCATCCCGCTTCGCCTTTTCAGCGGGCGTCGGCTGCGTCTCCTGCTGGCTGTCGTAATACTGTTCCGCCTTGGTCTCCTGCGCCTCTTCGGCCAGCTCAAGGTCCTCCGTGGACTCGGTGATCTTCAGCACGGCCGAGCTGTCAAACTCACTAAGATCCATGTAGAACGTGGAGCAGCTCTCCTTGCGATTGCCAACGCCGCTGCTGCCCCTCTGCTTCTTCAGCGTGGCAATGCGCTTGGGCATCGTCTTGTGATTGTATTGCTTCACCTCGAAGAAGCCCTTGGCCTTGGCCTTGCGCTCGCTGAGATCGGGTTTGCTGCCGCGCAGCGAGGCGGCGCTATCGTCGTCTGCCTCCCGCTGCTGCTGCTGCTCGTCCAGGCTGAAGCCGCTGATCCGCGGCACCGACTTGCTGCGCTCCTTGAGCGCCTTGTAGCTAAACACTGGACTCTGCGACTTGGTGCGACTGCGCTGCTCCCGCAATATGCACCCGCACTGCTCCTGCTCCTGCTGCTCCTGCTGCTGCTGCTGCTGTGCCTCGCACTTGCAGTGCTCCTTGCTGGCGCTGGACTTGGAGTCGCGCTTGTTGCGATAGCGCACGGCTGCGGCCAGCTTCTGCAGCGCCGTGTCGTCCAGGCTGTTGTTGCGCGACAGCGGCTTGGCCGGCTTGGTGGCGACTCCTGCTGCCGCTGCCTGCTCCGGCGAGGGCTGCTCCAGCGACTCATTGAAGCTGTCAAACGAACTGGAGTTGGTCAGCGTCTTGCGCTTAAATTTGGAATTGCGCAAGCGAATCTCACTGCGCCGGCAAGCGTTGCGCCGCTCCAGATACGTGGGCGTCGAGTTGCTGCTCGAGTTCAGGCTCCACTTCCAGGTGCTGCGATCGGGCGTGCGATCTAACGAAGTCACAAAAAAATATATATAAATATATAAATCAAATACCAGACATTCGAGTGGGGGCGTGGCAAGGCAAGCAGACGCTGTAATGAGAGTATGAACAAGTTCGAGGGACGCACCAGCAACGTTCTCTAAGCACTAGCAAACCAGAGCAACTGCATCAACAACAAGCCACAACCATTCCTGCAAGCATGCGTACTTATATTTAGGTAAGGATAGTCAAGGACACTCGCTTCAGATGGCTATCAAAGGGGAAGCATTTCAAAAAGTCTTTGCCTTTTCTATATATACATATATATAGATATACATTGTGATCTCCAGATAGAAGTCGTTATAACCGGATACTACCGTATTTTAACTCAAGAGTTTTTGTATCTATCTGGCTTATCTATTTTAAATTAAAGAGCGTTCAAAGCGAAATGAATGTTGTTTAGTTTATATCTGTCTTAATTTACTTGTATTCTAATTACTTTAATTTTTGGTATTTTTTTTTTTTTTTTTTTTTAAATATTATAAGCTGTAGAATCTTTAGATCAATTTTGTATTTTAATTTCAATTTTTTATTCATTTTTTAATTTTTTTGTATAAGGTTTATTAAAACCATACGAGGTACTTACTTTAACCTTTGGATCCATCTTAATATCTGTTTAATCTTAAGCTTCTTCACCTATTTCTTGATCAGCTTTGTAATGCAACAGTATAGATATTTTTGAGAGCATTTATTATCTACAAGTTTCTCACATTCGAATACAATAAAGCAATAAAGCACTAGATTTCAGAGAGAGAGAGAGAGAGGGAGACAGATTTTTCCCAGGATTAATCCCAACTTGAAGTGCTTCAGTGAAAGACAAATTAAAGCTCTATTATGCTAGCTTTAAGTGTTTACTATAAGCCCTCTCGTGACGTCATTATTATAACTTCAAGCGCAATCCGAATAGCTGAAGTGTCCTTAGAGGCGATTTTCAGTGTTAGTAGTGTTGTGTGTGCATGCTGATCGTAGTTAATGGGGTTAGGAATGCGTACATGCTGGACGTAAGACCAGTGAAGCAGATAGAAGCCAATTAGAGCAAAGTTTCACAAGCCAAGTTAGAGTGGAAAAACGTGTGTAAATTGATAACTCGAAATACTTACGAGGCAGCGATCGGATATATCGGATTAATAAGACTACGTCTGGGCGCCGCAAATACCAGCAAATATTTTAACTAATTACGATTACGATTACGATTACGATTACAGAGTTTAAAGATAACAATTGGCAGTTAACAGTTAAGTTAATTTACTAGAAATTGTACTTTAATTCAATTTTAGTTGTTTGTTTTATTTTGTTATTTGTTTTTGGGGGCTGGGATTATAGAAGAAAGTAGCGCTTAGTTATTCAGTCTCTGGTGTTTAGCCTTAGGGAACGCCTTAGAAACTAGTTAAAGTTTTCGTTTCTTGTTTGGTTTGGGTGGTTTAGTTTTAAATTGCGTCACTGGTAGTACTACAACGGTAAACATATAGCAAAAATATAAGAGTATATATAGAGTAGGTATATGTCTGTATAAATGTAGATAATAGTTGAGAGAGATTAACACACATACTAAGGTTAAATGAAGAGTTACACACACCAATAAGCATTTGCATTAGGGTTAGTCGAATGGGAGCCTTAAACCAATTATATAACATTATGCAGGCGTCATAAATCTGATGGCAAGTACAGTTGCGCACAAAGCATGTGCAATTAAAAATGTGCAAACATCTGAGATACATACATATATGTATGTATGTATATATATTTATATAGACACACACACTCACACACACAGACATAAATCAACTCGAGAGCGCCAGATGTGGCACGATTTGCAGCCACATAAAAGGAGCTTAGCGCGAAAATAAACTAACTGAAAAGTATTTCAAGACATGGTTATGTCACTTCAGTCGAGTCCCAGCCAGCAGCAGGCTGAAGAGGCATATGAAGTGCAGAACTGCACTGCAAGAAATCAAGCTAGCTCTTGGGAGGAGAGAGTGAGGGATTTTATCCCCCTGCAGTCGAAATTTCGAGTAGAGCTTTCAGTTAAATGGAGAGCTCGGTTGCATGTATAGAATGCTTTCTTAATTAATACCTTAATTTATGTGCGTGAGTGAGCTTTTAAAGGATATCTGTCGAGGCGAGTTTTATTTAGTTGAGAGAGTTTCTAAGCTTCTAAATAGACTATAGATATCACAGAGTTTTATATGGTTATTAAGAATAAAATTGTAGAGTCTAGGGATTCAAACTCAAAGTATTTTAATTAAATTAAGGAACTTGGCTTGTACCTTTAGCTTTCATGGCTTTTCATTGAATGTTCTTCGAGAAGCTCTCTCTTAATATACTCTAATATTTCGGCTTTTGGAAGCTTTAATACGCTTTAAAAGCTCTTGGAGTTTTCTTCCTTTCATCCTTCATAAAAATAGTTTGCAGTGTAAGATTAACTCTAAGAGCCACTGTACATCATTTAACAAGCCTTTTTTGTCAGTGTATCTAATGAGCTTTGAAAGCTAAACGTGGCAGCTCAGTCGCCATTTTTTTGAGCAGTGCATTTGCACGTGTGCCCGCATAACTGTAACTACACTACATCATCATCATAGCTTGCCGTAAAATATTGCAAAAACTAAAAAAGCAAATACAAGCAAACAGTGACAACAACGACAAATACAACTACAACAATAACAACAACAACAACAACAACAACGTGGAAATACAAACATTTAAGACACACAGGTAGCGGCTATGCAGAAACAAAAACAAAAACAAAGAAAATAACTATAAAGAGTTGATGGGCTGCTTGAGGCAGACAGCTCCGCTCAGCTCAGCTCTGTTGGGGCTCACCTTCCTCGTTGCCCAGCTGGTAGACAAGCTCCTTGGCACGAGTGGGTATATCCAGCTCCTGGAGCATCACATCTTTGATGTGCTGCGTCCAGATGCGCTTCTGGTCACGATTTCTGGCCGTCAGCTTGATTTGATTGCGCGGGTCATCGAAGGGTATGACATAGAAGCTGGTCGGCTCGCCGGGCAAATGCTCGCTCAGCATTAGATTTTTTTGCTGCAAATGAGAGAGAGAGAGAGAGAGAGAGAGAGAGTTGAGTGAGTGATTCGCTGCGAGGTCAGCTTTCGATAGGGCTCTATTTACGGTTATGAGGCTCTTGAACTGCAGACGGCCGTCCTCCTTTTGCTTGGTAATGATCAGCATCGTCTCGAAGAGGAGCACCTGACGCGGCTTGTTGTGCTGCTCCATGAGCAAGCCCTCGTGCCTCAGTTCTCGCAGCACGCTCAGATCTGCAGCGTCATTGAGGGAATAATTCTGGTTAATGTCGGCCTGGCCAGAGAGACGTGTAGACTCGGTAGGTCGGACTCACCTGGTCCCATCCAGCCGTCGAGTATGCCGGACAGCTCCTTGACACGACTCTGCTGCTCCTGCTGACGCTTCACCTGGTCTATGTGATGCGCTACCTGTCGCATTATGGCATACGCCTCAGTTACCTCCTTCACATCGCAGTGCTTGCGCAGGCTCTGAAAGAGAGAGAGAGGGAGAGAGGGAGAGATAAAGATGCAATTGCTGGAAACTCTCATGTTGGCTCCACTTACGTCCAGCAGCAGATGGTACTTGAGTATGCGTTGCACCGGTTTCAGCAAATAGGAGCCAAGGGGCAGGCGATGCTGCAGCAGCGTCTGCGTGGAGGCCAGCAACGTATTCGTGTGCTTCGCCTGCAGCAGTTTGGTCAACAGCGAGATGGCTTCCGGGTAGCTTGTGCTATAAGACAAAAGAAGAAATACATGCACATTAATATATACATATATATATATATGAGCTGATTTATGAATACGACTTTGAGCTCTTCATCAGGCCCAAACATCAGGAAAATTTGAATTTAAAATCAGCTTGTTGGAGGAGTTGCGCACATGATATATGCCCAGCTGTCAGCCGGGGCGACAAATCAAACGGCGGCCAAATTGACAGAAACCGAAAGAGAAGCCAAAGCCTGGAGTCGGAGCCAAATGTCAGCGCCTAAATGGAACATTGAGTAAGGCGAGCATGGCGTGCTTGGACTGCCAAAGCTCCACTCAAAGTCAATGTTCGTGTCTCAACTGCAATCGAGATCAGCTCTTTGTGTTGTTTTTTTTTTTTTCTCATTTGTTTTGGCCAGTCCAGTTAACCGTTCTTGGCCAGGCTATCTGAGATTTGGCAAACACGCCAAGCGCTTGGGGAAATAACCTGACGACTTGTCTACAAAATACTAAAATCTAAGAATAAATCAGAGCAGGAGAAAAAAGGAGAGAGAGGAGAACTGAGAAAGTGCTGGGCTCTAACTCAAATTGTGCAAAGGAAGTCAAAAATGAACGAGGAGTCAAGAGAGAGCAAGGGAGAGAGTGCTTAGAGAGCGAAAGAGGTGGAGAGAGCTTGAGGGAAAGAGGGAGCCAGATGGATAAACGAATAAAGACAGAGAGAGACAGGGAGAGATAGGAAGAGAGATATAGAAAGAGACATATACGGAGAATATGTATATAATATATATACAGAGAGAGAGAGAGAGAGAGAGAGAGAGAGAGAGAGAGAGAGAGAGAGATAGACATAGAGATATATGTATATAATACATATATAGAGAGAGAGATAGACATAGAGATATATGTATATAATATATATACAGAGTCTTTCTCTCTCTCTCTGAGAGAGATAGACATAGAGATAGAGAAAGAAAGAAATATATATAGAGAAAGTAAAAGGCGGGATACCTAGAGAGAAATAATGAAAGAGAAAAGATGTACTGATGGACAGTGAGAGTTATAAACAGAGAGAAGGATAGAGATACAGAGAGAGAGAGAGAGAGAGAGAGAGAGAGGGAGTCAGAGAAACACCCGGGAAACAGAGACATGATAGAGATGAAAGGCTGATGAAGAGGCTAAGAACGAAAGGAGAATCTATCATTGAGATAGATGGAGAAAGGAAAAGAGCTAAACTGCATAGAAAGTCGATAATGAGAGAATATAGAATGCAAGGAATGTCAACTAGGGTATACAGTTCTTCTGGTAATCCCACTACGCTAAGCTGAGCCGGTGAGCTGATCAATAGAGCTCGCTTTTAATGCTATCGCGACAGTAGATTTAGATCAGTTCACTCACCAATAGGTTGTATACACATTAAAGCGATCGCGTAGGTCAATGAAACATTTCGCTATCCGTCCCGGATCCATGCCCGAGTTGATGAGCTGCTGCAGCAGCAACGAATTGAATTCGTAAATCTCTTCAATGTTGGCAAAGAGTATTTGCAATTCGTCTGTGCGCAGACAGGCGCGCTCCTTCCAGTCCAGAAGGTAGCTGCAGGAAGAGAGGAGGAGACGAAGAGAGTGGTTAGCTGTGCACACGGGAACTGTCAGCAGGTGATGTGGCTTACCCTTTGATAACCTGACCCAGATCCTCGACAAAGCTCCGCTCCGAGTCCACAATTTCCAGGCAGGCGCGTTCCAGCACGCTCATGGGATTCGTGTGCGAGGGATGATGATGATGATGATGGTCGCCCAGCTCGTTCTCGCTCTCGGCCAAACTCTCGACACTGGCCAAATAGGAGGTGGCAGCCAGCTTGCCATTGAGCAGCTGGTCGGAGCCCGAACTGGAGCTGGACGAGGTGGAGCAAATGGAGGAGGAGGACAGCGGACGATTGTTGAGGCGCGTCAGCTCACTTAGGCGCGGCGGATACTTCGGCTTGATGTCCGTCAACGTGTCCAGACTCTCGGCCGACAGCTTGTTGGCCTCCTCCAGCTCAGCCAGCTGCTCGGCCGTGGGCAGCCGCAGTGGCATGCCGCCACCCAAGGTGCTCGCCTTGCCGCTCTGGCTCTTCAGCTTGGTGCGCGCATACGTCTGCAGCGGGGAGCCCGGCCCCGCCGAGCCGCTCTGGCTGGCGCGCGGTGCCGAGACGCTGCGCACCAGCGGCTTGCCAATCAGCGGCTTGTTGATGGCCTCCACCAGCTGCTCGGCCGTTGCTTCGCCTTCTCCCAGATCCAGGTCGCTCAATGTCAGCTTCTCGATGTGCTGGGCAACCAGGTCAAAGTTAATCGCGTCCACAAACGGCTCTGGGCTGAGCGGCTCGCTGGCCACCACAAAGGCCTTGTGCCTGGGCGGTGCCACCGGCGTACTGGCTGCACCTGGAGCTGATGCTGCTGCTGCTGCTGCTGGTGGTGGTGGTGTTGTTGGTGGTGCTGTAGCTAGCTGCATGCTCGTCACCGCCAGCTGCTCCATTTCACTTAATTTGATGCTCTGCAGCTTTAGCTTGGAGAAGGGCTTGCCCTCGAAGTGAAAGGGTGTGCCGGGCGCTGCCTTGTTGGTGGGTGTCTTGTCCTCATCCGCGGATGCGTTGACCCTTCTGTGCGCACCACCGACGTACTCGCTGCCCGCATCCAAGGTGGACACCAGATCGCTGCCCGACTGGGTGGATAGCTTGCCCGTTGTCTTGGAGAGCGGCAGATGCGATAGCTTCAGTTTGGGTGGTGCTGTGGTTGCGGCCTTTGCATAACGCAACGGCGGTGTGGGGCTGCGCTGGATCGGCTGCTGCTGCAGCTGCTGCTGCTGCTGGATGGCTTCGATGTCGATGGCGTTCACGGGCTCCGCATCGGCGTGCGTAATAATCCGCTGCACATTGGGCGAGAGCACGCGAATATTGTTGCCGCGTCGCGAATGATTGCTGGATGCTGTGGATGAGATGCTGTGATTGCTGCCCAGCTCCTGGCGCCGTTGCACCACCAATCGGCTCAGCTGCACGCCATCAGCCACATCGTCACGCAGCCCGGCAACCACCAGCGGCGTTTGTGCTCCACCATCTAAGCAATAGCTGCCCGAATGATTGTCGCTGCTGTTGTTGCTGTTGCTGTTGCTGTTGCTGCTGCTGCTGGTGGTGCTGGTGGTGCTGCAATTGCTATTGCTGCGCTTTGGCGTTGACTCACCGCTGCTCTGGCTGCTCTCGCTGCTGTCAGCCTTGGCTGCCGTCGGACCAGCGCTCAAGGTGTTTGTCAGCGTGTCATAGAAGCCCAACAGCGAATGGGCTAGCTCCGTGCTGCTGCCTGCAATAAATTGAGAATTCATTATGATACGATGGCCAATAGTTGTAGCAATTTACATATATACAAATAGATATATTTATAGACGTGTGTGGAGTTGGGAATGCATAGAAAACTGTGGCTGAATTTATGCATGAATATCAAAAGACTGCGCTGTGCTTATACATAGTTCAGTTGAGGCTAGACGTAAGATTATTTGGATAATTTTCCCATATTTCTAATTTATCTACTATATATTTATTGATTTAATATATATTTTTATTCAATACTTAAGCATTTCTTCTTTCTATCTGCACATATCTCAGCTACAAAAAGCTATAGCTACTACTAGTTCCAATTCTAGACGAGGAATTTCGAGGATCACATCTTCACATGTCAAAAAATTGATTTGAAGTGAATCCAAAATTCATACAGGTACGATTCCTCAAATAAACACATTTAATAATTCTTAGTAGCTATAAATATCAAATCATCAATTGCTATATAAAACAGGTAAACTCTCCACTAAAATTTAGACCTTAAGCTATGCAACTAAATAAGTAAACTTGAGTGAGATATTAGAAGCCCACAGTTTTCAGTTTTCTATCAAGGCTCGTCAAGATTCTTCACAAATCCTAAATGAAAAGTTTTATAGTAAGCTACAAACATAATATTTAATGTAACTATGATCTATCTATAGTAATTTCAGAAACTAGCACTGACTTAGGCTCGACATTTTGACAAGAAATTCTGCAGATTGCCTCTTAAAAAGTCCAAAAATCAATTTTTCGAATCACTCTATTATAATAGTAATTAATATATAGTAATGCGTATATCAATAATTATAGATATTTATTTATGTAAAGATTCATATATCAGCTGAAAGAGAACTCTCAGACCTTCAGCTTGACAGGAAAAGTCAGCACTTCCAATTCCACAATCTATTTTAATGATTTAACAAGTAAAGCCCTAACTGAGTTATTTATTATTCAAAGTCAATCAAAGGCTAACAAAATTCTACCTCATACTCTCTCTCTCTCTCTCTCTATATATATATATATAGTACACAATTGTTTACGATCTAGTCTAGACGCGATCGCAGTTTATAATTCATGAGTCGTCGATCTTGATCTGCATTCCACGTTTGTTGATTTATGCAATTTGCTGGCTTTTGTTTGATTTTTTCTTTGGCTCGGCTTACAAGGGGCATCATTAAATAGCTATTGACTATTGACTGGCATGATCTATAATTTATATATCAACTGTCAGATATCATATGTGTATGTGTCTGTGTGTGTGTGTGATATCGAATAATGTTATTAAATTCGCTAGTTGTGGAGGGTTTTCTTTGATTAATTGAACCATTTGTGAGAACCGATGAGCAAAGCTAAGGAATGCCCCGTTGCCAATTGCCCAGTTGACTGTTTGTCGTGGTGGCGGTGGTTGCGTTGCCATATCAATTCCCATGTCAGGCCAGCCACGCGGACAGACTCGCACTGGAAGGCAGCCTACTTATTTATGCAGCAGACTCAGCCAAGACAAGAACTCAAACTCGAGCTCAAACTCGAAGTAGAAGTAGAAGTCGATGTCTTGACTTGTTGCCTTGACTGATTGCCGCATTCTGTGCACTCTGCAAGTGTGTGTTTGTATGTGTGTGTGTATGTTGCGTGTCCTGGGGCTAAACAACTCAATACATCAGCACGCCTCAGCTTTTGACTTGGCTTGGCTTGGCTTCAACATATTTCATTTAACGCAGCTCAAAATTATGGCAAATATCACAAAATTATGTGATGCCGATGCGGCCTATCAACGCGTGACGATCGTTAGACACGGCCACATATTAGCCCACACAGTCAAAGATCAAGCTATGTGGAAAGTATATAGCAGAGAATGATGAGTTGAGTTGGGGTAGAGGCATTCACTGGAATACCCTTGCTAGAGGAATCTATTCTTATACTATATTCTTTCTCTAAGTTGTCTTGGCTAAGTTTAGGTCATACAGAGAGCAGTCAGGTCATGTAGTTATATGTACATATAGCAGAAGATATTGAAGAATATATTGCGTGTTGTATATCATATATGTAAAGTTGTTGAGCCTAGAACTAGAACAACTCTAACTATTGTACGATCTATGTATATCATTTTGCTTTCCTTACTGATTCTATCTCTACTAACTACTGTTTATACTTCCTCTTCTTTCCATCAGCCTTAGCCTTACTCGGCTCTTTCTCATTTCTGTCTATGTTTTGTGGAAGTTGCCCTATCCAGCGAATCCTATTAAATCGTCTTCTTTCTCACCCACTCCTTACCCATACACTCTTCTTCTCCAGGCCTTCCTTGCCCTGCTTGACTCACTTCTCAGCCTGCTCTTCCTTTCCATTGACTTGCACCAATCTAAATACTTTACTCATCAATTTCCTTACGTTTTCCTCATGGAATTCCTCACAGCTTATCTTACGCAGCTTTTCCTTGCGTTTCAATTTCCTCCACTCGCCAATTTTCCCATTCATTCCAAGTCGTCGTCCGCACTGGCTATTCTCCTCACTGACTTATATATGCGTGCCTAATCCGAATGTCTAATCTTTTAGCACATTTGCCTAACAGCTCCAAGAAAAAATAAAGAGCTGCCCACAGTTTTTATAGCGAGGTTCAAAAACTGTGCCGGCTGCGACAGCAAAGTCTTAGCTCAAATCAGGCAATTAACTTTAGCAACACACACACACACACACACAGACACGAAGCCACATGGCCAACAGTGAGATGGCATCGACTGCAACTGGTTTTCAGCTATTTAGAATCCAGCATATTAACATGGACAGTCAACCGTGCAGCATCATCTTCATTGGTAGCCTTAGACAGTGCGCCCAGTTCCCAGCTCGCCCAGCTCTCCCAGTTCTCCCGACTTGGAGCTCCTGCACAGTAGCCAACGGGCCACTTTTTCTTCTAATTGCAAACGGTGTCAATGTGAAGTTGACTGCAATGTGGTTTTCTTCCTCTTGTTGCTGTTTCATATATTTCCTTTTAGCTGGCAGCTAGTTGCCACGTACAACAATTAGTTGGCTGCAGCAGCAACGCCCACTGCCAGACAGCTGGACTGACTCTGCCTCAGACTGATGGACTGATGGAACACTCAGTTATTCAACTGTCTATCTATCTGTCCGTCTGTCTGACTGGGCGACTGGCTGACGACAAGTCGTAAACATGATTTGTACATTTAATTTTTTCATCATTTTGCTAGATTATTGCGTGGGTAGCTCAAAACCAATGACGAGCTTTGATGACGCCACAAAGAGCTGAGCATTTCCTGCTGCCGCTGCTGCTGCTGCTGCTGCTGCTGCCTCTGGTGGCTGCATCTCTGACCCACTTTGGTAGCAAGAAGCGCATTTGTTGCAGTTTTGCTTAATTGCCAGCCGTGGGACGAAGCTGGCAGCGTGCAACAGGTAACAGCCAACAGGTAACAGGTAACAGCTTATAGTTATGTCTGGCAAATGGCCACAAGACTTCAATTTTATCATTGTCATGTGTTTAATTAGCCGGCATCAGAGCAAAGCGCAACTATCAAATACTCTATAAATATGGGCAAAGCAGTTAATCAAATACTAAATATGGCATTACCTAAAAACTAAGGAATAAAGAGGTTTAATTATTCGTAATAATAATAATTTAAATCGTAATAATATTTAAGTAAATGCATAAGAAATAAATAAAATAAAATAAAATAAAAATAAAATAAAATAATACTATTGTATATATATATTAAATTACATTTGGTCAATATTTAAAATTATACTTTGTCTTATTTTATATATATATCTTATTTTATTTTATATATATATCTTATTTTATATATTATTTTCAATTTTTTATTGTTTAAATTTCCGTTTGAATATATTTCGCTAAACTAAAATAAAATATAATTTAATTTAAAAAAAAAGTATATAAATATAATTTATTAATAAATATAATTACCAAAAATAATTACAATATAATTTAAGATAAACAAAATTGATTAGTAAAATTTAAATATTTAGTTTAACATAAAAATATATGTTACATATTAAAAAATAACAAATTTTTATTTATTACTACTTAAAAAGTCATTAAAAAAATAAAATCAAACAAAAGGCAAAATTCATTGCATAATGTAACCCAACAAAATGCCAAAAAATTGTATAATAATATTTTTTAATTTATATAATATAATATCATTATGAATACCATAAAATCGTTAAATATATATCTAAAATAATATTGGCTAATTTATATAATATAATATTAATTTTAATACCATAAAATTGTTAAATATATTTTAAAAATAATATTTGTTAATTCATATTATATAAAATGAATACCATAAAATTGTTACCTATACGCTTAAAATAATAATTGCTAATTTATATAATATGATTTTAAATTTAATTCCATAAAATCGTTAAATATATTTGTAAAATAATATTGGCTAAATGTTTATATATATATCTGGTTTCGCACATGGCTTAATCCCTGAAGCCCATTAAAGTTTCGACAACATTACGTATCTATCTAAACCTTCCGCTTCAGTTAGCTATAGAGAATTATAGCAGTAATCTGAATGCAGTTCGCTTAAGCTGCGATCAGCAGCAGCTGCGATTTGCCTAATCAATTTATGGCATAATTTGAGTTGACAGTTTTATGAAGCGATTCCAGGGACTAAGCCCGCCTGCGGCAATCAGCCGGCGGAATCGGACAGCAATAAAACTAGCAAAAAAAAAAAAAAAAATATTACAAAAAAAAAGAGAGAAGTTAAATAACAACAGAAAAGAAGTAACAACTGCAAGCAACAAATTTACATGTCGCATTGTCACACACTGAGCAAAACAATGCAAAGCATTTCGCAACCTTTTTGTGCAATTGGAGTAGCCCAAGGGGCAGCTGGGACGTTGGGACATGGGGACAGTGGGGCAGCTGGGACATTGGAGACTTGACTGCCAGCTTTCGGTTACATTTGGGCAGACAGCGAGGTTGCCAGCTCTGGTCCAGTCTGGTCCGGCCCTTTGTCAGATTCTGTCGTCTACGGCTTCAGGTGTCAGTCGATGCAGTCGACGCAGCCGGCGATGCTATCACAGCCTATCATGGACGACTTGGACGGACGTGGCCCGTTTAAAGTGCGCAATTTATGGCAGAGCTGACACAATTTCATAATGCGCGCGACGCAGTTGCAAGCCGCCGATGGTTGCCCACAGATTACGCGATATTCCTCTTCCTTTTCATGTGCATACTCGCATGCGCGCTCACTGAGTGTGAAGAGAGTATATTGGTTTCGGTGCAGTGGGGATAGCAGAGAATGGCTAGTGGGAGCTAGAGACCTTGATGAATAAGAAAAACTTCCTCTCTCTAATGGAAACTGATAGTTGGGGGCGTGGCATATAGGGTATGCTTGTAAAGAAAGGTCTTGAAGTTAGAGAGAGTTGACTATGAATTGACTTCTTCCTCTAAAAATTTATTCCAAGTATTTCCTCTACGTAATTCTTCTAAGTAGTTCCTCGACGTATTTAATTAACGTATTTTCTCTACGTATGTCCTTTACGTAATTCTTCTGAGTATTCGCTTACGTAATTCCCTTACGACATTCCCTTACGTATTTCCTTTACGTACTTCCATTTCCTTTACGTATTTACTCCAAGTCTACGCAGCTTAGCTGTATTGCACACTGCACTATTGACCCCCACCGGGCCTGAATTTCCTTACGTAATTCCTTTACGTAATTCCCTTACGTAATTCCTTTACGTAATTCCCTTACGTAATTCCCTTACGTAATTCCCTTACATATTTCGTTTACGTACTTCCGTTTCCTTTACGTATTTACTCCAAGTCTACGCAGCTTAGCTGTATTGCACACTGCACTATTGACCCGCACCGGGCCTGAATTCCCTTACGTAATTCCCTTACGTAATTTTCTTACGTAATTCCCTTACGTAATTTTCTTACGTAATTTATTTACGTACTTCCATTTCCTTTACGTATTTACTCCAAGTCTACGCAGCTTAGCTGTATTGCACTGCACTATTGAGACCCACCGGACCTGAATTTCATTACATAATTACCTTACGTAATTTCCTTACGTAATTCCCTTACGTAATTCCCTTACGTAATTTTCTTACGTAATTCCTTTACGTAATTTCCTTACGTAATTCCCTTACGTACTTCCATTTCCTTTACGTATTTACTCCAAGTCTACGCAGCTTAGCTGTATTGCACTGCACTATTGAGACCCACCGGACCTGAATTTGATTACATAATTACCTTACGTAATTCCCTTACGTAATTTCCTTACGTCATTCCCTTACGCACTTCCTTTACGTACTTCCATTTCCTTTACGTATTTACTCCAAGTCTACGCAGCTTAGCTGTATTGCACTGCACTATTGATCCCCACCGGGCCTGAATTCCCTTACATAATTCCCTTACGTAATTTCCTTACGTAATTCCCTAAGGGAATTCCCTTACGTATTTCCTTTACGTACTTCCATTTCCTTTACGTATTTACTCCAAGTCTACGCAGCTTAGCTGTATTGCACTGCTCTATTGACCCCCACCGGGCCTGGATGAATAAATGGCACAGCTGATGCCCTTTATATAGGGCGACTTTCACTCAAATTGTGTGCCCGGTGCCAGGTAGAGGTCGTTGCAATTGAGATTCAACTGACCAATCAGAACACTCTCTGCTGTTTCGAGCACTCTAACTTCGTATAACCTAAACATAAATACCAAATGAATTCTGCTGCATACATATAGACAAATTAAATAAGCTTCTGTAGGGAAGGGATAAGCCATTGCTTTTCTTAAGCAAATATACAGACGGAGAGGTATACAGTGACAGAGCAGTCTCTACTAAAGCTTTCTTATTTATTATTGATTGATTCAATAATTAGGCTCACATATTCAGTTCATTTGTCGTATTGAAAGAGTATTACACAATCCTATACACCCGATTGCAATGTGCTTTTATTAAACTTGCATTTTTTTTGGCAAGTTGGCTAAAAATAGCAGCAGTCTTTAAGCTCAGCTCAGCGGAGAGTTGGCAAAAGGTCAGGCAGAAGGTGTTGACAGCCATCGCAAGTTGATTTATAAGAGTTGTCGCATAAGTTGCAAATGTGGCGAAAGTCTTGCCCCACACACTACCGCTCTGCCTCTCCCCCTCTCTGTCTCTCTCTCACTCTCGCTAGTCCGCATCGATTGCAATCGCTGCAGCAACGACGACAACTAAATCGATTGCTGCCTTCAGAGACTGTCGCACGCACCTCGCTCTGGCTCCAGCTCTGGCCAGCTGTTTGTTGTTGATAGCATTATATTAAGGCGCTTAGACGCTCGTCTGCAACAGGCAGACAACACACACACACACACACACACACACACTCATTTGATATTTTAATCGGCATTTTATTTTTGTCTGCTTTGGCTGGCGCCGCATTTGGCGCAACGTTTAGGGAAATGACCAGAGGCCAGTTAAGCACCGCCAGCACCACCTCAGCCACCTTATCCACAGTTGGGTCATTAAAAACCCATTGCCATACGTCGCTGCCGTTTTGGTATCTGTGTAAACGTGTGTTTAGCCAAATCAGCGCTCTTGGCGTGGACTTTGCGGCACGCATTTTGCAATTGCTATTAAATACCGTATACGATGTGTCGCAAAATGCACTACAGAAACACATTTCCACTGATAAGAGACAAGCAACAACCAACAACCAACAACAACAGCTTGTATTGTTCATAAATTTCGAGTCGATTATTGAATGCAAAACAAATCAGTTTTTAGTGTCTTGAGTGAAGCATTCCAAGACACCTGCGATTAAATAACATATTATGAACAGCTTTATATAATAAATGTATATGAATATATATACATAAATATATATACATATGTATATGTATATGATTTCAGCGGAAGCTCAAATTCATGGGCCATTGGGCACACACACACAGAGATAGAGAACATTTAACAGCTGTGTAAAAACACATGTAAAATTTAACTATAATTATTATAGATATTTGGTATTACTCAATTTTAATAGCGGATGCAGCCAACACCCCGAAAACACAAAGCAACGCAAGTCGGCGATCTACAGTCGACTAAATGCATACACTAACTGCAACGTAGAGCTAGAAGTGGATATGGTATACGCATGCATCTATATAGATATGCCTAGAAGTAGAAGTAGTGACATACATACATACATATATGTATGTACATATATGTGATATCTAAGAAGTCTCTATGCTGATATACCCTCTATAAAGCTGATTGAAGTTATAGAATATTTGTTTAAAAAATGGAATCTATATTCCATAGAGGAAACCACTAAATCGAATATACTCTGCTTGAAGAAGAAATTGCCTAACGTTGGAGATATGATACATAGATAAGTTCTTCATCTTCTATATATGTATGTAGTATATACGAGAAATTCTTATATATTATCAGCAGTTGTTATATGTTTTCATTCAGATAGCTTCTTTTTGATATTGAGAGTTTTTGATATTTGAGAAATCCTCTGGAATTCCATAAATCTTTAACATTATCCTAGAGCATTCATCGAGTATGTGTATATATATGTCAAGGAATATATAAAATATATAAAAGTAAAGTCTCTACCTATCAATAATCTTCTGTATTATATGACTCCCTCTATTTACCCTCTCCGTCTACCAATTAATGAAAGATAAGCCCTAGCTGAAGTCTCTCTAACATAAGCTTCAACTCTGATACAATTTAACGCATATAACTCCACATCATCATTACAGGGTATACGAAATAATCAGTGAGTGCAGCATTCAGCTGGCTTTCATCTGCCCCATGCAGCATCCGTTCCAAGTGATACGATAATCGTGCTTTTGCAAAAAACATAAAGAAAGAAGTAGAAGAAGAAGCTAACCTCATAGCAGTTACTTATGCTTAATCAAAAAGAGACAAGAAAAATATAATGAAAGAGCTAAAGCCAACAGTTGAATGATATTTTAATATGCATTTAGAGTCGCATTTAGAGGCAAATTGCGAAAGGCCATAGGAAATTGAGAGCCAAAGATCATAAGAGAGAGACAGAGACAGAGACAGAGAGAGAGACGAAGAAACATTCCAAAGATCATCTCCCCCAGCGCTGGGCTGCAGCTTATTCAACTTATTTATTTTTAGACGCCGGCCAAGATCGCATGGTTCACAGTCACTTAAACGACTCCAGGCCCCATTGCTGTCTCCTGTCTTCCCACTATCTCTCTCTCTATCTCACTTCCTCTCTCTCTCTCTCTGTCTTGCCCTTCATTTTGGGGCCAACGCAATGCGATTCCAGCAGATTCCAGCGAAAAAGTGAAATCCTTTTCAAAAGGCGGCTGCAAACACACAAATCTAGGAAAATGTCGCTGAGCCGCAAACGTTATAAATCTTGTTCATATTTGCACGTGAAAAAAAAAAAAATAATAAAACGAACTGAAGAACTGAACAACTGAGCAAAGCACACGGACACATGGACGGCCTGGACAGTTGGCCCAGACGAAGCCATAAATGTCACGCAGCCCTGACTGGCCTCAGTCTCAGACTGGCCTGTCCGCCCGTCTCCTGTCCGCCTGCCCTCTAAAGCATATTAGTTTTCCACTAGCTACGTGCTAAATTCCTATGCCCAGAAATCCATTAAGCAAGACCCGGCCAACAGGCGCGCGGGGCAGCGGCAAGCGCACACACAGGCTGCATGCCACGCGGCCCTAAAGTGCTAAAATCTCATAAAACGCCGAGGCCTAGGGCCGAGGCAGCTGCTTTTAAATTAGCCCAACTCCAAAACTTCAGCTGCAATAGCTTTGAGGAGGCCACTCCTCGAGGCATGCGACACTTGCAACAACAGCGACAGCGACAGCGACGGCGACTACGACTGCGACTGCAGCAGAGGCAGCAGCAGCGACAGCAGCTGAATATTGTTGCCACCACCAGCTTGCACTTTGCACTTCAGCCCGAAGGAGTCTCGAGTGGCGAAGAAGCAGTCGGCCTGTCAAATGAGGGGAGTAAAGTGACCAACTAAACGATATCCTACAAATGCAAGAGATTTAAAGTGAAATGTTTAATGATTATCTTTTAGAAAGATGATAATGAAATGAATGGCGCATTCCATAAGGGCTCGAGAGTGAGAGAGATAGACTGAGAGAGAAAAAGAGAGATGTGACAGAACAAGATAGGGTAGTGAGAGAGGAGGCGAGAGTGAAAGCGAGCGATAGGCAGAGAGAGTGAGAGCGAGAAGTAGAGCGATATAGAGTGATATTGAAGGAGAGAGAGAGACAGACAGATTGAGAGTGGGAGAAGAGGAGGCACACAAAGTGAGAGAGAGATAGGGATAGAGAGAGAGAGATAAAGATATAGGGATATAGAGAGAGGGAGAGAGTTATTGCATAATTTATAATATATCTCTGATATGGAAGAAAAATTGACGATGATCATCAACTGCTCTATAAGCTTGAAGTCAACAAACATCTTCAATCTGCACTCTCTGCGCTACAGCATACCCACATCTGAGCTCATCTCCTACAGGGTATATATATTGTAAGGAACTTTGCTGGCATTTTCAATGCAGCGTCCGTCGTTGACTTTGACATGACGAACTGAGCGAACTGCGTGACTCTGGCATTTGAACAGGAACTGCGATGAGGCGCACGCAGAACGTGCCCCTGAGCCATAAATAACAACAATATTAACAGCAACAACAACAACAACAACAACAACAGCAGCAGCAACATGTTTTTAGCCTGATGAATTGCAAACATGGCGTGAAAAATGCATAAAAGTGTGAAAAATATTACTAAAAATAGCTGAGCACAAATGCAAAAATATAAAAAAAAAGAAATTCTGCAAAAAACAGGAAAGAGGAATTCCAAATTGAAAGGAAGCAGTCAGCCAAATGGATGATGATTATTATTAGAGTAAAGAAGGGCGTAAGCTTAACAATGCGAAATTGTGCATAGGAAAAATTAAATTATTAGTTTAAAATATTTATAAAAATCTATATGTATATTAAAAATAAAAATATTATTAAGCAATTGAAATATATTTAAAAATAAGAATTATAAAAAATGCAGAAATTAATTAATAATAAAAAAATAAAAAATTAATTAAACAAAAAATAAATTAATTAATGAATTAATTGAATAAACTAAATAAAATAAACTAAAAAATAAATAAATAAAAAATTGAGTAATCATAATAAGAAAAACTATTAAATAAAAATTCTTTTAAATAAAAAATGATACAAGTTTAAAAAATATGTACATATTACAGTTAAAAATAAAAATAAAGTTCAAAATTCAAAAATAAATCATTAAAATATTTGTAAAGGTAAAATACAAACATAATTTATTTTTATTATATATTATTATTTTACAAATCAAACTTTAATTAAAAAAAAACGCAAAAATGTATAAATAAATATATCCAGTTAAAACTATAAATAAAATTTGATAAAATAAATAAAAATAAACCAAATATTTGCGCGCCGGCTAATTTCACAGGCTTTATTTGGTCAAAATATTTGCCTGGGCCGTTGGCCTTATGCTAATGGCATTGTTATAGCTGCTGTCGTTGTTGTTGTCTATTATTGTTGTTGTTGTTGTTTTGGTGTTGGCTTTGTCGGTGCCAAATATGGGCAACAAGTATATGCAGGAGACATGGCCATGACCAGTACCAGTTCAAGGGCTTTTTAAGGCGGGTGAAATTTGCAGCATGCAACACATGCAACATAAGCGCGAGGCGAGCCGCATATGGAAATTCGCTAACGATATGCGAACGCTGATAAAGACATTCGAAAATCCGTGGCATTATATAAGCGAAGCTAACGTTTAATTAGACGATAAAATGGCCAGAAGAGGTTTCTATTCAAGAAAAAGGTTTCAGGCAGCTGCGCTTTGACCCCGCCAGCAGAGTCGCCCACGCGTCGCCGGCTGCGGACAGAGCAGACAGAGGCTGAGGCTGAGGCAGAGGCAGAGGCAGCTGCTGTTTAATCCATGTGGACACATGATGCGGTTTTGTGGTCGGTAAACGCAGCTCATTTGAGCTGCATTCGCTTTCAAAATCAATTTTCAATACGCAACACGGGCGGAAAGCGAAAGCCACAATGAGCAGGAAATGTCTGTCAATATCTTGAAAGAAAATCTACTCAACTGTAGACTGTAGAAACTGGTGACTCCGGCTCCAACTTCAATTCAGGCTTGAAGTCTAAACGCGTTTTGATTGATTGGGCCCAGGGCCAATAAGTGGAGCAAGCAATTGCATAAGCCACGTTACGTGGGAGGAACTAAAAGGGCAGACGATATTATAGGCATATATACATGCATACAGAGCTTAGACTTAAGTACAGTTAAGTTAGGCAATCAATCAGAAGCTAGTCCCACAGTCTGTGAATATATCAATAAATACCTTATGCAGAGAGTCAATAAGACAGTTTAATCAGTCACTCAATCGGGCAGTTAGTTAGTCAATTCAATCAATCCATCGTAGCATACCATCAGTCAATTCATCACAAATCTTTCAGTCAGTTGGTGAATCAATCAGATCATCAATCTTCACCTCCATCAGTCAATAAGTCGTTCAATCAGGCAGTTTATCAATCAGTCAGTCAATCAATCAATCCGGTCAATCAGTTTAAGCTTTCGTCAAGTCTGTCAGCTACTTAATGACTCAATCAGTAGGTCAGACAGTCTATCAATCATCCACTGCAACAGTCAATAATTCGTTCAATCAGACAGTCAATTAATCATCCACTGCAACAGTCAAAAAATCGTTCAATTAGGTAGTCAAACAATCAATCCAGTCAATCAGTTCAACCAGACGTAAAATCTGTCAATCAATGAGTCAATCAGTAGGTGAGATAGTTAATCAATCAGACTTTTTTCAACCACTACTCAGAATATTATCCTATCAAAGTAAAGAGTATCAGTTAGCCAGTCAGTCATTCAAGTAGCCGGGCAGTCAATCACACCTTAATCAATCAATAATCCATCACTCGGTCAGTCAATTACTCAGTCAGTCAATCATTCACACAATCCCTAGTTAGTAAATCAGTCAATGTCAAGTCGTTCAATACGTCAGTCAGTCAATCATTCACTTTGTATGACAATCAATTAATTAGACAGTTGATCAATCACAAGTCAGTCATTCCCTTTATCAATCAGCCGTCAATCTATCAGTCAGTCTCTCAAACAATCCGGTAGTCAATCGCAGCTCAGTTCGCCCGTCGGTCAGTCAATATCCAGTCTGAAAGTCGCAAGTCTCTTCGCTATGCAAGTCAGTAAGTCGGTTAGTCAGTCACTCAGTCAGGCAAACTCAACTCACTCCGACAGTCTGTCAATCAGTCTGTCCTTCAGTCAGTCAGTCAGTCAGTCAGTGAAGCTCTGGCCTGTCTCTGTCGGGCCTCCACTGTCTACGGCTGCTGCACATTTGAAGGCCAACTGTCTTAAGGTGCTTTACACTACACACAAGACAATCAGGCAGATAGACAGATACGCAGACAGCGAGAGGGACAGGCGGACAGACGGACGGACAGACAGTTGAACACAATATTGACTTTAGATACGCGACATTGACTTCTGGTTAACGGCAATTGCCACAGTCTCTGCCACTGCCACTGCCATCGCCTCTGGCATCTCTCTCGCTCTCTCTCACACACCCTCCCGCTCACTCGCTCGCTCTCTGCTAATGAGCTCCATAAATAAGCCGCTGGTTAAATTTGCATTGGCTGTCGGCCTGTTGACACGCGGCCAAGACAAGATAACTTTGTTAACAAGCTGCACAGTTGATTTGCTGCCTCTTCTTCTTCTTCTTCTTGCCTCTCGCTGTTGTTGTCAGTCTTTATGACAAGGGGCATGCAGCAGCGCCTGAGAGAGTCTTTACGCATTGCCAAGTAAAACTTTCTACAAAGAACAGTTCCCTTGCAGCTCAATCAATATCAATTAGCTGAGTTAAAAATTTTCAACAAAATCTCTGTAAAGTTTATAATTTACCCGATAAATCAAAATAATAAGACAAGCAGAAGAAAATATCAAAGCAACACATCTCGATAATATTATAAATAGCTATCGATTACAACTCAACAGATCTAGCAATCAAGATAGGAAAAAGTCAAGTCTAGACTTCATTTAAAAGTCATATTTAATTTCTGGGGATGAAACTGAGATAAGCTTAATTATCTATTAATAGAGCTGCAAATCAGCTTAGCTAATTAGATATCGATAATTAGTGATCGATAAATAAGGTAAGCGAACTTTTAGTTGGATGGGGATTTTTCATTTAGTATTCTTACGAGTAAAAAGGAAAATCTCCCGTCTTTACAAGCTAGGTTCATAAATTCCTTAGGATCATCTTCCAGCTGAGTGATTCTTTACTCCCTCCTGCATCTTCTGTAAGTAACTGTTCAAGCCAACCCACTTACCTCTCTAGCATTCCCCAACCGAATGACTTAAAGTGTTTGCATTTGATCAACAGTCCACAAGACAATAATAATAAAACAACATACCTGCAAAGAGAAAGATTTAAGAGAATGAGTTAAATTAGTGAGTTCTGCGAGTTGAGAAATTCCCTGAAGGCCTTTATAAGAGCCGCAATGGATAAACTTGCCCCCAAATGTTGCACTTAGCCCAGCCATATTAAGCAAGGCCGCCTGTGCGGAATGTGGAAATGTTGAGAAGTGCTTTCAATGACCAAAACGGGTGTCAGATGCCATAAGCAACACAATCTGACTGAGTGAGTGAGAGAGAGAGAGAGAGAGAGGGAGAGAGAGAGACTGATCCAATGTCAATGCCTTTGAACGTGGCTGCAATTGTATTTTGGTCAATGCACCACCAGCATCTCAGCTCGACAGCCGCAAAGTGGTTCAAACATTTTTCCAATGAAAATATGCCAAAGATGCGATGTGTGGAGAATCACAAGAGAGCGAGAGAGAGATAGAGAGAGAGAGCGATAGTGGAGTGAACGCGTTTTAAAGGCCATCAGCCTGAATGGCTCACGTCCAAGTGTCTAGCTGGACCACCGGCGTGGCAGCTGCAGGCGAACCAACTATGGCTGGGCTGGGCAGTCGAGTCGACCCGGTTCGCTGTAATTGGCAAGTGGCAAAAGCTGTGCAGAAAAAAATAAATATCAACAAGCACATAAAAAGCGGGTCAGTCACTGTCGACTATCGACTGTGGACTGCCTCTGGTAGTAGCGCAAAACAATCAAATTATGGCCACATTTGTATGGCAGCATCTTTAATTGATGGCCAATCGATCGAGCGCTCGCTGGGGCAGCGTTCGCGCAATGTTCGCGCATTTGTTGCACAGCACATAAAAGGTGCAGCAGCCAGCCCAAAAGGAAATGTGGCATCATAAAATTTCACTGCCAATGGGCAAGCCGAGCAGCCAGCCCGTCGAGCTGGGCAGCTGTCTATCAGTTATTTACGAACGCCCCATATGTTAATGAAGCTCACTGACTGCCGATCGCCATGGATCGGGGATCGGACATTGAACATGGACTTGGCCACAGCAACAGCAGCAGCAGCAGCTGGGGCAGCTGGGGCAGCTAGGGGTCTAGGCAGCAGCAGCGAATGCCCAATGCGTGATGAAAGACAGGAAGACGAGGCGCACAACAATTTAGCGCTTTAATTTGATGGCAGACATGGCGACAAGGCAACTCAAAGGCACGAGTTGAGCTGGCGTGGAATTCGAGGCGTGCACTGAGAGAAAAATTATGGCTAAATAATATTTTGGGCTGGTGTGAGGGGAGGGGAAGAGAGACAGCATTGTGGGATGATAGAGTGAGCGAGATAGAGGAAGTTAGAGCGAGGCGGTGCAGATGTGAAGGAGAAGGAGGAAAAGAGGGGGAGAGAAGGAGACGGACAGAAAAATATAGAGTGAGTGAGAGAGAGAGAGAGAGAGAGAGAGAGAAATAGACATAGACAGAGGTTTGCGAGAGAGTGGAGAGGAAGAGATACATAAAGAGAGAGACAGATAGAGAGAGCGAGAAAGATAGAGAGATATAGAGATTGAGATAGAGAGAGAGGGAGTAGGAGAGAGAGAGAGATAGATAGAGAGAGAGAAGGAGCAAGAAACAAGGCGAGAGAAAAAGGGAAGAGAAAGCAATTACGAGCGCCAAACAGAGAGTGAGAGCGAGAGAGTTATAGAAAAGGTATAGGTATAGAGATAAAAGTGGATTTCATTTAAAAAGCAGAGAGAGAGAGAGAGAGAGAAAGAGAGATACCCACAGTGCAAGTCTTTACTGTTCTCCAACTGAAAATTCACAATCATTCGTGCATTTCTAACAGTGCAAGGGCCAATGCCAAGTCAGGGATCAGGACGTTAGATGGCGCTGGCAATGGCCAGCCAGCAGCACATTTGGCCATTTGGCTGTAATTCAGTTAACAAGTTCTGTGCGCTGAGCATTGGCTTAGCCATTTATTTTAATTACTTCCACTGCCTGGCTGGCTGAGTCTGACATCGACTGCTTGGTTTATATTACGAGGCCTCTCTGGAGGCGCAAACATGAGAAATCAATTTTGGTCCAGCCTAAAATTGCAGTTGTTGCTCGAGCATTCAACCTGAACGTGGCCCTAAGGGCAGCATTTGAATTGACTTCCGTCAACAAAAATAACGAATATATATATATATATATATGTATGTATATATAAATATAAATGCAGCAGAGGCAACGTTCGTTCAACATTCTAATTGCAGCATGTTGCAAAGTAAGTGCGGACACTTGCAATTAATATGAATGTTGGCAGCAGAAGGTGCAAGGCGCAGTTGCGACTGGCAAGAGGCAGCCATAAAAGTGACTCTGGCTGGCATGTTGCAAGCTCGCCTGCTGCAAGTTGGCCCGTTGCAAGCCACGGCCATGGCTATAGCCAAAGGGCTCGCTGCCTCTGCCTCTCTGCTGCGGCTGGAATGCAGCGTAACGCCAGCAACATTTCACGCTTAATTATAGACGCCGCAGTGAATAGGAATTTTTCTTAAAAAAAGGAGCGAGAGAAGAGATCCTCTGCGCTCCCGTTCTCTCTCTCTCTCTCACTCTCTCACTGAGTGATGCACCTTGATGCAGGATGCGGCGCATTTCCCGTCTAATGCTTGGGACGCGGCTTATTTATGTGTGGGCCGTTTGTTTTGTAATTTAATAATATATACAACAGCAACAACAACAGCAACGGCAAGAATAGAAGGAGGCGAGACAATGTTGCAAGAATATGAATTCTAGCCAACAGCCACCCACACACACACACACACATACACTCACACAGTCGCAGGCACACGCCGTTGACGTCGGCGCCAGTTGGTCGCAGTCAGCGCCACAAAGGCAACAAAGCCAACAAAATGCTGACTCAGCTAAGGAATGCAAAAATGAGCAACAACAACAACAACAAGAGCAACAACAACAACAACAAGAGCAACAACTGCGCCGCATAATTCATATGCAATTAATAATTGGTTGCACATGCGCAGAGAATGTTGCTGGCCCCGCAGCATGATGCGCAACATTGCTGCAGCAACAATATTGCCGCAACACTGAGCGAAAAAGCTGCACACCGCAAATGCATATAGAAAGTGTGAGTGAGCTAAGCATCGATTTAATTATATTTAATTCAAGCAATTAATCAATTCAACTTGCTGCAGGGCAACACTGAGCGAAACATTTCGAGTGAAAGGCGAGCAGCAAAAGAAATGGCAGAAATTGCCAAATTAGAGCGAAAAATATCTTTCTTTTCGTTTAAATGATATTCATATATATATATATATATATATATATATATATATATATATATATATATATATATATATATATATATATATATATATATATATATATATATATATATTCTCTATTAGCAAAATTTGCGATTTATTACCAAGTTAAGGGCAACGGAAAAATCCTAAATATAATTATTTTAAATAATGATTTTTGCTAGGTCATGGAAAAAATTATACTAGGTATTTTTGGTATTTCCTCTGGATCGTTTTTCACATATATATTCCATCTATTCTATCTAGCTTCTCTATTTACTCTATGGCCTTTATGTATATTTCCTGCTCTACCTGAAAATAGTCTATCTGTTCCAACTATTTTATCTGGTATATTTATTCTATTAACTCTAGTGACTCTATATGTTCTATATAATATATTTACTCTATGGAGTCTACTAATCCTATCTACTCTATCTATTAATCTACTATCTATTAATCTACTATTTATTAATCTACTGTATCTACTCTTTTTTGTCTATAGAATCTACCGTCTCTATAGACTCTACCGTCTCTTTAGAGACGTCTCTTTACCGTCTCTATCGACACTGCATACTCTATCGACTCTATCTATTCGTTCTACGTCATCCATTTACTTCAACTCTTCTACTCTTTCTCTCAGTGCACCTCGATACACACTTCAATACGCACAACCTTTAAATTCGAACTGAACGCTAATGCTCCAAGTCTTATAGCTCTGACCTTTGGGCAGGTAAAACGCAATTTGATATAGGAATGAAATGAAAAATAAAGAGGTCTGCAAGAGTCGAGCGTTGTTGTTGTGTTTTTTCTCATGGTTTATTCAAATTGAATTACAATAGGCATATCTCAATTTACACCATGCCTGACATTGCCACACACATAAACCCACACACACACACACACACACACATTGGTAGCTTGGCCATGTGTTGGGCATATAAATTAAAACACGCGACACATTCATCATTTTCAATTGGACGCTGGCTCACATAATCAGAATTCTGAATTGGAGAAGCGAAACAAGAGGCAGAAGAAGAGGAAGAAGAAGAAGACCACGACGACGACAAACAGAAACTGCAACTTCAATGTCAACTGAAGTGGAGAAGTGGCACTCGAGTTGAAAGCATACAAGAATTCAGATGCATGTGAAGAGGTAATAAACCCTCAAAGATGAAAATATCGACAAATGAAATGGGAAGATGAGGAAAAGTTTAATACCCAGAGTAACTTTAGAAGCTCATTAAAGCTTTCAGTTGACTTATATGTATCAGTTTTCTAATATATATGACTTTAAGCATATTACTAATATTATAGGCATATTATATTTCTGAGTGTAACTTTAGAAGTTCATTAAAGCCTTTCAGCTTGCTTAAAGAATTAGTTAATGGAAGTAATTTGTTGGATTTTATATATATTACAGATATTATTGATATATCATATTTTATTAAAGATATTATTGATATATCATATTTCAATAAAGATATTATTAATATATTACATTCAGTTCTTAGTCTAAAAACTAATCAGCTACCTTATTTTACAGCCTTACAGTACAGCCTTAATGTTTTTAAATTTTCATTAACGATAAAGATAAACAGAGATATATAATATCATATAAATATAAATATCTGTAAACTTTTACTAGAAAATTTTTAAGTTATCCCCATACCTCTTAAGACTATAGAGTGAATTCCATTGTGCCAAAGTAAAATTTTAGTTTTACCTTTTAATTAATCACACTTGAAACTTCAACCTTTAAAACACCTTTTCTCTTTTTATAAAATTTTTCCAAATTTAACAAATATTTCTAGCACCTTCACACCGTCGCCATTTAATCATTTTGTCTCCTTCATTTGCTGCCTCCATCAATCTCTGTTTGAGCTAAGAGATTCTGCTCTAAGCACTGGAATTTATTTATTCTTATCTGTATTTAAATGATTTGCCTCATTTCTCTAGCCGTCACACCACTGTGCCAATGCAGTTTTTGCTTTTCTTTCGAGTGGCCATTGTCTGGCTTTCTAATTAAATGGACAGTGGGGACGATATTAATTTATGGTAATTTAATACTTCAGTTTGAGCGAGCGAGCGAGCGAAGCAAGCTCTGAATGCACAATCTCTGGAATGGAATGCAATCGAGCCAAACAAATTGCCGTCATTATATTACAGATATATAGATATACCTATCAAACTATCCGAAGATCAAACTATAATAATTTGCGCCAATTAGAAACATATACAAAAGTCAAGGAAGCAACTGGGATGAGCTGACGACCTCTGCAGCAGATGCTGAACTTAATTTGTTTTTATGAAGTGGATGCTGTTGCTTTTTGGGTCGAGCATTGCAACAGCAACAGCTAAAGCAACAACAATAGCAACAACAACAACAGCATTTGGCCCTATCGAACAGCTATCGAGTGAATCTAAATTTAGCATCTGCTCCAGCTCTGGGCTCTATGTCTGCTCTGCTCTGCTCAGTTCTGTTCTGTTCTGTTGGGATCTTTGCTGTGGCATGAACATGATGTTGAAATTTTGATTGCGACATTCTTTTTGGCCCGGCCCGTAGGAGCGAACAAATTGAGGTATTGCCAGAGCATTGCCTGGGCATTGCATTGGCATTGCCCCCAGGGCTTAATGCCTTTTGCCCGCCATTTGATTTATGGCAAATGCTTATGTTGACATGCCACAAAAAAGCGCATTTGCAGCTTAATGATGGCATTCCTAGGCAGCAGCAGCAGCAGCAGCAGACAGTCTCATTTCATCTATTTGGGCTGCCCATGTGCCAGCCAATCATCACCATCTGAAGATCAAGTAAACCTAACACATGCCTGCTCGCCCAGCCTCGCTGACCTGGAAAAATCTAGTCTAAAATGCCTTTGCCTTTGCCGTTGCACTAATTAAATTGAGTTTTTCCATTTTCCAATTTTCCCAAAAAAGTGTTTTGCCTCCCGCTTCCATCTGCCATCTCCCATGTCGTGCCACACGCTAGCTTCGCATTTAATCGAATTCAGCCCAAAAAACGTCACTTGGCATATGCAAATTTTTATGCAATTAGCTGCAAAAAACTAGAAAAACGTGCAACAGCCTTTTTCCCATGCCTCTTGATAAACTGCATTTAATCAGCTATTTAGTGGCTTCATTTGATAAGCTCTGAGAGCATTACAAGTTGTTGAATTATCGGCTTTTGGGATAAAGCTTTTTGTTTTTAATGAGCTTTCGGCAAGGGAACTTAGTTTGATATCGAGATCATATTGTATAAAGTGAAATAATGCTCTATATGATATGATATATGTAAAATATGATATACCTTAAGAAGCTCTCTCAGAAACTAAGTAGATCGAATCTTAAATATTATTAAAGTATTTAATGACTATAAATTATATAATTATTTAATAAACATTTTAAAGTTTAATAGAGCTTGGACTGATTCTATTTCTATATCTGCGCGCTTAAAGTTCGCTTGAAATAGATTTATTTTTAGTCAGCTACATTATTGATTTTCAATCAAGTTCGCATGGTTTCCATTGAATGTGCTCATTTAGTTTCTAGACTCCTGCGGGGTTCACTTCACTCTCCCTCTCTCTGTCTCTCTCTCTCTCTCTCTTGCTCTCACTCCCTTGATGTGCTCTATAATCTCCATTAAGCATTTACATTGGCCCCAGCTGCATGGGGACGAGTTGTTCATAATTTTCGCTGCGTGGCAACGCAATTTTGCAATCATCGAAATGCAATTCGAATGCAATCATTTATCTGACTCGCTGACTGCCTCGCTGGTTGCCTGTCGGTCTATCTGTCTCTCCATCTGTCCATCCGTCCATGTCTGCGCCTTGGCACAATTTTTCATTTTGTATTTTGCGCATTCGCATCCTGTGGCTAAGCAAATATTGATGCCGAGCCTAAGAGAGACAATCGATTATGGCGCAAACGTAATCAGACAAATTCAATTTGCGGCAATTTGCATGCCACAGTTGCAACTAAACCAGTTACAAGACTCGGCTGTCTCTCTCTCTCTCTGTCTATCTCCCCATTGCTTGTGGCTGCTGCATGAGAAATGACAATGGCTGTGCCCGCTGTCATTCTAATGTGACCAAGGCTGGCTGCCAAGGCTGGCCGGCAGGCTGACCGGCTAGCTGGCTGCCCGACTGCAAACGGGCTCGCGTAACTTGTAACCGAACGGCAATTGCCATCGCAATTGCAACTGTAACTGCTTTTGCCTCTACCACTGCCCCTGCATATGGTAGTCTTCCTGGTCCTGCCTCTACCTCTGCTACTCTTCCTACTCCTGCCACTTACACTGCCTGTGAATAAGCGCCTACGTTTATCTCAGCGCCTCTACCGCCTCTTCCACTGATCTACTCCTGTCCCATCCTCTGCTCATGCCACTACCGCTCTATCGTCTGTATATGAACCTCTACCTCGGTATATAAACTAGCCTCTGCCTTTGGTCCACTCACCTCTACCTCTACCTCTACCTCTACCTCTACCTCTACCTCTACCTCTACCTCTACCTCTACCTCTACCTCTACCTCTACCTCTACCTCTACCTCTACCTCTACCTCTACCTCTACCTCTACCTCTACCTCTACCTCTACCTCTACCTCTACCTCTACCTCTACCTCTACCTCTACATCTACATCTACCTCTACCTCTACCTCTACCTCTACCTCTACCTCTACCTCCAGTTGATAACCCCACAGCTCCCACACCACTGCTTGTCGCACGCTTGTTGCACATTTGGCGTCTTATCGTGTCACTCGCATCTTTTGCTTTGAGGCTCACCCACTGCCAAGCAACCTGCACAACCTGCGCCTGCCGGCCAGTTTTTCCGCCAATTTCCCGGCCCAGGAAATGAAAAATTGCCAAAAAACTAAAAAAGCAAAACATGCCACGCTTTGCTCTGTGGCATGGCACACATGCATGTTGCACATAATTGGCGTTTATGCCACGAGCAAACTGCGAAACTGCAACTAGCAACCTGCAACCTGCAACAACAACAGCAACAACTGTTGCTGATGCGTTCAACTGATATGCTGCAGCTTTTTTTTTCTTTTTTGTGGATTTTGGGGTGTGTCGCCTAGCAGTCAAATGCGCTCACTCACTTAACCTTTGAACTGCCAACGTGTTGCAGTTGTTGTTGTTGTTGTTGCTGCTGCTGTTGCTTTTGTTGCTGCTGCTGCTGCTGTTATTGTTGCTTTGGCATTGTTTGTCGCAGCAACTAAAAGAAAACGTGATTAAATTAAATTAACGTTTGCTTCCTACCCGCCAGCAACAGTTGCTGTTGCTGCTGCTGCAGTTGCTGTTGTTGTTGTTGCTGTTGCTTTTTTTGGCTATGCCATGTGAAATTTAGTCATTAGTTGTTGTTATAGCCAGGCCATTAGCGCACACTTGCCAGCCACGCCCACCAATTCGTGATAATGCTGTTGTTGCTGTTGTTTGTTGTTGCTGTTGCTGCTGTCAATGTTGCAGGTGCCATGCCACGCTCAATTGTTGTTTTTGCTTTTCGCAAACTGCATTTAATTTCGTTGGCATTGAAAATGCAATCGAATTGCTGAATTACTTATTGCTAAAATCTGGCATTTCGGAACTGGTTCAACACGGGGAGTTTTTTTCACTCATGTTGTGACGTTTTTTTGTGAATTTTAGCTGTTGCATAATGTTTGTATTGATAGCAATTCCAAGCACTTTATGGGAATTACAAAGAAATGAGAGATAAATGATAATCAGAGCTAAAATGTTTTATATGAGGGGGAAATATTTAAAGTACACTGAGCGAAACTGAATGTAGCTGGAAAATTATTTAGCTGGTGGAATTTTATATGAATATATATCTCAAAAATTGGTCTCTATATTATCTATATTTAGTTTAATGTGTTTAAGCCATTCTATGAATTTTGTATATTCATTTAGATCGTATTTAATGATCTTAAGGTATTTTATCTCTATATTAAAAATATATAATTAAAATAATATTCAAAATATAATAATATTTCAAGCATTTTAAAATACATTCTGTATTTTTCATCTTGGGTTCAGCTTTCATCTTCAATCTCTTTATGTCATTTAACAAGTGTCTAGACAAATAAATATCCCCGATATTTTCACTTTTTTTTCTGTTTCCCATTAAGCTCTTAAATACTCCAACAGCACATATATTTTGTTGATTTTATTTATTTTTATTTCGCCTCTCTCAAGTTGTTTGTAAACATATTTTTAGGTAGCTTCCTGCTCAATATCGCATTGTTGGCAATTTCTCAGCAGATTCGCTTACAAAATTTTGTATGCGGATGTTTATCCTCGCTCTCTGTGGACCCGAACAGCAACAAACAAGAGCAGCAGCAACAGCAACAGCAACGAGATTAACAAGATATCAATTTACTGCACAATATTTGTGGTTTATTTTCGCACGCTGCTTCATGTTGCCTCGAGCCAGGCACCTCCATCAAATATGTATGATGCATGCGCAGATCCAGCCCATCCAAAGGCGAGAAAAAAATGTGAATCAGAGTTCGCAGATCCCCGAGTGACTGGCTGACTGACCAATCATCAGAGCCAGCCAGGGATGTGGGAATCGAAGTATATCGGGCTATATCCTGATACTGCTAGAGCGAGAACGCGAGAGCGATAACCGCGATGAGCGAGAACGCGAGAACGAGAACGCGAGAGATAGAACGCGAGAGCGAGAACGCGAGAACCGGAGACGCGAGAGCGAGAACGCTATATCTATAGCTCTATATCTATAACTCTATATCTATAACTCTATATCTATAACTCTATATCTATAACTCTATATCTATAACTATATATCTATAACTCTATATCTATAACTCTATATCTATAACTCTATATCTATAACTCTATATCTATAACTCTATATCTAACTCTATCTCTATCTCTATCTCTATCTCTATCTCTATCTCTATCTCTATCTCTATCTCTATCTCTATCTCTATCTCTATCTCTATCTCTATCTCTATCTCTATCTCTATCTCTATCTCTATCTCTATCTCTATCTCTATCTCTATCTCTATCTCTATCTCTATCTCTATCTCTATCTCTATCTCTATCTCTATCTCTATCTCTATCTCCATCTCCATCTCTATCTCTATCTCTGTCTATATCTATATCAAATTTAGGTGACAGAGTATTATGCAGTCGTTTACACCCGCTTATTTATTGCTTCATAATTCTTAAGCTGTATGAGGTTCAGCGTACCTAAGCCCCAAACTCACAGCTGTTTTACCTTTATACATACATTTATATATACATACATACATCCTCACGTATAGCATTGCCTCGTTCTCATTCTGTCATGCGACAGCAATGCACCAACAGGAAATACTAAAAGTTTGACTGTGCGTTTGTTCGTTTATTTGTATGTATGTGTGGGCGTTGCAACTGTAAATTGTAAATGAAAACCTTATTCGAAACGTACCAAAAAAGAAGCGAGGCAAAAATGCATAGACAAGGCGCTTTTCCTTTCACGAGTCGCGCGTGTCGAGCTGGCCAGCGTCAAAAGCCATTAACATAAAAATGAATTTCGCTTTTCGCGTGGCCATATCGCAGCTACCAAATCGACCAACAGCCAGCCAGCCAGCCAGCCAGCCAACCAGGCCAAATGAAGTTGTAAGCTGGAGCTGCAGTCAACTGCAGTCCATGGCATTACGTGGACCCAAAAACTTGAAGCGAAAAAAAAGAAAAATCGAATGAAAAAAATTCAAGCGAAACGCAATAAATTTCCCAAACGCGCGCAACAATTAGAAACGAAGCAACACGAAAAAATCAGCTAAGAATGCTGCCAAGTAGAATGAACGACTAGCATGATACCCTATACTGGAGAATGGAGAAAATGATGATAGAAGAAAAGGTATTAAAAGTGGGAAATAGAAATGTCTGATTGAAAAAGTTATATAACTTTTCTTTTCTCATTTGTTGGAGTTGGATGGAGAATATCCTTCTGTAAAACACTATTAAATTAGGTTTATAGGGTAGGTTTATATCTGCACAAGATAATTAAGCCATGCAGCTTTTAGGCCGTCATTAAACTCTTTATCGAGTTGGAAGCTCTTGAAGGAAGTGAAGAAAATAGGGAATTAAAAGTCTCTTAAAAATTAAATTATCTCTCATTTTCTATATGCAACACTTCGAGCCAATCAACATACCCCCACACAGTCCTCCTTACAGGGTATTGCAACGCAGCTAACGACAAGCGAAACATTTTATAGCTATCGACAATTGGACGCCATAGACATCGACATCGACATCGACTCGACATCGACATCCACATCGATTGCCATTGCGTCGGAGGCCGCTACGACGCGTCGTGTAGCTTCGTTGGACTCGTGCGCAAGCGCCTCGATAATTTCTTGTTATCGACGCGCAATGATCACGTAAATTATGTCGAGGACTGGCTAGGCAGGCACCAAAAAGAAAAAAAATAATCTAAAAAAAAATCACTCGCCGGCGCAGACAAAATGAAAAGCGACAGCCAAAAAGCCGAAAAAAATAAATAGAAAAAACGTTAAGAGACGGTAAATTGTATATTGGAATGCGCAGCGATAGGCAGCTTAGCTCTAAGGTCCACCGAATAGGCAATCGGAGCAGACCGAGCCCAGACATTTGTCTACAATACCAAAGCCAAATTGGGCAGGCCAAAAATTGAGATAGCCAAAGCGGGCGAAGCGTTTAAGATATAGCGCGATAAGTGTAGAATATATTTTTAGCCAATTTCGATTGTGTGTCGAGAAGTATTTATCGAAGTATCGATGCGTTTCCGGCGTGCGATTATTTAGTTATTTAATGAAATTTAACAGCCAGAAGGAAAACAATTGTATAAAGCCTAGCCGATATTCGATTAATATCTATTATTTCAGAGATATAAAATATTACACAGATGTAATCAGATTAGGGAAAAAAGGACATGTATTAGATGAAAATCGGCTGCTTACCAGGCAAGTGTTATCGATTATTTTATCGATTGGATAACAGAATATTGTGTGATAAGTTATGAATTTTTGTCAATTGTAAAACATTTATCACTACAAAATTGTAGGCGAGACTGATATGATGATGCTACCGGAGATAGATATCTCAGATAAGTGTAGATAGGTAGCGCACTAAACATGTGTACAGATAAAATATTATTTTTAGCAACAATTTGTGTTGCCTTACGGCAAGTTGGCCCACGCCTAATTAAGATGACACAGACTGCGAGACAGAGACGGAGAGTGGGAGGGGAAGGGGGTGAGGTAGCGAGGGAGAGGCGAGTGACAACAGGCGGACAGACGGTGTAGGGCAACATTGTTGTCATGCCATTTTGCTTGTCATGTCATTTAGCTGTTGAAGTCGAGTGCGACACCAACAACAGCAACAACAGCAACAACAGCAACAGCAACAGCAACAACATTTCAGTTAACACCGTTTCAGCAAACCGTAGTGCAACGGTTGTTAACACGTTGCACGTTGCCAGTTGCCAGTTGTTGTCTGTTGCAATGTTGCACCTTACCTGCAGCTACAACAAATTGCAGACGACACAAAAGACGCAGCAACAGCAGCAGCAACAACAACAGCAGCAGCAGCAGCAGCAGCAGCAGCAACTACAACTGCAACAGACAACGCCTGCGGCTTTTGCTCCTGCAACAATTGCAGCTAGCGCCACCTACACACAGACAGCACTGCTATGTAGGTGTGCAGGTGTATCTGTGTGTGTGTATCCAGAGATTTGTATCTTTGACTTGACTTGGCATTCTTTTATAGCACAAGCCTCTTGCCTACTCGCATCGATTCGCTGCTGCTGTTGTTGTTGTTGTTGTTGTTATCTTCTGCTTCTTCTTCAGCGTCTTCTACTGGCAACAGGCAAACGGAAGTCAGTAAACCTTTCAGGGTTATTATTATGCGCAGCTTGTGGGCAGTGCAGTTCCATTGAAGCTGTCAGTGCAAATTACAAAAAAAAAAAAAAAAATGAAAAAACTGCGAGGAAAAAACTCAAAAGGCAAAAGAAGCGTAGAAAGAAAACCTCTCAAACTGGCAGTAACCAAAAAAAACCTGGTTAACCAGAAAAAAAGTGCTTCTGAAATAATCAAAATACAATTTTTACAGCTAGCGTGCATTGAACTCTCTGGCACTCTCTCTTACCCCTCGCCCCCTCTCACCCACTCTCTTTCTAGTTCTTTTCGCTCTCTGCTTTTATCTGCTTTGTAGCACAATTTGATTTGCAAAATAGTTCACAGCGATAGCAGCTACAAAAGCGAACAACAACAACAACAACAACAGCAATAATAATCAAAATTGACCCAATTTAGAATCAAGCATTCACACAGTCAACGCCCGCATAATATCTTTTTAGCTATATAACTAGCATACATATGCATATGCATATATATATATGTATGTATATAGTCGACTGTCGATCATTCCTTAATGATATGGCATATTTATGACACCTCAATTAACAGTTATTCATAGATCTAGCATAGATCACAATAATACTAATTGCTTGCCATGGCACAAACCAATCAAAACTCAAGTACACTGCTTTTTTTTTTTATCACTATATCAACTGTCTATATAGCGTCTAAATATATGTGGGTATGTATATGTTTGTATGCATATCGATATCGTTTATGCGGTTCTTTTTGATGCACTTTAGCTGTGGGATTGGCATACAAAGCGTGAATTGGCTTTAATAACAGTTAGAGAAAAAAATACATAAAAAACTAGGCTGCTCGTAGAGTTGTGAAAATTTGCCATTTCAAGTGTTTATTGATTTTCAGTAATGTAGGAAATATTTTTGACAGACTTGAAGATACCCATTACCCTCCTATAGGACAATATTTAATGTAATAATTATGTTATATGATATGGTTTTCCACAACCGCCTACTTCATTAATATAGCTTCAGTTTTTCAATTTTCATTTTATGTATATTAATAATATGAGATCTAGTGCCAATAATTTATTCTTTAGTAAGAATCCTAAATACTTAATATGTATATCCCTTAGATATACTATTTCAAGGCATACAATGAGATTTTTTTTCTAAATAATATTTATAATAATAATATTTATTAAATATATTATTTATATCGTTTTTAGTTTGTTTATTTTTTATTATTTATAAATATTTTTTATATTATTTATAAATATTTTTTATGACTTCAGCAAATCAATTTCCATTTATATAATACATTATTAATTTATATAAATAGTAAATATATAATTTATATATTTTTTAGTTTGTTTATAAATTCGTACATATTTTTATATTATTTATAAATATTTTTATATTACTTCAGCAAAGCATTTTATTTTTGTATAATATATTAAATGTATTTATTTATATAATTTAGTTTTTTTTTTTTTTTTTTTTTTTTTTTCGTGTATTATATAATTAATAAACAAAGCTTTGTTCTGCGCTTTTTTGCGATTCATTTATTAAATTTCTGTTATATTTTTTTATGGATTCTTAAAGGTTTCGTATATGTTTTTTTACTGTTAGTTCGATGCTTATTGAAATTGTGACTGAAATTTTGCGGTCACGTACTGTGGATCAACATGTGGGTTTATAAATAAATAAACATGCTGGCAAATATATAAATATATGTAAGTATATGTGTGTGTGTGTGTAAACATATCTGCTAGTCAGTCCGTCTGTCGTTGTTTACCTGCCCTGTGGTTAGCTGCGACTCGAACTTGTGCTCAATATCGTATAACGCCTTCCTTCACACAAGACAGACAAAGAAAAGAGCGAGCATAAAAACCTAGCACACAAAAAAATCTTAAGCCATCGTATAGATATTCTTTACAAACGTTGAGCTCAAGCAAAAGGCCAAAGTCAAAGCAGGTGAAAGTTGAAGATGGTTTATCTGCCTTAACAGAGTTAAGACTAGTTAACTCTGCTCAACTAGAGCAGAGCCAGAGCGTAAATCAAATTTCCTCCATATTAATTAGTTACTCATCTGCGGTGTCAGCTTTTCGACTTTCCACATTTAGTCATTTACTGCAGTTTATTGCAGCAATCCTGTTATCATATGAATGCATTCGGATGTCGGATGATTCACACATTCATTCATTTGTGGGAAGCATTTGCTGACTTTATCAGCGAGCGAATGATGACGCTCTAAATACATATATATCTATATATTTTATATATGTATGTATGTGTTTATATATTAGCTGCACTCTCTAATAAAATGTGCTTAATTAAAAAGTATTGTCTCTTTGTGTTGCTCTAATTATTCAGCTCGTTTATTTTGTCAAGTTCTTTGCTTTGTTGAATTTATTTGATTTTTGTTTTTTGTTTTGTTTTGGGCATTCAATTTCAATTAAACTGGGAAAAAAAGGGTGTTCCCACATATACATATCTGAGCTGCATGCGGGTGCAGCAGTTTTCCAATGACACATTTATAGGATGCGCTGCAAAGTGTGAATGAACCCTGAACGAAAAGCAGACAACACATTGGCAACATGTGTACAACTGTATACATGTGTATTTGTGTGTGTTTCGCACTGTCATGGTCAACATTGCTGCGCACAGACCGAGGCAACAATTCGAGTCTAAGTCTAATCAGAACTGTAAATCCAATAAGCATGCGAACAACAGCAATAGAGAAGCTTAAAGCTTTTTGGCAACATGTGTATGTAGGAAGGACAACATGTTGCCAAGGCCAAGCACAGCAAATGTTGCAAACATGCAAATAACTGCAACAAAGTTGCTAAGCATCAAATTGTTGCTAATATTCTGTAAAATCAACTAAATCAAATGGAAATTTAATTAAAAACTGAATAATTTCATAATTTCAATGACCTCTGACCTCAGACTGCAGCACTCCCATTATTCACTCTATTCACAAAAAAACAAAGCACAAAACATGTTGTCATGGCCAAGTGCAATGGCCCAATGACAACAGTTGTTGGCAACAATGTTGCACACCTGTTCGCTTACCGTTATGCAGGCCGTCTTTTATGGCCGATAGCCAAGTTTAATGCACGCTAATCCAATAAGCAGCAATAAGTGAAAACAGAAATAGTTCAAGTGGAAGTCTGATTAAAGCAGCAACAGCAGCCGTTGCAGTTGCAGTTGCAGTGTTCCACTGATAAGAAGTTTTTTTTCTATATAGTTTTATATTTTTATGGCATGCAATTATGGTCTTCGGATACAGATACAGCGTAGCAGATGACGCGCAGCCAGTTAATAAATACGAGTATAAATGCACTTCACTTGCGCTCGCTCAAGTGGAAAATTTCTTTCTTATTTACGGAATTTATGATACGCGCAACGCGAGGGGCGCACCACAGAGAGGGGAGGCGGGGGGCAGGGCTGCACTTAACTTTGAACTTAACATTTAGCTTGGTGCTGGGCTCATCTCTGCTGAGAGGCCAGCTCGCTCGCACTCACTTGTTTCATTAGTTTTTGTGCACTTTTCCGTTATCAGCAATTACAAATGCATTGACCTCGTTTCGACTTTGACTTCGAATTCGACTTCGACAGTTCGGGTATTCGGGTTTTCGGCTTTTGAGCACAACAAAATGTTGCCAAACATTTACAGTAAACAAAAAACTGAAAATAGGCAAAGCCGAGGGGGGCGCGCCCGCAATTGGTGCACAACGGAAGCTAGCTGTACGTACGTATATGTGTGTGTGTGTGCGTGTGTGTAGATATCTTTAAGCAACAAATAAACATACATTTAAATGCATCGCTGCACACTGCATAACAATAACAATAACAACCACCGCGTCGCGTTTTTGTTTTTGCTTTTCGTTTGTTTACGCGCAGAGCTACAAATGATTTTGTGGATTGTGGATTGCGGATGGTGGACTCCGTTTGGCAACTGTTAACGACTCGCACCGGTCAACGTGTGACTGAAAACTGACAAAACAAAAACTGAAACTGAAACCGAAACCGAAACTGAATTCAAAAACGAAAAAAGTCGTTAAGCGCGGAGAGAGAGAGAGAGAGAGAGGCAAAGAGAGCGTGAGCAGTGTGCGCTGCGAGAGCGCAACGAGCTACGAGCCGCTGTGTGGGTGTGAGTGGCTGAGTGCGCTGCAGTCGAGCAGCTGTGCGCGGCGCCTAGGTGTGAGCGAGAGAGAGCGAGCGAGACAGGCTGACAAATTGACTGTGTGCATGCGCATGTTGTGTTGGGGGTCGCAATGCGCAGTTCAAATGCCCCGCTACAACTACAGCTACTGCTGCTGCGGCTGCTGTTATTTTCGATTATATTACAAGAGTGTCACACTGACGCCAGGGTTGGACTAAATGCAGTCCCAGTTTAGACTGACCCACTCACTAGAGAGAGAGAGAGAATGAGAGAGAAGACGTGCAGTCTGCGCTGTTATTTACAAAGTAAATCGTTTAATTAATATATAAATAATATATTATATATATTTATTAATTTTGACTAGTGCCATAATAGATTATTAAAAATATAATATTTAATAACTTCCTTTATACAGATTTCCAATCAATAACAAATTTGTTGCTTTAGCTGCAAGTGCATTGCCCGAAACATTGAACTGCGTTGTTCTTATCATATCAAGTCATATCGTAAATATATATATTCATATAATATAACTGCTTTATTGATAAATACAAAAAAAAAAGGTGCGCGTTTTTTATTTTGCGCACCTGCCAGGTGCCAAAGAAATGATAAGCGTAAGGAAATAAATATTTCTTAGAAACAAAGCCTATCTAAATAATTAGATAAGGGCAGAAATTACGTTTTAGTTGCAGCAAATTTGCGATATTTATGAAACTAGTGGGACATATCTTGGTGAAACCTTGATATATAAACAGGTAATTCCCACTGGAAGTATAGTTTATAAATAGATTTAAGAAAAATAAATAGATAATGGAATTAGTCAGATTTTTGAGCAGGAAATTGTAAGAAATGGGTCAGTTTATGATCAAATAAATAATGCTCACATTATATAGAGCAATGGAACATATATCATAGAAATGACAAAGCTCAAAGTTATTATCTTTTTAATTGCATTTAAGAGCAATTGAGTAAATCATATTTATAGCTCATAGATATATATCATGTATGTATGTATGTATGTATATCTTATCACATTTAAAGCCCTCCACATCAGTCATATATTTACATATTTTACAGCCCTGCACTTGAGAGGCAAAACACTTGTAACGCACAGATGTACGTACGTACATAACAGATGCACTTCGTGCCTGACTCTGTGCGTTGGCTGTGCCCTCTTAGGGGTTGCATTTATCAGTTCCCCTCGCTTATGTAGGGTAATGGTCGTCTGAGCTGTTGTTGCTCTTGTTGATTTACAGCCTCGGCTTTTCACACTCTTCGACTCCGCGACTGCCCTAATTGATGCAAAGTTTGTGGTGAAAGTGGCGTAATAGATTTCCCATGATAACAGACAGTCGCCTCTATATGCGCAATCAACTCCTCAAGAGGGGTGGCCTTTCGGCTGCATCGCTGCCAACTACAAAAGAGCGTGCGAGGGGGTTGGCTTCGGGCTCACCCAATACTCCCAGTACTCCATCTGGAACAATCGTTCGCTCGGGGTTTATTCAACTCAACAGCGGAAAACAAAGAGCAAAGGCGAGAGTATGTGACACGCATCCGCTTCACAAAGCCGGTACGGGCTTCGCTTCGGGATGCTGCATATGCTACGGTGCTGACAGTTTAGCCTTTTTCACAAAAGTTCTCTATTCACATACTATTTGTACTATTATTTAAATATGTATATATGTAAAAGAAAAAAAAAATTAATAAAATAACTCAGCAAATTTAAGTAATACTAAATATGTAGAATACAACATACATATGTATATGAATTTAAACGATTATATGAAATATAATATCTAAACACCTGCGTAACTATTTTAGAAATTTAAAAATTATATATAAAATATTAATTAAAATGTATATTGTTGATTTTTTTTTATTATTATTTTAATTTTTTTAAATTATTTTTATTTTTTTTAAATTATTTTTATTTTTTTATTTATTTTAATTATTTTTATTTTTTTTATTTATTTTTTTTATTATTATTATTATTTTTTATTTATTTTAATTATTTTTATTTTTTTTTATTTATTTTTTTATTATTATTATTTTTTTTTTAATTTTCATTTATTTATTTTTTTTTATTTATTAAAAATATAATTAATATGTATAAGAGAGGTTAAGAAATTGTGTCGTAATCTAAAATTCCTATCTAATTTATGCCCATTTCGCTCGCACTCTATTTTTCCAGTTTTCATGCTAGACAATGGGCAGCACTGCTGCACACACAATTACTCCCATCTACTCACACACACACACACACACACAAGTCTACTATGTGTGTACAAAAAACTGTTGCGTGCTTTTGGGCGCGTCTGTCAGCACGAAAATTGGCGCACTCGTGCACTAGGCCAACCTCACTCTCACTCTCCCCCTCTCGCTCTCTCGCTCTCTCTCTTTGCTCCCTCAACCTGTACCGCCTTAAACAGGGGAAAGCCTGTATGAAAGGAGAGTGCAAAGATTGTTCTTTGAAGGTGTGTCCATGCATGCATTATTTCACTTCACATTTCCCTTTCGTTTTTTCGGGGGTTGACAGACGTCGCATTTCAATTACCCGGCGAGCAACTGTTGGCATATCCTTTTGACACGCACCGGCCCCAGCACCGGCCCCGACAACGGCTATGAACGCAATCTGTTTAATTGAGGTGTTTAGCATTCTTAAATAATAAAAGCATGCCAAAGGCGATGCACATCAAACCAGAAAGGTTATAATCGTAAATTAGACACGCGACTGACGGAGTGGATATGTCTCTCTCTCACTTTCACTCCCTCTCTCTGCCTATGACAAGTGCATGGCAGGCTCTTCAATTAGACTTGACTTAGGGTTGAGTTGGACAGGCGAGACATTCTTTTGTCTTGTCAATATTATATGAATATGTCGAAGCAGATTTTTATGTTCATATATGAAACGAATGCTTTTCGTTAAGGCTCTTAAATCACCATTCGTGTAGAGTTACAATCCCTGCCAAGAATTTAGCTGTCTATCTCTCTCTTTTTCTATCTTTCAAACTCTGCCATTCTCGCTTTAATTTGATCACTTATCCGTCTTTGTTTTTAATCCCTATCTCTATCTCTATCTCTATCTCTATCTCTATCTCTATCTCTATCTCTATCTCTATCTCTATCTCTATCTCTATCTCTATCTCTATCTCTATCTCTATCTCTATCTCTATCTCTATCTCTATCTCTATCTCTATCTCTCTTTCTCCATCAATCTATCTCTTTAACTTTCTTTATCTCTATCTCTATCTCTCTTTCTCCATCAATCTATCTCTTTAACTTTCTTTATCTCTATCTACCAATCTACCTCTCTTTCTATTTACCTACATCTCTTTCTACCTCTCAATCTATCTCTTTTCACACTCTGTTTTTCTTAGTCACTCTCTCCCATATCCCATATCATTTTCTTCATATATGTACTCCACTCCACACGTAATCTAGAAAATGTTGCTCTAAATATGCTTTTCCCAGACGCTTAGCTCTCAAAGCTTTCCACCATAAAAGACAACGCCGTGACGTGTCCACAGCAAATTTGAAGTGAAAGACCACCCACACACATTTACACACTCACACATGCATCACATGCCACTGAAGTCGAACTGTTTTGTCTACTGTGAAATATGCCTGGGCCATATTTAAATAAGACAAAGTGCTGACATTTCGTGCTTAGCCGCGTGCCCATTAGCCAGCCGAACGAAACGGCCAAACGATTATTGACCAAATAAACCCACACGCTCGCGCGCGCGCACACACACACACACACAGCCATAAATTGCCATAGTGAGCACTATAATTTACTGGACCAGTCGGACAAAAGAACTGAAGCGCATAATTGTGCCAAATTGCAGAGAGAAATGCATAAAGTAAAAGTATGAAAAAAAAACGTAAAGAAAAGAAATGCAATTTGCGATCTGGCTACTGTTTGGCTTGGCTTGAAAAAGGCTAAACAAAAGGCTGACTGGCTGGCTTGCATAACAGTACATAGCAAAAGTAATGTGACAGGCGTTAAATGTGCGGCAATCGATTTGATTTGCAAAACTATGATGACTTTTAATTGAAAAATGGAGGAAAAAAAAAATGCAGACAAGAGACTGACAATAAAGTGGGTGTGTATGAGTGTGTGTGTGTGCGTGTGTGTGTGTAGACAGCTGTAAGGAAGTCAGTCGGTCGCTAATGCAAATGCGCCCACGCAAATTATGAAAAATTATGCACACCATGCGGCAAATATTTGTTGGCCAACTTGCCAGCCACTGGCCAAAAGCCGTAAAGGAGTGAGAGATGAAGAGAGGGGTAAAGAGATAGAGAGTTACCCACAAAAGGCCATTTCATGCGGCTAATGAAACAAATTTGATGTGGCCACTGTGGCTCAAGCATTCGACTTGACTTTTGCGGAAATAACAGCTGAAGTTTATAAGACAAACCCTCAACAGAGCCACCAGATGCGCCCCCCTCCCAGCGACGCCACTGTAGAGGCTCTTTCGTAAACGTTGCGTCCGTATTGTTGTATAATGAAATCGTATCCGTTTTCTTTCTTCATGGTAATGGGATATTTTGTTAGCTACCTTCGCATTCGCATTCGCATACGACATCGAATTTCTGCTTATGAACTCAAATATTTCTCTGTCTGCTCCAATAAAACAAGAAGAAGAGGAAGAAGCAGCAGCGAAAAGGAGCCACCAAATACTTAAAATGAGCAATGCTCACAGCTATGTAATTTAAATCTTATTTGCCTGCAGATCTACAATTTCCAAAATGCTTCTTCTTGCAGAAGCTCACTCAGGTGGTTCAGCAAATTAGTGAAATTTGTTTCGTTACTGCAAATTAATTGAGCGCAAGTCTGTTTTCAGATATGTGATTCATTTTCATGGTATTTTAAGTAGTTTCTTAAATGATTAAATGAAGAAACTCATAAGGCAGACAGGCTGAAGCAAAAGTGATCTTAAGTATTCAGGAATCTAGCATTAATAGCCAGATATATGTAGATCTCTAACAGTTTATTCAATTCAAATTGTAAGCAAAGTAAATTCATTTTTCAGCTCTGTCTAAAGTTATTCAAAATATTATTGAAATTCAAGCATTTGGTACACCTACACCTCATAAATCTACAAAATTCTATTAACACGCTGAGCATATTGTTTTTAAGAGTGTCCACTTAAGTCGACTTACTTCGATAACAATAAAAACATAAACCGAAAGACGACGGGCCAATTTCTCATCTCTCTGGCTCTCGCACGGCTTTTACTTTTGTTTTAAAGCCTCTCTCGTTGGCTGTTTTTAATGCGCTTGAAATGCTTTTAACATTCCTTCTCGATGCCATGCGATGCCATCGATGCCATGCGATGCGTTCCGTTGCGATTGTTGACTTAAGCTACTTTCGTTATTGCTAAGAACAACATCTTTCGCTTTTTAACACAACGCGCGCCGTGGCCTAAAGCAAAAGTGTTGGCCAAACAGATCTTAATCGCCTCTGAGGGTAACTTCTTTATTATGCTCGTGCGTGTGGGCTTAAATGGGTATATTGGTTGTATATGTCTGGTTGCAGGCATTTTCAAGCTGTTGTAGTTTGAGAACTGAAATATGGGATATAAAGTCGAGTTTTTAGTGGCGTTTTAAGGTGTAAAGGTATTTTGAGTACATTCTTTGGGGGCATAAAATAAAGACTTTGCTATGTTCTATATTTCATAACTGCTTTTACTTATGTCGACCTTAAGTTGAATCTGGAGAGTTTTCAACGAAAATATATATATATTCTGCTCCAGAATATCAAAATCGAAATATCAAAATATCACATCTTATGAACCACATATATCATACATCTATATTGAGTACTTATTGAATCAGCAATTACTTTACGGCTCTATAGCTACAGCTGGTACTGAGAAGTTCCTTGCTGTTATGCGTCGTAAAGCTTCTGAATCACTGTGCAACTTTTCTGCATATAGACTTACAAATTAGTTTAACCTTCTGTTGTATTGCTTGAGCACTTAGAACAGCTTTCAGCAACAGTTGAATCACAGTGAATTTTCTCTATTTATATGCCCATTATCATATTTTATTTATTTTTTTATTTAAGAGCTAACTTAGTATTAACTGCCTATAGTTCAGAGTTAAAGATCAGCAATTCTTCAGTCAGCTAAAATTGACAACCTTTGCTTTATAAGTGAATAGAAAAGCTTTTCCCTTTGATTAAAGACGTACGCCAAACAGGCTTTTTCTGCCTAGAGCTCGTTTCCTAGGGTATTTCCAAGTCGTGCACTTTAATTTTCAAATCTCCGCTGGCAAGTATTGCACATTCGCTTCAGCCTGATTGTAACTTACTTAGCTTTTGCTGTCTCTTTTTCTTTTTCTTTTTGGGTTACAGAACCCTAACAAATGTGTCGATAATATTGGCCTTTAAGTGCAGCCGTTGTTGTAGCTTGGGTTAAACTTGTAGCTGATGCTGTTGTTGCTGTTGTTGTTGTTGTTGCAGTTGTTGTTGGTGTAGCTCAGTCTGACAACGTCAACATTAATCACTGTCAGCAGCCTGCGCTTGGTCTTGGTTTTGGTTCTTGGTCTTGTCTGAACTGCGCCTGGGCCTGGGACTGGGGCCACCTCATCGCCAACTTATTTTTGCTTCTTCTTCTTCTTATTTGGTTGTTTTTGTTTTTGTTGTCTGCATGTGATTTCATTAATTTCGCATTCCGATGCGCAACGGCGCAAAATTCCATGCAACCCGCCAGCCAGCCAGCTCACCCCCCTCTCTCTCTCTCTCAGCTCATCCCTCATCCCCCAGGCACAGCCATGAGGAAGTGCAAAGTGTTGCACATGTGCATTGCACTTTAATTTTTTATACGTTGAGCTGCCTTTGACTTTTTGTATTTTTTTTTTGTTTTTATTAAATTTTTATTTTATTTTTTATGCAGCGCTTTTGATCAATCAATTTCAGCTGGCGTCGCTTTTTGTTTCTGTTGCCGTTTCAAGGTTTATTTACTGCCGCCAGAGAGCCAGATCCAGCTGTAGCTGAAGCCAGTGTACGGCCCCCTTTGGCCATAAAATATTTTAATTGAATGATCAAAATCGGATGCTTGTCGATTGCATAGACGACGACGACGACGACGACGACGACACTCACAGACACCGACTGCATCCATTTCATCATATGTATGTATTTCAATCGTCGTACGACTTGCGGGCGCCAGCTTCAATTCCCAAAGACCGTCTGACCCACAAATGGGGCTAAGCTTCTCGCCAAATTTTGCCAAATTGGACAACAGCAATTGCCACTGATTGCGAGGGTGCAATATAGATTACGCTATATGTCACTTGAATTTAGTATACATATATATATATATTACTGTATAATCTATATACTATATAGACCATATAGTATATTTTGTTTATAGATTATATTGCATATATTGTATATTATTATTATTATGTAGATATGTAGATATATATATTATATAGACTATACAGCATATCAATATTTAGCACTCTTACTACAATTTCTATGAATTTCAAGGTATATACATACATATTTATGAGCATTGATAAACAGTTCTATGTCTTACATATGTAAGAAATGAATATTAGTGTTAACTAAGAGTTAATTTCAATTATAGTAATCGACAAATCATTTGACTTTACCCGGTTTTAGATGATACTACCAATAATAATCAATCAAAATACCATCAATTACTATCTGAATATCTTTCTGTCTCTCTCTCTCTTTTTCTCTCTCTCTCTCTATCTTTCTCTCTCTCACTCTTTCTCTCTTCCTTTCTCTCTTCCTTTCTCTCTCTCTTTCTCTCACTCTCTTTCTTTCTTTCTTTCTTTCTTTCTTTCTTTCTTTCTCTCTCTCTCTCTCTCTCTCTCTCTCTCTCTCTCTCTATCCCTCTCTCTCCCTCTCTTTCTATCTTTCTATCTCTCTCTCTTTCACTCTCTCTATCCCTCTCTCTCTCTCTCTTTTTCTCTCACTCTTTTTCTTTCTCTTTCTCTCTCTCTCTCTCTTTCTCTCTCGTCTTATTTTAACGATAATAAATTCTCTGCCTAAACCAAGGCTAAGCAACCGTACAAAATAGTATTGAAACTATTTCGATAGTTAATCATATGATTATACGAAGTTAAATACATATATAAAATACATTAATAACATATAATATATTTATAATATATTTATAGCAACTCTCACTATATCAAAATCCAATTAGTCAGTCACATATCACATCATATAAAACTTCATTTCGTTGTGCGAAACTAACCAAGCGCACCTCGCTCATGCTTATTATTATTATTATTATTTATATTTTCAAGATTTATTTGGCCACAGGCCATAGATTGAGGCACAGTCGGACGCATCTGCCATGCTTCGCTGCACAGAGACGGCAAATCCGTGGCCAATTCCAAAAAACTTGGACTTGCAACAGCAGCAGCTGCGATTTTGTCGCCGTTGCCGTCGTCGGCGTCGTGGCCATGTCACCTTGTCTCTCTGTGCGCTGTGGCTAAGTCGGTCGCACATGTCGCCGCATGCCATTTTAGGATTTGTGGCCCGAAAAACCAAAAGCCAAATGAAATATAAAAAAAGAAAATTTTATATATACATATACATATACATATATATACACTATAACATATATATGTATGTATGTATTTGTGAGTGCAGCATGGTTTTATTTTTGGGACAGAGTGTTGTCTGTAGAAAGTGCCGCCAGCAACAGCAACGACAACAACAACAACAACAACAAATCACAGTTGCACTCGTGTCTCATTATTTTTCTCTTTTTTTTTTTGCATATGGCCATTAGCGTTGACAAGGCAGAACCACAAAAGAAGTTGCAATAAAACAAAGCAAAAATCCACTAAGGGCGCCCGACTGGCCAGTGCCTGACTAGAATATACCCTGACTAGGATATGGAGTACACGTTGCCTAGGATATCTTCTGGCTAGAATAAACACTGACTAGGATAGAGGATATACCTTGACTGGGTTATCTTCTGGCTAGAATATACCCTGACTAGTATATAGGATATACCTTGACTAGGTTGTATCCTACATAGGATATGTATACTCTGCTTAGGATATATCTTGACTAGGATATACTCTGGATAGAATATACTGTGTAGAGAATGATATAATCTGCCTAGAATATACACTGACTAGAATAAAGGACTTAACCAGACTAGGATCAGCCCTGACTAGGATTTTCTCTGGCTATATTTGATAATTTCAATTTATTTATTGTGAGTTTTTATATGTGAGTGCTTAAGCTAAAACTTCAAGCTTCTATATATTTAATACCAATATATTTAATACCAAAAATATATACATATACATTTTATTCTGATAGTCCCCACACCACATCGCCTTCTACACGTAGCAACTCTCGCAAACCCCAACAATATACCCCATTTATGCAGATTTACATTCAGTTCCCGTGGCACTACAATAAAAACAAAAAACACAATCCACTTGAAAGTGAGCGCCAGCTGCTGTCAATTTCCGCATTTTCTGTTGGGCTTTGCTCCTTCAGAATTTGCGACCCCAAAAATCTCTGAGAGCGACCCCCGACTCGCTTTCGTTGCAGCCAACGTTGGCAACATGTTGCGAAAGTCCCATACGGTAAATACTGTATGGCCAAGCGACATGTTGTTGTGCATGCCGCTTGTAAGCCGGACTTTTAATTGACCAACAAATTACATGCTGCATGGTTTTTTCTCGTTTGTTTGTCTTTTGGCCAAACCCTCCCAAATAGATGACAAGCAACAGCCAGCGCCGAATGACTAATTGGTCACCATAATGGTCACATTCAGACACAGACTCCGTCTCAAATTGAAATTGAAACTGAGCGACGCTTAAAGTCAGCTGCAGCGTCACCATCAACTGCACAGTGCCTCAAAATTGGATGTGGCAATCGATTAGGCCTCTTTTCACATGCCACGAATCGAATAACTAAGAAAAATTTTAACTTCAAATACCAAAAATAGGTATTTTTAGTAAAGTTTACCTTAATTCTAGTCACCGAATATATTTGGCTATAATTGTTGCTTAAATATGGATATAATATTAATACTCAAATTTTAGTACTAGAATAGAAAGTGCTAAAAATTACTAGAATAGAAAGTACTATTCAGTATTTTTTATTTTCATCGTATTTATATAAAATTCTATATAAAGCCCAAGTAGAATAGCGAAAAATGTATGCAATTTACAGTTACTATTAATCTAGCACTGAAATTTTAATAAAATACTAAACTAGTATTTATTCAGTATATTTTAAATCATTAACACCGGCAATGAAACCAAGGTAAAACAAATTAATTAATAATTTTAAATGTTAAAATACACTTTTTAGTGCATAGTATTTTTTAGTATTTATCTAGTATTTTTCTAGTAATAGTTTAAGAAAAGCTAATTTTCGCTCCTACCAAAATTTGTTATTTTAATTTTCAATTTCAACTTTGTAAGAGATTTGAGAAGCTAGTATTTTTCTAGTATTTTCCATGCCATTTATTAATCAGCTCAGTCTAACAATTTCTTAATAATAATTGACACCATTTTCGAGCAATCTCATAGCACTGTGCAACAGTTTGGGGCACGGCTGGCCGTTTTGGCTGCCCGGCCGGCCTCACTGCTGCAGTTCGTCAAGCCATTCACACACGATTTAGCGCCAACGTCGCCACGGGAACTCATGTGATGAATTTGCCGCCAAGACAGCGTCGCCAACTGCAATTCAAAGCTTGGAGTCGCCAAGACTCAGCTGCTGCTGTTGTTGTTGTTGTTGCTTTGGCTGGGTGGTCGGCAACTCCTGCGGCTTAAATGCTTCGACAAAAAGTTCATGAAAATGACTAAATTATTCATTGCAGGATTTGCTGGCGGCAACAGCCACAGCAACAGCAACAGCAGGGAGTTGCCTTGCAAAAAAACACTTTCGCTCTCTCATATGCGCTGCCACACCCCGTGTCTCACGCGGCTTATAGAGTTCAGAGCTCAAGCAAACATGCCACACAATCGCGAGAGCCGACTCTTGTGACTTGACAAATCAACGGAAAGCCACTTGATGTATGTGGCCTAAGCAGCCAGGGTCTAACTCATTAAGCGACAGACATTTGTTTATAAGCCAGTCTCACTGTATCATTACCTCGATGTCTCGCTGTCTAGTCGACCATTGTTGTCTACGCCTACCCGAAGCTGCCTCAGCAGCAGCTCCTCCAGTAGCACGCGCCAGAGCCTCAGCCATTGTTCAGCTCGGAGTGCTACTTCGTCTACTGGCCGAGCATGGCTTGGCTAGGCAGGGCTGCGCAGGCGTAGCTTTTATTGTTATTGTTCGAGCCAAAAGTACTTTAAACAAAATCATCGCAGATTTATAGCACAGAAATAAAACTAAAAGCAGCTGCTGAAAGGTCGAGGACGTGCTGTCTGGGTGTAGAGACAGCTTAAGGGACTTGGTCAAAAGTGACATACCCTTTGTTGAGAGAGACAAAGGCAGACATAAATACCATGTAGAGTTGGCAGAAATTTATGAAAGCAAATATTTCAGTAATTCGATAAATATCGATTGGGTAATTTAGGCTCTAGAATCGTCGATAGCTTACATTTGGCAAGGTGTTTGTAATATGAGTAAGGAAATGTAAATGCTATATGATATATATGGAGCTAGTTTCCAAAAGACGACTGTTATCGATTCTATGTTGATTTAATAACAACTATAATCGTTGCTTCTACTAATATAACATAATTTTATACAATATTCACTTCTATAAGTTAAATATATAGATTAGTATATAAAATACTTATTGTCAAAACTTTAAATATCAATATACTATATAGTATTTATAAAATACATTACAAGAAATATTGTTTAGATCACATACCAAGCAAAAACCCATACACCTATCTTTTGTTTACCGTTTGAAACTCTTTAGAGCTACAAAGAAGATAACTTCCTGCCCAATCAACTCCACTTCAACAATTATTTCTTATTTAAGCAGCAAATAAGACCCATTTTCGAGCACAGACAATCATAAACCCTAAAAGCGATTCAGCTGATTACATCTTAAGCAGGCGAAAGTATTGCTGCGGTAACATCTACATTCATTCATGAATGGCTTTAGGTACTCCAGGTACTACTGCCTGCATAACATGGCCTTATAAAACTCACGCTGCACTCTATGGGGCACTTGGCTGACCATCGTTTATGCCACATTTAAGTCAATCGCTGTAAACAATCGGCTGCAAGAAACTAAACGAAAAAACAATTGCTGCCAGCGCTGTGGCATAAACAGTTAACATCCCTATAATCAGGCAGCAATTTGCCACAGTCACCCACAAAAGTTGACGTACAACAGCAATAACAAATGCCTGCTACTTCCTCATTGCCAGAAAGCGAACTCAAAGAAATCGAAGCATCGCCCATTGCATAAGACAGCGAATCGCCAATTGCAACTGCGGCAGCCGTTCAATGCGGCATGTTTAAGAAAACTGCAAACAAATTATAACAAGGGTACTCTAATATGAGCAGGGTACGACTGGAAGATACCCTAGAGAGAAAACTGAAATAAATATAGTAAAGGTGCTATATTATTTTATTCTCTTAACTTATATGGACAGAGATCTACTAAAACTTGATAAACAAAACCAATAATAGTAAGAGAATTGTAGCTACATTCAGATTAGCAGATACCCTGGAATGTAAGAGAAGAGTTGTGATATTCTATATACCAACATTTACGTCTCTAGCTTATATAGGCTTTGAGCTATGTATAAAAGGAATAAGAGTGCGAATCGATCAAAAATTTAATGCTCTCAGAGAAGCCCAAATTACAAAAAAAAAGCTATAGAAATAAATGAAGCTACGCTCATTCCAGTAAAGTAGAAACGCAAAAAAAAGCTTAAATTTATCGTTATCGATGTAAATAAGAAGTGAAAGCTTATATTCAGCACCCATATATCATTTATTACCGGCAGACGTGCTCAAAATACAAACTAAAGAAATGAAAAAGAATATTCCCATTCCAATTAAGCATTAAATCAAAGTTCAAAGTAATTCGATATATATCGATACTCAATAAATGAGAGAATTTAACTGCTCTTAATGTGCTACAATACAGCAATAGTATGTTCTTAACAAATACGCATTTTAGCAACAAATATGCTACACGAGGCGGAAATCGATATTTATCGATATTGCAATTAGCACTTTCCACTGGTTAAGCATAAGTCATATACTCAATGACAAGCAAACGCCTCCATTATAACCCCATGGATATGACAATGCTTTGCATAGAACCAATATACCCACGCTTCTCACTGCCTCCCATTCGCACTCGGGCTATACAAATTAGATGAGCCATGTGTTTTATGAATGGGAGTGAAGGAAAACTTCAAGCAAAAATGCCAGACGCGACATGAAACCCAAATAGAAAACTAGCAAATCCGCAGCTAAATGAAAGAGCGGCGCCTTTGAGGGCAGCCAGGCAAGTTGGCTGTGTGGCATGCAGCAGGAAGCTTGCCGCAGCGACGATTGCAATTGTCTGCAACTGCAACTGCGTCAGCGTCAGCGTCAGCGGCTAAAATGAAAGGCGAAAAATGTGAGGCAAATGATAGACAGGCAACTGTCTGCACTGACTGGGCGATCGCAGCTCTGCTGTGGGTCTCACTCCCCCTCTCACTCTCTCTCTCTCTCTCTCTTTCTCTCTGTTTCTCTGTCTGTCTTTCAACGGAAGCGCAGAAAATGGAAAATAATTTTGAACTTTGGCGGCGGCGTTTGACTTATTGCCTACTGATTTGCAGACAAATCAGTTTGGCTGCAGGGCACACAGTGTGCACAGTGCCACATGTGCCACATGTTGCCTGTCCATACATGTGTGTGGGTGTTGCATATAAATAAATTGTAATTTAGTTTGGCACAGGATGCACATCGCAACTAGCGCCAGCTGCGCTCCAAAGAGAAAGTGAGTGTTTGTTAAAATTTGACAGGTTCATTTGACAACAGGCAACAGTCTACGTGCACAAGTACTTAACTACACACACACACACACACACTCAGACATTTGCGATTATAAATGAAATTGAAAGCATTTACGATAAATCTCAATAAATCAACGCGCGCTTGCATTCAATTTTAAACTATAAAAATTTATTTATCGTTTTTCTTTAGCTTTTTTCTTATTTTTCTTGGCTTTTAAATATAATAATAAATGAGCATTATAAGGCTTAAAAACCATGCGCGATAAAGTGACACTGGAGGACACAATCTTAAAGCGCTGCAAGTGTGGCGTAAATAAAGTGCTTTTCACTTGATTGCAGCTTGAGTTATGGCTTATGTTTTAAGCTAACATTTATTTTTTTTTTTTTTTTTTAGAAATCTATATATCTAAAGCCTGAATGATATGAAGTGAGCAGGGAGAAGAGATGACAGTCTGAATTAAAGACATACAGAGCTTCAAATCTATTTAGAAGAGATGTAGATTATAGAGCACAGTTTGCTTAGAGGACTAATTGCAATTATTCATAAGCTAAAAATGAGGGAACATGGCTGAGACACTATAAAAACTTAATACGAATCCTACTACAGCAAAGCAGAGAATACTAAATATATTAAATATTTAAGTAATGTAGCTGGAAACGAGTTAGATAGATATAGAGTTCGATATAGATATAAAATATAGTATAAAATCTACATGGAAGACATGCGAAAATTTTACATGAATGTGAGCGCAGCTAAAAGTCAAGTTTGTTATAATATATCATATAATAGTTAAAGATATTATTATGTATTTTTTAAGAAGAAGAGAATCCTTTAAATAAACAAAGCGATTTTTGTATAAGATAATCTCTAATAAATAATTCAATAATTATGATATGATATTGCTATAAACCTCTTGCAGGACTATTGACTATTATTATCATTATTACCACATAGCACACCTGACATCATATTAAACAATATATTATAAACAATATATTCCCTATATATATACATTATTATATACCACATATTCCCAATATATATGCAATTTATTCCCTAGAAGTATTGAAGCTCAAAATAAAGTCACTTAAAACAACTTTAGACACAAATCTAAAGAATGTTCCATAAGTGACCCAACAGACTATATAAAGCATTTAGAGACCTAGTACCCAAAAACCTATTAAACCCATAAAACCCAGAAAGAATGACCAAGGTCACTGAGCAAACATAAAATTACCTGTAACTACAAGAAATGTAAATCAATGAACATGATACAATCTGGTGGCACAATAAATGCAAATGAAGATTGCATCGCAGCTAATCGATGACACTTTCGGTTCGCTCTTAGACAAAATTGAAAAATTGAACAGCCTAACAAGGTCTACGGCAGCGTAACCAGGTCAGTGCTCACAAGCGTTAGCAAATAAATCATGTTAAAGGCATGAAAAAAAAACGAAAAAAAAAAGCAAAAATATCATAATAAGAAGTGTATGGGCAACGCCTGTTGCCTGGCAGCTGCCACAGAGTTGCCACAAGTTGCCACAGATTTCCGCCTGGAGGCAGCGTCAACTGCATTTTAACCCAATTAGAGAACAGGTTGGCACCTCCACACACACACACAAACACACACACACACACACAGCGACATTTCACATTTCAATTTTGTGTGCCAAATTTTGTGGAGCACTTGGCTTGGTTTTTTAATATATATTGAAATATATATATATGTAAAAACATATGTATGTGGTATATACATATATACATATATATGTTATATGGTTAATTTAATTTGGTTTTTTTTTTATTATCGCCGCCTTGTTTCGACACCAGCTCAACGATCTTATCAGCAGCCTGGCTGTCAATTGTGTACAGGGCATCATTAATTTACTTCTCCTCAGTTTTTTTTTTTTGGGAAAGCGCATAAAATAGAAACTCATCCACATTCGCTATCTAGATGGTGTGTGCATGTGTGTGTGTGTGTGTTTTAATTAAGTGCATCGTTTGCTGGTGGGCAGCATTTGAATTTGTGCCATAATTCATGGAAAGTCGAAAGTCGCAGCCGGCACCAAGCCAGAGCTTCATCGATAATGTGTCACATATCAATAAAGAATTTCCCCCCACATGGAGCATCATTTTCTTCTTCTTCTTCTACTTCAAGCTCTCCAGCTGTTTTATGTGCATATTTGTGACTCCAGGGCATCTCGTATGGCTGGCGCCACACAAATATAAGTGTCAAGCCAACAACAACAACAACAACGGCAACAAAGCAAACACCCAATTCCCCAGCACTTGCCTGGCCATTGATGAAAGCCAAGTGCCGCAGCTTCGCCTTTTTTTTACTTCTTTTCATCTTCACATAATTGGCCAAGTGGGTCACTGTAACTTACCTGCAAAGAAAAAGACAGAGAGAGACAGATTAATTGAGTGAGCGAGATGGAGAACAAGTGAGCTAGAGTAATTAAACGGCTGCCATAAAGTGTCTTGAGTTTAGGCTACATGAATTCGTCTCAAATGAACATGCACATTAAGCCAAATAAGTAAGAGTTGAAAGAAAGCGCGCCTCTCTAACTCCCGAAAGAGATGGAGGCGCAAGTGTGTGTGAGTGTTGGAGCAAGACAGAACGAGAGCGATGGGGACGGATAAGAGAAACAAACTTGATTATATACGATAAGAGTTAGCTACGCTTGAAGCTTTCAACTAAACGAGCGACATATAAAAAGTTAATTAAAAGGAAATTAAGTAAACGATAATTATCGATAAATGTACTTCTGTACACTCTATTTGCATAGTAACTCTATTATATTCCTCTTTCAATTTTTATTAAATAATCAAAACTAACGCATTATTTTACACAAGTAATGCTCAAGCTTTAAGCTATGAGTTTAATTATAATTATCGATAACACTAAATATTATATAAAAATATTAGTGTTATAAACTAAACTAAGCTATTTATTTAAATATTTTATAAATAAAATTATTTATTTATTTATTAAAAGGTAACCCAAAAACTTGACAAGCTCGATAAGAAAAAAATAAATTTGTAATATTTTTGTTTTTTCCTAGCAATACTTCCATTTCGATTCCAGCGAAACTTATGTGATTGAAGTAGGTGTAGAATTATTTGGCATTTGCTTAGCAGCCCTCGCACAAGCTATTCTCATTAGTAATTTGACCAGCATCCAAATTTAACCTTTTTCTTTTTTTGAAAATAAAAAAAAAAAAAAAAAAGAAAAATTTTCGAATAATTTTTTAATGCAAGCTAAATTTTTGTTCGGAGCCATAAATACTTAAAAAGTCAGATAATGTGTTCTCCATGCGGACCATGTAGCCCCTGCGATCCGTGCTGTGGCCCCTTCGAGTGTTCGCCAAAGTGCTACAATGCTGCCCAATTGGAGGCGCTGCCGCAGTGCGCGCCACGGATACCGCCACCGTTTCCCAAATGCATCACCGTACAGCAGCCGCCCCGTTTGATCTGCAAGAAGCGGGTCGTATTCACCGAGAAAATCGTGCCCGAACCGATGGTCGTGAATCGATGTCGTCAAATAACGATACCAAAGGTCGTTGATGCGACGCGCGTCATAAAGGTGCCAAAACTGATTTGGGTGTCGCAAATGGTGCGCGAACCGCGAGTTATCTACTATCCATCGATGATACCCGATCCGTATGTGGTGTGCTATCCGAAGCGTGTGTGCGAGCCAAGGGAGGTCTGCCAGTCGATCTTGTGCCAGCCGAAGCCCCAAACTATCGATATACCGCCGCCGCGAGAGTACTGCTGCTATCCAAATGGACCGATCAACTACAAGCCGAGTGCCGCATGTCCGCCCTGTCCGATCGGGCCCTGTGCACCGGGCGGTGCCTGTTGTCCATTGCCCTGCTTCTCGACCAATCAGTATCCCGTATGTGAGACACGCTGCGGACCATGTGGACCATGTGGCCCAGGTGGTCCATGTGGACCCTGTGGTCCATGTGGACCGTGTGGACCTTGCGGACCTTGCGGCCCGTGCGGCCCCTGTGGACCATGCGGTCCTTGCGGTCCTTGCGGCCCGTGTGGCCCCTGCGGCCCTTGTGGGCCTTGTGGACCCGGCGGCCCGTCTGGCCCCGGCTGCTGGTGCCCCTGCGGTAGCCTTTAACCATAACCAAACTACTTGCGGATACGGCGACACTCATTATATTTTTACCTGTAACCCTTCTATGTACGTTTATGTAGCTCTATATAAGTGTATATAGAAAACGAAAAGGTGCCCACGAAATAAACATATTCTCGCTTTTCATCCCGGATATAATGATATCGTCTATTCAAATCATTCCAGAATTGGGAATAGCCGCACAAATATGTTATTATCCTTATCTAATCTATGTTCAAATTATATGTCCACAAATATAAATTCATGAAAAAATTCAATTTAAAAACATATTTTTGTAATTTTCATTACCTCTCCGATGGCTCTACGTATTTCTCGGTTAATTTCTGCTTTCTTTTTCTCTTTTCTCTCATTTCTCTCTTCTTTATTCCTATTTTTCGGTTTCTCCTTCCATCTTCTTTCTTAAATGCAGCTTACAAAATATTTTATAATTAATACCTATTAATCCAATTTCCCACTCCTCCATTGAGCTCATCTCTTCTCGGTTCCCCATAAAATAAATATTAATTCTATAGCCAATTTGCCTTTTGAACATCATTTCACGCCCTCATTCCGAGACAGTTTTTTGGCTGTTGGATTTAACGAACCCATTCGAATTAAAATAACAAAATATTATTAATTTTCTGATGCCTTTCCGCATTGGAAAACATCAAAATCAAATTCAAATTCAAAATATTAACATAATTTTTCTTATAGGCATTTCTTTTCTTATGCTTTTATTGCGTTCGTAAATTCCATAATATTATTTTGGGTTTGTTTTCTTTATGTGTCTGAATTTAATTGCTTCATTTGCGCCTGCATTTTTTTTACACTCGTTTCACTTGGCTTCGACTCTGGCTTCATCTTCTGTTTTGCTTTGCTTTACATATTTTTCTTTCTCTTCATTTTTGGGCCAAAAATAAAATGAATGCATTCATAAATTATGCATTTGCATGCAAATGCCGCGCGCCATCTAATTGGTTTATGTAATAAATATTTTCTTGCTGTTGTTTCTTTAAGCTTTTCTCGCCTTTTTTCTTTATTTTGTTCAACTGAAGATTTATTTGGTATTTTCTTTCTTTTTTTGGTCTTTGGTTAAGAATAACAATGTGCATGTGCACGTAATGCAACGCGCAGCTATGCGAATGGCATACGCAATAATAAGAGCAAGTTGATGTTAAGAAAAATACATGACTAGAAGGTACCCTGTAATCACAAACTAAAATGATTCACTGCTAAAATGTAAGAAATCCACACGATTTAAGTGAAACCTTTTCTGCATGAGTGCAAGTGTGAATATATATCTCCAATTTCCAGTCTACAGAACTGAGCTCATTCAATTAAGTTAGGACTAGAATATGACTCTCTAGCAATTTCCGCGCTTTACAATGAAACAAAGCTGAGAACAAAGCTCTCTCACACTCTGCTATTATGTGCTGATAAACAGTAAACCTTTACTCACGCTTCTCAGGCTATTTAGAGAAACATTTAACATATTACGCATACGCCGCATCAGCCAAGAGGCAAGAGGCAGCTGCAGCATTGCAGTCGGAAGCGTCGTTGCATGCAACGCCCTCGATTAGTCAGCTCAAAATTTGTTTACTTTGACTTAATTAAGGTCTTGACACAGTGTTTATTGTTACACACATACACACACACACACAAAGCGCGGATTGCCTACTGTTGTTGTTGCAGTTGTTGTTGTTGCAGTGACGCGTGAGCTTTTCAATTAGCTGCGCTAATTAGGAGTTGTGAGACGTAGACGCTAATGTCGATGTAGATGTCGATGTAGATGTAGGTGTTTTAGCAGCTAGCTCTGGGTCACTCGCTTGGCATGCACAAAGCGTTAAGTCCGGCCCATTAAACGCTATCGCCTTTTGGCCAGATGCGCGCGATAAGCGGGTCTTTTGACTGTCGGCGAGTTTTATTTTTTTGCGAGTTTCACTTATTATATTTTCAAATACCCTGGAATGGATTGTGATAAAAGACTTACAGCTGGAACAACAGACGTTTTTACTATCGATACGAATCGATAACACATGTCAGTCATTTATCGTTTATTATAATAGCTATATTCATTCAATTCAGTATTGATTGTAGTTTTAAATAAGTTACATATGCATATAATTATCAATTCCAGGGTATTTCAACTATCGTAAAAAATCGATAACATGGTGCATGCATTTATCGTTTATTATAAAAGCTATATGCATTCAATACAATATTGATATTGATTATACTTCTAAATAAGTTACATACATATGTACATAGTTATCAATTCCAGGGTATCTCGACTATCGATAAAAATCGATAACATGGTGCATGCATTTATCGTTTATTATAAAAGCTATATGCATTCAATTCAATATTGATATTGATTATAGTTCTAAATAAGTTACACATGTTGACAGTAATAAATTCTAGGGTATCTCCCCATCAAATACTCCCCATTATATAATTCGTAATTGTTTTTCTTTTGCGGTCTGTGTGTTAATTTTTGCGCCTTTCGTTTGATGAATTTCATTTGATTTAATTTGATTTTTTATTTCAGTTTTTAAATACCTGTTAGCATTTGAATATTGTGCAGAAATGGAAAATGTTTATTTCTGTGGCTTGATGCGTGTTTACATTTAATTGCTGCATGTTTTCTCTGGCAGCGTTTAATTGGCGCTCATTATTGTTGTTCAGCCACGAATCGCATAATTTCCGATATTTTTTCCCACTCCTGGCGATTGCTCAATCGATTTAATTGAGGCGACGCGGCGCCAATGGAATTTCAAGTATGCTCCGAGGTACTCAAACATCAGCCCTAAATCAAGCAGCAATGTGCATGACTAGGAAATGAATTGAATGACTTAATTGTGGCCAGAAGACCTTAAGACCAACAACAAAGTCTCACAATATCAACAGCTTTTTTCTAGATTTTTTATTTTTTAATTTTATTGAAACTTTTTCAAGATGCCGCCAAAGGAAGACAACGTCTATGTTTTTACTGTCATTTGCATAGCTGAGTCTTTAACATAAATCAAGGTGTTCTCGACACACGAAAGTGTGAAGCCCCATAGAATTATATGGATTTATCTAAACTCTGTGGCTGCAACAATTCATTATGAGCCCAGCTAACAGTTGACCAGCAGAATTTTTTCCGAAGCCCATAAAAAACAAATGCTATTAATAAAAATATAGATATTGAGAGGCGGATGCGATAAGGTCGAAGTTGATATGCTCTTGGTTGACTATAAAAACAGAAATTAAATCTTACAATGATAAAAAAAAAAAAGTTTGGGAATATAAAAAATCTTTTAAATTAATAAAATACCTATTAAATTATGTAAAGTTCTGGTACGTAAAGCCTACTCAAATATAAAATAAAATTTATTTTATATTAGGCAAATTATTGTGTAAGCAATTTATTTAAAGTTTATCTGACTTGCCAGAGAAATATTTTAAATTAACAAAGAATTTTAAATTATATATACAAATGAGAATTTTTTTACTTTTTAACTACAACTTGGATTTTTTTAAGACTGACTTTTTTATGATATAAAATCTTGCTTGATTTGAAAAATGTAAGATAATAAGATAAGATTTATCTTAAATTTCTTATAGATACTCTAAGAAGGCTTCTCAGGCCAGTTAAGCAAACAGCTGCTTCTTCAGGTCTGTTACAGAGTCCATAAGAAAACTACGAATACCCTAACCAGACTCTACCCTACCCTACTCTATGTTTAAATATACACAATAACTGCCCAAGCTAGACACTTGAGCAGGCAGGCGACTTGGCCAACAAAGTTTTCGAATGGCTTAAGCCACACACACCAGACACACACACACACACACACACACACACACACACACACACACACACACACACACACACACACACACAGTCGCACACCGACACACTTTACAGATTTATATGCTGGCCATTAAAAAGCCAACATGCCACAACGAACTATTAAACAAAATACTATAAAAGAAAAACAACAACAACAACAGCAGCAGCAGCAGTATTTACCAAAACTGAGCTTTTTCTACGACTCCTGCTTCTTCTGCTAGTTTTTCGAGGCACCTGACTTAAGAGGCGTTCCAAATGTTGCTCTCGCCATGGAGGTCATAAAACTGGCAGTGCCACCAAGAAAATACATACATGCACATATAAATGGCTAGAAAAAATTGTGTGTGTGTGTGTGTGTGTGTGTTTGGCCCGCACTCGTCAGCCGTCAGTCGTTGAGTGGGTGTTGCTTAGCCTAGCAGAGCTTATCTGGCCATAAAGCTACGACCGCGGCTGTAGCTGTTGTTAAGACTTTAGCTGCAGTTGGGGCTGTCTCGGCAGCTGGCGAATTGCCCCCAAGTCGGCGTGCAACCACGCATCAGCATCTAGTTGCTGTAGCTGTAGCTGTAGCTGCTATTGCTGTTGTTGGCCTACGTGTTATCACGAAACACTTCACAAATGCACGGCGGGCAGGTAAGAGTGATTTTGGCAATAGTGCTCGACGAGCAGATACCCTAAGGGCTGAGATGAAAGCTATTCCAGCTACTTTATACAGATGCAACCGAAGAGGCGGTGCTCTAAGTAACAAATCAAGCAGCTATAGTTCTCTAGTCAATACTGATCGACTAGCAGATACCCTAAGGGCACTGCTGAAAGCCAACTACTTATTTCAGCTACTTCCTAGAGATGAGCTACCAAGTACTAAGTATCATAGTAGGTATTTATAGTTAGCTAGTCAATAGTGCTCGACTTGCAGACACCCTAGCCACACTGTTTGACACGTTTTTACAGATCTATCATTTAGACTACAGGAGAAGCCTTTTATTACTAGATTTCATATCAAAATCAAGCATATATGGCTTCTAGTACAATACATACGACTAGCAGATACCCTAACTTAACATTAAATACATCAACATATAATCACTTGACCAATATACCCCATCTGTCTGCTACTCTCTCATCTCTTATTTCTAGCGTAGAAAATATCATTTTGCAATCAAAGTTTTCATAATTTCTGCAAGTGTAGCCGCTGGCTCTTTCACTTTTCGCACATGCGCGCCCAATTTGTCGATCGTACGCTTTAAATAGGTATCCGCAGCTAAATGTGGCCGAGAGTACGTGTATCTGCGAGAGTTCGAACTCATACTTGGTGTACATACGACTCAAATTACAGCAATCGTTGGTCTGCTTAGCACTTTGCCCTGGGCGTGGTCGCGCAACCTTAGACCATGACTCGGGTCATTAAAAAGCCAACCGACAGCAACAATTTGTTGAACCAGTTGAAATGATGTTGTTAAATAACAACAAAATACACAAAAAACAGAAAATAAACATAAATTAATTGAAGTTACAAAGCGTCAACAACTGAAGGTGAAGGTCCAAAGCTTTTTTTTTGGGGACTGAGTATCAGATTTTTTCTCTGGACTGAAATTGTCACGCTGCTGGGCATTACTTAATATGTTCTCTGAAGAGGAGTATGCAACTAGTAGATATCCTGTATATAAGAAGAAAGTGAGCATTGCATTGGAATATTGACCAAGCAGATTTATCGATATATGTCGATAACTAATTATATATATGTCGATAACTAATTATATATATGTCGATAACTGTCAATAGGCAAGAGCATGGGGAGAGCTGAAGAAGCTAGATAGCTCCTATAACTTTATTTCTCAATATTAAAAATCGATATTAATCGATTATTCAATTCATTTATAACTATAAAACCAATTCTGCCTTTATACAAAAATCTTATCTTATATTTAATCAAATCTACAATACATATATCTTTTTACCTTTAACACAACCCTTCGGGAGCACTTCAGCGTTTACAGGGTATAAGGACAAACAATAAAGCTAGCCATTGAGCAGGTCAGGGCCCTTTGCTCAATTCATTGACAGCAGCTTTAAAATTAAAGTCGTTCTAATTAATTAGAGCACTGGATTCCGAACTGTCGACATCTGATGTATGCATAGATCGTAGCTGGGGCGTCACTGACCCAGCGTGCAGCCAGAGTACACAATGAGAGAGGAGAGCGGACAGATGGGTGAGGGAGAACAAGAACGACTCTTTGTAATTTGGCGTTGATATGCCGCACAGTTTGTGTTGGAAATTAATAAGCAGAAAAAGGCAAGCCAAGCAACGGCGACGGCGACGGCGGCGGCGACAATGATGATGATGAACATCATCATAATGATCCTAATGATGATGATGATGATGATGATCATGTGGCAGGCAGAGAACAAGTCCGGGGACAAACAAGTTTTCCAGTTTTTCCAATTTTCATGCACTAAACGCAATCAGTGCTCATGATCTGTACATTAGCGTCGTGTGCTGATCACGCAGATTGCCCACATGGACACGGAAAGAGAGAGAGAGAGAGAGAGAGAGAGAGAGAGAGCGCCTGCTAGAGGAGTAAATGAGAGGGAGAGAGATAGGTATACAAGTGAACATGGATGCACACATAAACAGTTGACTGATATAACTCTAATGTTGACCAGTTTAAGAGTGGTTTATAAATCTAACAAACGCCTGAGCCAGGCCGGAATGACGTTGACGTTGACGCTGACGCTGACGTTGTCCAGTGTCCAGCTCTATGCAAATTCGAGCCTCGTTTTTTTGTGTGTGTCCAGTAGCCGCGGCATGGCGAAGTGTTTGTCCACTTTGCACTTCCTATGAAGTCATCAAGACGAAACCGTTAGAAATGTCATTACATAAACTCAGTTTTTTAATTTAAAAATTATGCAAATTGACGCGAATGTGGGGACGAGCACAAGTGTCTCTCTAGCCTAGAGTGGGCGTGAGTGATGGGCGTAAAAGCCATAGAGAAAAACATTAAGACGCGCCCGCCTGAGAGACAGCTTCACAAGTGCCAGACCCGCCAGCTGCGACAATACGTGCGGGGGCTTCAAGTGTGCCGGCCGCCTAGCTAAGCGATGAAGAAACAGGTAACAAATCTTTGCAAATCAAGTCTGCAATTGCCTCTGACAGCAGATATGATGATGATCATCGAAAAGATGTGAAGATCGAAAAGCAAGTATCGCATATATGAGGAGATATTGCTGAATGGGATAGGGTCAACTACACCAACTACATTGCATTTCAAATAGCGAAATGAATATCTATCTAATAGCTATGTATATCTATTCAAAAAGATCTTTAGACGTGCAGATTTGAATGGATAGATCAGTAAACAGATGAAACATCTAGGTTTTTGTAAATATCTTTCATCAATGATATATACATAGGTAATGCATAGCTATATTTTGGCAAAGAGAACGAGTTAGAACGAGAAATACAGATCAGTCAATGCATATATTAATCAATAGACAGAAACTGATGAAGGTTAAGAGTCAATGGAATCAGAACCTAGAATATAGATATTTGTAAACATATTTCATGAATGAGAAATTATACTATAATGTATCAATGATCTATGTACACACAAACAAAATTGATGGAATGAATCATAGATAGGTTTCAAGAATCGAGCTTCTGAAATCCACGAAAATCTGCCAGAATAATACATTAGCATTTATAATAATAACACAAACATATTCCATACATCATATACATATAAGTATACTGAATCCCTCAATTCAGATCATCTAGAATATTTTAAAGATCAATATAAAATTGTACACAGCACAGATCACAAGAATCAATATACACAATCTGTGGACATTATATCAACATCTGATCTGTTATACAGATAAGATTATATACATATATTGTCATTCTGTTATCATTCTGACACAGTTTGTAGCAAAACTCTTTCACAATCATTATCAGCTTTACATAAATCATATATGTACGTAATGCTGCCAAAAGTTTTTTTTTATCAGAGTTCAGATTCTTGTTTCGCTTCATTGTTTACGTTCGCTCACGTTTTTTTATATTTTTTATTCTTTTTTTTTTTTTTGCTTCCCCGTCAGATTTTTGCGCTCGATTTTGTTGAACTTTTGTGCAAAAAATAAAACAAACAAACCGAGAAAAAATAAACCTGTTAAACAAGATCTGTTTGCATTTCATTTCAGATATTATTTATTTATGGTTTGGACTTTTATGGCGTTTGCTTAGCAGCTGAAAAAATTTTAAATAATATAATTAAAACTAAATGTATTAGTTTTTGTTTTATTTGCAGAGTCCAAAAAGAATTCAAGAAAAAATAAACAACAGCTGTGTTTGCATTTTTTTATGATTTGTGAGCTCATATTTATATGTGTGTTTGTGTATATGTATAGGTATATTTGTATATACATATATAAAGACTTACAATAGATTTATTTGACAGACCAACTGTCAGACGCGAAGCTTAAAAACATGAAAAATCAACAACAACAACAATTATAAGAAGTCGTCAATGCATTTTTTAAAGTATTTTTCATACATATATATATTTTTTTACTTTAAAATGGAATTTCAAGCTACTCCACTTGGCTTTTTGTATACCCTAGTGTCCAATGAAAATGTATAGGGTATATTGTTGCTAATTGAAAATGATAGAAAGAGCAGACAGAGCTCAAACATAGAATTCTAAAGCTTGTCAGGTCTACAACCACAGAAGGACAAGAACTTTCTATCCAAATTTTAGTATAGGTTTTGCCTTATTTATTTCAATATATTTCCAACGCTTCACAACAATCAGGGTATAATGCTAGTCGAGCACTCCCGCCATGACGACTTCACTTGTATTGTTGTTGTTTTTAATTTATGCACTTACATTCCATACATACATACACACACACACATTTACCTGAATGTAAGCCAAGCTCAAAAATAATAATAAAAAAAAAAAAAGAAAAATAAAGTCGCTGACATTTGAAGGTTGCTCGAAGCCATTTCATTAAACAATGCGAGCTAGGTAATTACACACACACACACACACACACACGTACTCATTCACATATATAGGCATTTATCTAGATAAATTATGGAGTTTAGTCTTATGGAAGAACTTGTCTATAGTTCGTCTAGCTATCATGACTCACAGAACTATTGAATTGGCATATCATACCATATTCTGCATTCCGGAAATATTTCAACAGCGACAACAATGGCTAACCAATAAGGCTATATGAATAGATAAATACATCTGCATAGATCTAAGCAATTAAGAGATAAGCCTAAACAATTGTGTTCAACAATTGTCACAATTGTTTTCCTGAACTCTTTTCTACAAGTCGTTTTCAAATGGAAATTATTTGTAATATTGTTTTGAATTCATTGCTTGGTTATGTAGAGTATACTTATAGAGTATGTACGGTTATGCAATGACCACATAAATTTTAATAATTTGTAATAATTATTGCGTCTCATTGAAATATGTAAGAAATAAACTAGATCTTAAATACAAAAAATTATTCACAAATATATGTAAGTACAAAAATTATGAACTAGTTCCGGAACTTTGATATTGTTAAATGAATAACACTTATATAAACTTGTTACTAGTTTGCAAAATTTATGATTGCTAAAATGCAATACAAATTAAATCAAAATGAACTAGTTCCGGAACTTTGATGTTGTAATGTAAATAACACTCATATAAACTTGTTAGTAGTTAAAAAAATTGATGATTGCTAAAAATGCAATAAAAATCAAATCGAAATGAACTAGTTCCGGATTTTTCTAATATAATTTATTTAATTAAATCCTTAAACACAGCTCATTAAATAATATGAAACATATGTTTGTTTTATATCAAAAAGAGCTCAACATGAACTAGTTATGGCAGTTAGATAAGAGATTGGAGCTTGGAGATTGGAATGATCGAACTACTTCATTAAATCACGCTTTCGAGGTATTATCACATAACCTGGGTAAGTATGCACAGATTGCGCAGCCTGAACCTTTCATTTGCAACATTTGAAACTGTTGCACATTCCTGAACGAAACGATATTTGTTAATTTGCGCAAATAGTTGATTTACTATTTCTTTTGTTTACATGGGCCTGAGGAATTCAATGGGGCAGAGCAGCGGCGAGGCGCGGCACAGCTGGGCAGATGTGTGTGGCATGTGCGATAAACGTAATTATGTATTTAAATGGTTAAACGAGCTGGAAAAACACACGCACACACACATACAAAGCTTCTCTCTCTCTCACACACACACACCTGCAAACTTGACCTTGAACATGAGGTTTAAGGTGCTGCCACTGCCGCTGCCGCAGTTGCTGCTGCTGCTATTAATAATTATTGATTTGTTGCGTCGTATTACAAAATTTGCGCAAAATTTGTTGAACGCCCCGGCGTAGCCCAATTCAGGAAAATGAGGGCAACAGCACGAAAGTTTGTGTCGAGGGTCAACAAAAGTTCAACAAAGAAATAGGGAGAGAGAGAGGAGCGGGAAAGAGCAAGAAAAACCATATGAAATGCTTTCGAAATGTAAAGCGCTGTGAGCGTAATTAATCAAAAAACTTGGAGGAGAAAAAAAAAAAACAGCTAGAGCTTAAGTTTCACTCGTAGCAGCAGAACAACAAGAGGCATTGTGCAAAGGCAAAGGCAAAGGCAGAGGCAGAGGTAGAGGCAGAGCGGGCGAGCCGATAAATAATCATTTAGCATTAATTTCAAATAGTGCATTATGTCACAAGCGCGAGTGCAATGCCAGGCTCATTTCAAATGAAAGCGAAAGTATGTCAGCCAAAGAGAAAGAGAAGCAGAGAGACACAGAGAGAGAGAGGGAGCCAAAGAGATGGAGGGGAGTAGCTTGTCTGACAACTGAAGCGTGAAAGATTCTGTAAAGCTCGCATCTCACAACTGATAAATACAAAAGGCATTGGCATTGTGGCTGCACTTAACGCGCATGCGTGCCTGGCTTGATGAGCGGATCGAAGAGCCAGCGCATGGGGCACAGAGGGGGGGCAGTCCGCGACACACAGCTTTCCAGTCCAGTGGCTCAAAGTGAAATGGAAAGGCCGCTGTAGACGCGACGAAATGACAAAAAAATAAAAAATAAAAACCTGGCGATGGCATGGAAAAAAAAAAAGTATAACTTTCACTAGAAACCAAAATCTCAAACGGCAGCTGAAACAACAGCAACAACAATAATAGCTGATTACAACAAGAGCAACAATAATTGGAAAACAGAACGGCTCACAGCCAACAGTTAGAGCTAGGCAAGATACCCTAGATAGTGAGCTGTTTGATATGATGGGTAAAGTTTTTGTTGAGATAAAAGTTTTCCCATAAATAATTTTTGTAAATATGCCTATTTCACTTATTATTATTATTATTATTATTATTATTATTATTATTATTATTATACTTATACTTTTTTTTAACTTTTTTAAATATATTATTTAATATGTATAGTTATTATTAATTTGTTATTTAATATTTTGTTTATAAATACTCATTTTATATCTTTTATTACTTTATATTATTTTTTGTATACTTTCTAGTATATTTTATTTTGCATTTCAGATTTGTTTTAATATTTTTATAATTTTCTTACTGTATATAAGTTAGGTTTATTTCATCTCATGCATTTAAAAATATTTTATTTTATGTTATTTTTTACTTGGTACATATGTAACTTTATTTTTATTTTATTTTATTTATTTATTTTTTTTTGTATCCATATTTTTGTAATATTTTTTTTTTATATATTTGATAATTGCTTTTTTTTATTTTTTTATTTATTTTTTTTTATATCTTAATTACTTAAATTATTATTTTTTGTAATATGTATATACCAAAATAAGCAAAACTGTATTTTTTGTTAATAATTATTGAGAACAACTATCCATACTCTCACAGCTCAGCTTTACCCATTTCCTTCCTTAATTACGTTACATACATATGCCATCATCAAAGAATCTACTCAATCCCCTCTCACTCGCTCCCTCACAGCACAATAAATTCCAGATGGTAATGCGCCCATGTCTATTGTGAATTGTGCAGCATTGGACAGCTGTCGTCGCAGTGCTGAACTGAAGTGCAATTTGAGCTGCTGCACAGTTGCCCGACTTCAGACACAGTATCTGTGAGTGACCAGAGTCGCAGGGTTGGCCCGTGACTCATGTCGGGTAAATCAACGTGAATGAAGCATGCGTAAGTCATATCGCAATAATATTCGCCAGACAGCCCTAGGCATTGTCAGGCAAACAAAAAAGAAGAAGAATGAGAGAGAGAGAGAGAGAGAGAGAGAAAAAACTGTCACTCAGTGAGTTCTAAGCCAGGCTTAAGTGCTGCAGCTCGCGGCCCCGCAGCCACGCTCCAACGGGGGTAGGCGTAAACTGTCTAAGCAAATGGCATTTGCCAAGGAAGTTATAAATTTGCTGCCAAAATAGAATTGTGTTGAGCCAAAGACCAAAAGCCGAAGCCAAAAGGATGAACGCGGGCGGGCAGACATCAACTGGGAGAGAGGGGACGAAGTGGGTCTAGCAAGGAGGGGGCAGTTTCTACGACTTGCAGTTGCATTTGCCGCAAAGCGTTCATTAAAGTCAAAGTCCCACAAACTTACGACAACGGCAAACGGCAACAACACAGCATGAGGTAAGGCTGCTGCAACAGTACAAAAGATGACGGAGTATTTGATACCCTGTGAAAGCTGAGGCTTTGAAATGAATCGGAGTTTTAAGAGTTCTAGCTCTAGCCAACATCTCTGATATATGTGCCAAAGCTAAAACTGTTTTATCGATATCAAGATTATCGATATCGCATGATTTATATCGGAATACACAGTCTTTACATATATTTCTATAGGAATATAAATTCCACGATGGGATTCAGAATCGTATTAATAATATTTATCGACTTGAAACAAATATCGATAAACTACATTATCGCTTATATATATGGACATATACATATATAATAATATGATTTCAAGATTTTACACCAGAAATTGTAGCTACATTACTCAAGTTTACATTAACAGATCTATTTTTCTATGCCAGTTCAAGCATTACAACTGCTGCGCTTTTACAGGGTATTAAGTACCTGAACTGCATCTGTTGTGGGCTTCATTGAGAAAAAACCTTTTGGGACGTGCGTGCACAATGATCGCTTGCAAGTTTTACGACCTTCTGCAACGCCCACAACGCTGCCAGAAGTGCGTACACTGAGAGAAATGCAGCTGTGGCTTTTCGCGCAGCAATTAGAGTAGAGCTGCCAGAGCCGACAGACGTCAACAGAACAAACCAAAAATAAAATGCAAAAAAAAAAAATAAATAAGAACAAGCTGGCAAACGCCGACTCACGGCCCACACACGTCATGTCTCGAGGTACTGCAAGTACCTAAAGTAGGTAGATCCGAGAGAGAAACTCAGAGAGAGAAAGAGAGAGAGAGAGGGAGGGAAAGCGTATAAGAGCGAGAGAGCTTTGCTGCAATTAGAAGTTCGCTTTGGGTGAGGTAATACTGGAGTGTGTAGTGCTCAATGGGAATTAATAATAAACATGCATACATATGCATGTGTATGTATGTGTGTAAGTAGAGTTCGCCTCCAGAGTCACACAATGAACCGCATTGAACCGAACCGCGTTCTGATTATGCGTCAATTTTCTTGAACTTTTTTGTCAATTAGCTTCATTAACTGAATTGGGCAACGGAAATGGAAGGCGCAACTAACTATCTTGACCTCTTGGATCAAGGCGCAGCCAACGGCGCACAGTGGAATTTATCTATAAAGTCGCCGGACTTATCTGGCTCCGCTGGCCTTGCCGGCGTTATCACAGCCAAGCGAACAAATCTTATCGAACACACAAAATAAATATACATACATACGCAGATGGTACATATATATAGAGATACTGCGCATATATAGAGTGTGAGTAATATTGATAATCTATTAGTTATTATATATTTCCTGCATAGAAATTCCCAATGTTTAACGAAAATAGAATGAAGAATGAATCTAGCAGAGAGAGAGTCTAGGTTCTTGAGATATAGTTGCTATAACGATAAATGTATGTATAAAAAAGGAGTTTTATAATGAATGAGTATTATATGAACGTTTAATCTAAGAATAGCGCGATCGATAGCGATCGATTTGTAGGTAGTCACAATATATTTATGCATATATAAATTTCTCCAATTTCAGATAAGATAAGCAGATCTAAATCCAAAAGTTTCTCTAATTTATGTTAAAATATGCTCAAAGAGCTCTGGCACCATGTCTGAGACAATAGAAGTAATTAGCGACATGATATATTAGAATCTGGTTTGCTTTGATATTGCGTATGTCAAATAACTCAAATCTATTTATTTTCTAATTGATTAAACTTCTAACAATTGTAACAGGGTATGACAAAAGGGGGCACAGCCGCAGCGACGAAAAAGGTTTCTTTCTCAGATCACAATCAGAAACAGAGCAATAATATCAAATGAACTGCAAGACTCAAAAGACCTGAGAGTCGAGTCGAGACTCCCGTGGTGTTTGCGGTTTGACAGCAGCCGTTAAAGGTATTGTCCTCCTTAACAGCACATCTCGCGATCTTTCTCTCTCTCTCTCTCTCACTCTCTCTCTCTCTCTCTCTCTCGCTCTTTCACGCTCGTATCTATTTGTGTGTTTGTTTATAAAAGGTGAGGAAAAGTGCCGAGTCTGACTTTGTCTTGACCTGCCCAGGGGCTCTGTGCATGCGCGACTCTCTGTCAGCGAGCACTTGTGTCAACAAGTCGAACAGCAACAGACAAATTTTCTATTTGACTTTCAGTTTTTTTCTTTCGTTTTTTTGGAAGTAACAAATAGAAAACCCCCTCTGCGGCCCCTATTTAGAGAGTGACATTTGATAGCACAAGCGGTCAAATGTTGTCCAAGCAACAGGGCAACGATATCAATTTTCTATTTCCACAAATATATATACATACATATATGTAAATAAGTATATATAGAAATACTTGACTATCTGTTAAGTGGAAGGCAGACAAGTGTCTGAGCACACTATTTGTGTGTGTGTGTGTGTGTGTGTGTGTGTGGGTTATTGCCTTAAGTCTGCTAATGCAATGAAATTCGATTTAAAAAATGCATATTTAGACTTGACTAACTTTGTGGGCATTAATTGAAGGCCATGAAAATCGAAGAGAAAGGCGATACGCTAAAATTAGGCCTAGGCTGTAAAAAAGTGACTGATTGCCTCTGCTAGTCAGTGAGTGAAAAAGAGAAAGAGAGAGAGAGAGAGAGAAATGTAATGCGAAGAGTGAGATAGAGAGAGTACCACTTTAATTGCCTTTCCAAAAAATAATTGATTTAACTCTGTTAAACCAGAGAACGTACATACGTATCTTAGACAATCCAATTAAAACAGTAAATTCTATAAACGATAATTGCAGACTATGAAAATCGAGTAACAATTCGTTTTATTATCTTGTATTACTTCGTTAAAAATTAGCTTCTTTGCTAATCAATAAACTTGGTCTATATGATAAAGCTGGAAGACTGTGAGACTATCGAAAATAGATCGAATAACCGGAGGACTTTAACTGGAGAACATATGTGAGAGAGATGGAAAGAGTCTTCATGTAATTTGTGAATGACTGATTGCCAAAAGAGAGAAACCCCAAGCTCACCTATTCGTAATCATTACGCACTAACAGTGTCACTTATAGCACACTGTTAAACCGCATTCACACACACATACACCCACACCGACAGAGAAATGCTAACTAACATTCCCTTTGTGAGCGACCGCCAGCTTGTACTGTTATCTAAGAGCGCAAAAAATTGTCATTAAGCGCAGCCGAACGAGCGTCGTAGTCGGTCGTATTTATATAAATTATGATTGTGTGACTAATGCACAATTGAATTATTGTTGGGCGAGAGACTGGCGGACGCACCCCACCCACCTCTTGGCACCTTTTCAAGTCGCCCTCATTTGATTTGCAACAAAGACAAACAGCACGCGCTCTCAAAATGTTACCTTTATAACGGGGTCATAATTAAGACGCAGGCGATTAACATAAAATGGCAAAAAGAGGGGAAAAAGAAAAGACCAACAATATTTCAATTGCTCTCGGCTGGGTGGCTCAAACGCAATTTGGGTCAAAAATTTTGAGGCAACAAAAATTATGTATTATCATTAAATTTCATTACAAGCGGCGCACGAATCGAGAAAAATGCAAAAAAAGAAAAAAATAAACGAAAAACAGCGCAAAAATCATGGAACTGGAAACCGTTACAGCAAAACGCACTTCAACTCAAGTGTACAGTTATAGTGACGACGACGCCAGCGACGACTGCAGCCAACAAAAACAAAGCCAGGCCTCTGTCTACCTTTGCTCTCCTCTGTAAATGTATGTGCTTGCGCGTGTGTTAGTGTCTGCCATTTTTGGGCAGAGGGAGACAGACAATCGAAATGCTAAAACATGCGAAAATGCGTACGCCTACCTCCCCAGACAGAACCTTGCCACACGCCACACCAAAGATGAGCGAGTGCTGCACAGTCGGATTAAGCGCAGAAAAAAAAGCTAGCCTAATCGCCAATTTTGCATACTTCCCAAGCTAGAATCGGCTATGGGCAATACGGCTTATGTCACACTTTAATGTCTGATCTGCCCATCTCTTACCATATAAACTCTAGCTCTGGCTATTTTTGGCTTAGAGCTAACTCAGTCGACCCTCTAAGAAAAAAGGCTAGATTTGGCAATAAGTGCCGCTGACAACACTGCACTGATTGGAATGCATATAACGGCTCATGTCACATGCTCATCTCTGACAGTGCAGTCCTGCTGCGCTGAGTCATCAAAGTGATGATAATTATGATGCGGATGATGATCATGGACGCAAGTGATTGGTGGCAGGTTCAACGAACTATGTGGCAACGTACTTACCAAAAAAGTCCTCCCAGGTGTCCGAATCGGATTCCATCTTGGCTACTGCTGCTGGTGCTGGTGCTGCTGCTTCTGCTGCTGCTCCTGTTGCAGTTGATTTATGTTCGCAATGCCTTGTTTGGTATTTGGTCAGTGTCCAAATTTAGCCAAAGATTGCGTGGCTGGTTTTATTCTCTCTTTCTATTCTTCTCTTTTCTTCTATTGGCTGGTTTTGGGTGTTTTATAGGTGCTTAGATATCCTATCTAGCTGTCCATAGACTCTTTTGCTTAGTCGCTGCGCAAATGACTTCACCCGGCATTGCTTTAGTCCAAAGCAAAAAGCTACTTCAATCAATGGTCTACCGATAAGATAAACACACACACTCACACACACACGCGGTCGCAAATATAAGAGTTTTACACTGTGCAAAACGTCTTTGGTTTCTATCTTATCTGCTGCTGCTATGCGGAGCAGAGCAAATACCTAATAAGTACGCAATTTAGACTTTAGGTGCACTGCAACAGCTGTTATACAAAAATACAAACAAACGCACACAGCCACAGGCAGACATGCACACACACATTCGCGCACACTTAACTGTTCAAATCAAATCAAATCCACTTGTAGAATTCTCAGAATTTCGCGTATGACTAAACCGGCTATGAACTTTGCCTGGCCACATGCATATTTTCAATATTGAAAACTGTGTTGTTGCTGTTATTGGTTGTTGTTGTTGTTTGGATGGACAGGTAAAAAACTCTTGGTATAACAAAAAATTAAGCTAATTGGCAAAATATCAAATATGAAGATGCACTTGGAATTAACGCGCTTCGCTGACTTTCCAGTTTCACCTTCGCACCGTTATTTTTAATTGTGGAAAACACTCTCGCACACAGCAACAAAACGCTTCCAAGTGTCGCACGCACGCGCGCTAAGCCACGAAGACGACGGCAACGGCGATCATACCGAACGACTGCTTCATCGACTCACCCACACGACGTTTCGAAGTGAACTGAATTCGCGTTTTTGGAGCCGACGGAATTCGATAGACTCTTATACGAGTTTATAAGTTCTAAGGCGCTCGGCTTAACGGCCGCTCTTTATAGTTTCTCTTGTTGATTAATTTCTGATTTGTATACCAATTGAAACTCTTAATGTTGCCTCTTACTGTTATTTACCTTTGTTTGTTCAGTGGTTTGTTTAATAAGAGTTTTAATTTTAATATTGCAATTATTGTACTCAAATGGTATTGTTATGATCGAATCTGATCTGTTACTGGCAGCACTGTTAACAGTGTCTGTTATTGATGGCCGTTACAAAAATCGTATGTTAAACTCAAAATGGTTCTGCTATACAATTATTTAATGAATTTTTCCAATTCGAGCATTGTTATTGTTATCCTTCAACCCATTGTGCCACATACATTATATATTATATAGATATACATTCATGTGATAACAAATTCGTATACATGCATTTAATATATAATACTTTTGTGCGCTTTGGTACAAATTTAAGCTAGACAGCAATTTTCACACAGGTTCCAGTAAGAAATCACAATCCAGGCAAAGTAAATTTCCACTGAAATTCAAAGAAACGAAAATAAATATATAAGTTTTTCATTTTATCGTTATGCCGTATCTAAACGTGCCCAAAATAAAGAAGAATCCTATGATGCCGAGTAATATTGCGCCATCAACAGCCATTATCCATATGCACAGGACAAGTGCGAGAATAAGCGATACGCATACAATATAAAAGGACAGCAGCACGAAAAAGCAGTTATGCTGCAATAAATAATCATTTTCATTACAGTCATATATTTTTTAATCAAAAACTTACAAATGCAACACCTAAAAGTAGGAGTATTTTGGCTATTAAATATACGAATAGAAATATTATTGCCAAAATTGCCCATACTAATACTAGATGTACAAGTCTCGCAATGGCAATAACAAGACCAATAATGGCAAATATAACGCCCGATACTCCAATACTTATACATCCGCTATAAAGCGAAATACAGCAGAGAAACCCACTTTTGGAATAACACATTTTAAACAAAATTACATCACATAAAATTTCGAATTCAATTTTATTTGAATGTTGGCGGGCAGCCAGCTGTTCAATCAAATTGTCAGATAGCTATCGTACATTTTGCGATGTTGTGCATATCGAGCCCAAATGGTTGTATATACTCGATAGTTGGGTGACCATGCCAAGTACATATCGATACCATTAACTATCAACTACTCGATCATTTGTAAGCAATGGACAACAATGAAAATAAGGACAATTTATGCCCGCCAGCTACGAAAAAGATAAAAATTGACAATTTTGGCATAAAAGCAATACTCTCCGATGACTACAAAAAGGACATAGAGCTGATGCAGGTGCACAGCTGTCAATTGGAGAGTAAACAACAGCTGCAGGCAGTCATCAAAGAACTCGCCCTGAAGCTGCCACATTTCCAGCATTTGAAGCGCGTTCATGACAGAAATGTCTTAATATGTCCATCAGATGATATTAAAGAGTCGCTGGAGCAGCACTTGAAGCTACATCAGATCTCCGATAATGTTTTGGAGGCCCTCTGTCGCAATGTGAATGTGATCGAAGTGCCTGCCAGTTCGGCCAAGCTGCGTGTGCAATACGAAAAAATGAGCAAATATTGGCCATGCAAATTTCACCCGGATAAATATGCCGAATCCTTGCAGAATGGCAGTAATTTTACAGACAGTCAAAGGGCGTACCACAAGCGCATGGCCGAGCTGCTCTGGAAGCTATCGACGGATGTGAGCAAGGGACAAAACGTGGGCATTTGTGTAGATCCACGAAGGCCAAGCATTGTGGCCATAGCAGGTGAGGAAGTGAAGCCAAGTCACTGATAGCTTGATCTTCAGCGGTTTCTTTCGCAGCTGCAGGCGACGGCAACAGTCATCAGCATTGCGTAATGTGGCTGGTGGATCATGTAGCGCGCAGTCAACGTGGCGGCGCCTGGCAATCGGATGTGGAGTTCGTTAAAGACGAACCACACACAAAGAGCACCTTGAGTGGCTTACCACAAATCTTTTACGACTATCTAAAGCAAGACACAGCTTGCCAGGATTTAAACCTGGGTGCTGAGCTGCCCAGGAGAGAGGAGCACCAGCAGCAGTCAGAGCCAGTTGTTGAGGATATTCATGCTGATAATCTATGCAAATATGGACCTTACCTGTGCACCGGCTACGATGTCTACTTGCTGCGTGAGCCCTGTCTGATGTGCTCCATGGCGCTGGTGCATAGCCGCGTCAAGCGCATCTTCTTCCTCGAGCAGTCCGAGAATGGCGCACTTACCAGCAAATTCCAATTGCACGCAGTCAAGGAACTGAATCATCACTACGAAGTTTTCCAATTTACGATGTGACAAAACTGCTTCAACAAAAACTTTTGATTCTTTTACTAGTTTAATGCAGTGAATAGATATTTTGTGTAGATCTTTAGAGCAACGTCTCGATTCGTGGTGCGTTGAATTCCACTCGTGGGTTCGATTGACGCGTGGGCGTGTTGATCAGTCCCAGCAGCTGGCAATCAGCCTCAAGTAGAGTTATATCCTTGCTGGAGCCGAGGAATCGAGTAGATAGCTCTAGATCCTTGACGCGCAGACGAACGCGTGCGCCGCGCACATAGTCGCTAGACAAACAGAATTTTATAACGATTTAAGCATAAATAAAACACATGATATACATATGCATATAAATTAGTATTTTGTCTCACCTGCCATTCCTCGCTGGTCGCGTGCACACACAGTGAAACTTCCAGCCGAAATCTATATACAAGTCATCGCCGACAACGTGAAAGATTTTACCACTGACGACTTTGCCTTCCGGATCGCCCAGCTACAAACATTAACGAGATTACATAAACATCAACTGGAATATCCAAATGCTACCTACATCAATGAACTTGGAGTTGCGCAGCAGTGAGGCAAAGCTCTGATTGTCCACGGGCTCGGGCTCCGGCTCTGCTGGCGCCGTATATCTCTCAAAGGCACGCGCGAATCCTCCTTTGGCCCTATTTTCTTCCGGCTGTGTCTCGATCACATTTTTATCGCTCGTCGTCGCTCCTTCAGTGCTGAACAAGCGCTGTGTGCCGGATAGCTGGCGGCTCCAATTGCAAACATTCGCTTGCAGTGTATAGGTGCTTAATTTACGCAGCAGCGACATGTTTTTTATTTATAAATTAGAAAAATAATAAAAATTACTACACAGATAATGCTGCTAGCTCAGCCGATAGAATAAAAACCCCAGTCATCGACCCGCCGCCACTTGCAGCCAAAAAACAGCTGACATCCCAATTCATTTTATCGATAAGCAGACTATTATCGTTACGAATTACAAAACACGCTGTCTAGCCGGGCAGCATATTACTATTTTATACACATCATATATTACGAAATCAGCAGTTGCAGTTGCAGACTTATATCCATAATTAATAATAATGATACAACAACAACGCCAACGTGTAGAGTCAGCCGTGACCGAGCTCATCGATGACATGGACAAGTCGCATTTGCGCAAAATGCAGGTACGTACTCCAATATGAATCCAATTGGAAATGCACTCATAGATGTTTTCCTGCTCTTTCTAACAGACGGACATGCATCTGTGCGCGGCAAAGTGCTGCCAGGACGGGACCTCAAGCGTGGACAGCGTGCAGCGCTGCGTCGATCGCTGCTCGGCGCCCATGACAAGGGCGCAAAACTACGTACAGCACGAGTTGGGCGAATTTCAGGGACGACTTCAACGTTGCGTCATGGTGAGCTATATACAATAAATAAAGAGAGAGAGAGCGATAATTGCAACAAGTTTCATTTCTAGCAATGCAACGATGATGTTAAAGTGAAAATGCCACCCAACCCAAACGAAGATCAAATTGCCAAGTTTACGGATCAGTTTGAAAGATGCGCCATACAATGTGTCGACAAGCACGTTGGCCTCATACCCAGTCTAATGAAGACCATGAAATCGGTTCTAGCCAAGGGACCCGACGCCATACCGCAAGTCTAAGCCGAAGTCCTGTGCATATATACACTATAGCATATATGTGGTGTATGAATATGCTATAGTGCATATATGCTGCATTTAATTGTTGAGCTCCCTTTTCTGAAATGTATTGTTAACTAAAAAAAGAACATAAAACCCCTTTAAGCACGCTAATTAAAGCCAAGTTGATGGCACCAAAAACTGAACAGAAAACCTCTTTTATATTATCAAATAAACAATTTTAGCTAAGACACTTGCGGATGCATCTGTAAGGAGCATCAAGCTGAAGAAAGAGTTTGAACAGATAGACTGGCAGTCAGAAAGAGAAGGAAGAGCTTACTATGTGTAAGAGAGAGAGCATAAAAGTTTGGATATACTCGTATAAAACTTAGTTAATATCAGCCTAAACTAGATATTGATGTTTGTCAATTAGCTCTAATAGCTCCAAGTCTCTCTGTTTTTCTCTCTCCTCTTTTATCTTTTTTATCTGATCACTAAAGATCTGTTAAGCAATATAAAAATATATATATGTATGTATGTACATATATCATTATACTGTAAACACCTGAGCCCCAAACAACGTTTGCTTTGCTATTATTCACATCACTGAAAACAATTTATATAATACATAGATTCCAAAAAAATAAATCTAAGAAAATATATATACATACATATAACCAAATACTTATACATTAATGTATATATACAAAGTTTTACATAGTTTCCTTTTCCAAATTCTTTAAATAAACCTAAAAACATAAAAAATATGGTAGATCAACAGAAGCGACGTCTCGAGGGCGCCATTAGCGACATGATCGAGGACATGTATCGCTCTCATCTGCGGCGCATGCAGGTGAGCTCCAAGCGAAATTATGCATATAGACATTTCTATTAAGGATAGAATTTCCTAGTCCATAATGCATCGGTGCGCCGCCACCTGCTGCGACGATGAGCGCGGCACCTTGGACAGCGTTCAGCGTTGCATTGAGAAGTGCGCCTCGCCCCTAATGGATGCCCAGGACTATTTGCAGAACGAACTGGGACAGTTTCAAAACCATTTGCAGGGCTGTGTCAAGGTGAGAGAATTGAATGGAACAAGTGTATAGCTGTATAGCTTAAAGAAGATCTAAGGATGAAGCTATAAAAGGCATCAGATAGAAGAGATCAGTCCTTAAATTTTTGATTATTCTTAAAGACATTTTAATAATAGAGCTAGGAAAGGCTTTAGTTATATTTCTATGCAAGGCCTTGTCTAGGTAAGAGAAATACATTTCTTTACCTGTTGGGAAGAGATGCAAGATAACCTAAGGATTGGGTTAGTAAATATAGCTAATATATTTAGGGATACACTATATGGAGATTTTATTACCATTAGCCAAGCAGTGTCAGAGTGAGAGAACTGAACAGGAATAGATATCGTATACTCTAAACTTATAGATTAATTTTTCAGCTTTACAATAGATATAAGTAAAATTAAAGATCGTAATAGCTTATGAGAACAGGTAAAGGAAAACCCCCTTTCAAACATTATCAATATACTCTGCACTATATAGTATATGAATATATACTGAGTGTATGTTCATGCCCTAATAATTCCCCTAGGAATGCAATAGCGATGCCCGTTCAAAGCTGCCCAGCAATCCCAACGAACAAGATATGTCGCGATCCAGACACTTGTTTGAGGTGTGCACCGGTAACTGTGTGGACAAGCACATCAATCTACTGCCCGGTCTGATGAAGAACATACAGAAGACACTCGACAGGGGTGCGCCGAAGAGATCGCATTTGCGTGATCAAAAGAATGTCTAAAAGCAGATGAAACGATCATTGATCAGCGAGCAACGATCATATCATATCATATCACATTGATGATGGCAGTACAAATTGATGCTTTGCTTGGGGTACATACAATCAATGATCGGCGATTGATCGCTCGAATCGAAGTTAGGAAACCAATTCGATTTCTTTTATTTCTATCTATTTTCTGGTTCTTGTGAATGTGTCTATATGAATTAAATCGAATCATATAAAGGAAAACCAAGCCGCTAACTCGTGCTAAATTCTAATTCTCTATATGTACGTGGCACATGATAACCATTGGGGGGGGTTCAAGGCGCCATAGATAAGACTTGTTTTTTAGTTTAAATTGCTTTTGTTATTTAGTTAATGTAACTTAATTTAATATTTTTGGTATAGCTAAGAGCTTAACAACTAATAATAGGAGACTTAAATATATATATGAGTATATACATATATCTATGTATGTGTTTAGTCTACTGCTCATTGGCTTTGTTGCGTACGCCGTATTTACTCCAGAACGTAACCTTGGCTGGAATCTTCTTGCCATTGCTCTGGAAGATGTTGCACATGTCGAAGGGCGGACAGTAGAGATGCAACGAGACCGAGGTGTCCGTATGGCTGGGATTCTCCACGCGATGCAGCCCCAAGTTATCTGAAGTGGATTAAAGGGAAACTGTTTGGAAAAAACCCGACTTGATTGGGGCAGTAGGTGAGGCACTCACCATTTATATAGGCCACATCATTGACTGGTATGGGCTTATCGCCGATCTCCACCAGCTCGTGATCGTTGATGTGCTGGTGATCCTGCTGCTGCTGCTGCTGCTGTTGCTGCTCCTCATCGCCGCCTCGGTTCGGATACCGATAGCGTTTCTCTCGCAGCTCACCCTTCAGCATCTTCATGAAGCAATGCGAGTCCGCATGATCGTGCACCGATGAGCTGTGACCCTCACCCCAGCAGAGTATCAGCAGATTGAACTTCCCGTTGCCGGCATCGACCAGATTCCTCGTGTACGTGTAACGATCGAATTTTGCATATTTACGCCATTCCTTGGGATTTGATTTGTAGGCGAGCATCAGATGATTCACCATCTCAATGTTCACATAGTTTGCGTCGAATTCGCGATGCAGCGCGGATATCAGATCCGGCAAACTATCCACGGCGGGTCCAAACTTTAACGGTTTCTCCAGCGCACAATAGTAATGCGTCGCTTGGCGCAAATATTTCTCCTGATCGATATTATCGATCTCCCCATCGATCTTGGACAAAGCCATTTTACACTTGCTTTGATTTACCTGAGATTCAGAGATGTACGAATTTTCTGTTAATCTAATTGCCATATAGACATACATATATACCATATAGATTGTCTATGATCAATGGAAAATTTCTGATTTATAGTATTTTAATCGCTGTAAACTTACTTCTTGATTGATTTAAATGAATTGAGTGTTCGTGATAGAGTTATCAATAGCGCTATTGAACTATGCTTAGAATCAGCTCTGGCTTGATTTTCTTTCTATATATATATGGAAATATATTGCAATGTAGTTGCTCTCGGACCACTTGGCTCAACCGACTGATTGCGAATGCGTCTGTCAGTCAATAAACCGAATATTTTCTTATAAAGAATATATACGTAGGCTCTCACCCCTGGCTCTTATCTCTAAAATGAGTCTTACGAGCGATCTCTGAGCTATGACCATGTTTATAATATATGTTGCCAGGAGCTCAACATCTGGCATGGGCGGCAGCCTCCGCCTTCTCCGAAACCTGAACAAAAATCACCATTTTTGATTTGGTATTCTCCCAATTCCATTTCACTGATAAGCCAAATGTCTTCAAACTCTTGTTGTTTCGACTGACGCATGCCATCTGATCATGTATTGTCTATATATACATATGTATATGCATACATTGTTATTATATATTCCTTATACATATTGTGGGTATTCACTGTAGCGAGTGACTTAGCCTATCAGTTGATATTTCTATCTGCGTCATTTCTAGAATCTTTTTCTACGGATTTCCTCGGCTCAAGAGTCAAGCCCCATTTTTTTTTTATAACATATTGTCTTTAATTTTTTTTTTTTAGCTAAATAGTTTCAGATTGAGAAAGGCTTATGAATGAAGAGCTGTATAGTAACTGATATAGATATAGAAATAGGCATATATGACTATATTTATAGCTACAAAGCTCTGCCTCTTAGCAGATTGAAAAACACCTTACATAAGCTCACTTTATATGAAAACAAAGTTTATTAAACGTGTCTATTCATAGATAACGTTACTAAATACAAAACACGTCAGGTTTAGGTTTACAAAAATAGGAAATAACGCCTCTAATGATACGAAAATAGCACTCGAGGGCTTAGTTAATAGAGAGAACCGTATATATTTTAAGGTATATGAATCTGCAGTCTTAGCTATATGAGGGAGTATCAGAAATTGCATACCTAATCTCACAAAATATATACATCCTCGGCAAACTGCAATAGAAACTCTGTTAAAGCTGAGCTCAAAGTGAAAATAATAACCAAAAATTTTCTAATTGTGTTAAATATTATTTAAGCACCTAAGTCTATTGAAAATATTTATGAATTTCCATAATTTTAAACCATTCTATAGGCTGTACGCACTCTGTATGTAAGCCACGAGTCCCGCTTAAGCATTTTAATGAGCCTATTAAAAACACTTGAAATTGAAACGTGCCTTCATTGCGTATAGTGAAGCTTAAATTAATAGATTTCTTTATGCATATGTATATGAATGGTCATTAAATGCTGCCACGGCTATAGCTATGGCCATTAGCCAATTTTGAAAGATTTGAAGAAAAAACACAAGAGATTTTGCAACGATTTTTTTCAAATGCAAAACAACTTTCGCAACGAGTTACGAGAAAGAGCAACAAAGGAAACTGCAATTAGTGAAAACTAACTGTGAATACTCCATAAAATTGATGCAGCTCATAATTAACCAAAGGTATTTTTATAACTTTCAAAGGATTTGAATTTAAACTGTATGCAAAAGTTCGCGCTTACCATATTGTTTTCCTTTGTGTTAAGACTTTTACTGCCAAACGTATTTAAAAATATAATTTTAGTAGTATTATGCACTGCACTGCAACACTGTCTTCAAACTCTGGCCAGCTGTATGCGCGCTCGGCTGTTTTCTGTGCGCATTTTGGATATCTTTCACCAATTTATGTGAATCCGTTGGCCCATACCAAAACGTCACTGCGTTTCACTCAAAACGCAATTTGAGTGAAATGCTATGGACTCGATTGGCATTTTGAGCGCTTTTCAAGGCATCGTTGACGTCGCCGTCGCTGTCGCTGTCACCGCCGCCGGCTATGGCAGCCATTGCTGCTGCTTGCTGCTGTTGTTTTTGTTATTTGCATATTTCTTGCTGCTCTTTCTTCGTATTTGTCTACGTTTTTTTTTTTTTGTCACGCTGAGTCGCGGAGTTATTGTTGCTGCGTCTGCTGTCAGCTTCGGCTTTGTTTGTGTTTCGTTGAGCCATTGTTGTTGCTGCGTTCGCCTTTAACAGATATTAATTATGTAGACTCGCTGCTGCTGCTGTTATTGTTGTTTTTCGATATTTGCAGAAGAAAGCAGTTATCATCGACTCAGTGGGTAGCCAAACCTTAAGTGATTAACCGTTGCTGTTGTTGTTGGTTTTTGCCTAGGGTCAAATGGCGTTTGAGACCAACATTATGTGTGTCAAGTGTTTTGTTATTGTCATTTTTGTACATTTCATGAATGTTAGCTAAAAATCAGGTAACGTTAAAACTGTTGCACACGTGTTTGGACTTAAGGAAGCAGATCCTGCTGATTTCCAAAATTAAATTTTCCGTAATCTGTTTTTAATCCATTTAACCTTAAGAACAGCATTCGCCATTTAGCATGAACCCGCATGTTGACCCGCTTTCTTTCTAAAATTCTTACCTGTCGGAGTTTAATGAACTTGACATTTGATTTATGGTTCTGATTCTTGATAGCTCAACAGGCTTATCAATATTCAGCAAAAAGAAGAAAGCAAAAGAGCAAAACAAAATATTTTACATGTAAAAAATTAAGAACTAAAATAGCAAATAGAAACAAGTATTAGAAAACAAATATTGTCGTCATTTCTAGGGCAAAAATAAGAAAAAACAATAACAAGACCGAATTTTCTGTGAGATTCCACTGATTCACAATCATATGAAAGTGTCATAAACAATATTCTTATCGGAATATGTAATTTAATTAATTTTAGTGAGTGAATAACAGGAAATCAGTTCTGTGTAATACAAGTATATTTATGTATGTATGCACATATAGCAATTAATATGACATTTTAATGTTTATCCGCACTAAGACAAACTTTGAACTCTCTATGTAACTCTTATACCAAGCATAGATAAGTTCTGTATATGAGCTGTTAATAACATTCGTTAACATTATAACAGGATCAATTGATTTATATGACGATCTGCTCTACTGCCTACTCATTAACATAAACATAACAGACAAATAATAAATGGTCTGTTATTAAATATTGAATTACTGTATGGCAATTCTTTGTTATATATTATATTATAATTTAAATTGTAAAACTATCATAGTATTTAGTCTGATAGAAATAAGCTCAACATACGTATATTATATTTAAAATGACATATATTTCAAACGACATACATAGACTTGAATACTTATAAAAAAAAACACATACTATACTTAAATTATAAAATTGGTGCTAAATAAATGGATCTTTAAGCTTAAATAGAATAGAAAATGCATATTGTTCATCAAGATAATAATAACTAATTATCATCATCATCATCATTGTCGGACATATCAAACTCATTATCATCAAAGTCAATTATCTGGAATTATTAATTAAACAGACACAGATTAAGCTTTAGACTAATCTAATACTTAACTTAGTACACCTACCTCACTGTTAAGTCGCTTGAAGTCGGAAATACCAGTTAGATCCTCCAAGTACTTGGCCGTTTCGAATGTTTTGAATAGAAATTCGTGACCCTCGCTGCGATAGGCGGCCAAAACACGCTAAATATATACATATAAATATATATTTATTATATAGACATATTGCTCGATATATTTATAGAGATTTCTCACCTCCGAGCAGGCAATGCACTGCGCAAACTTCTGCGTGGCTGGCAAAATGTTCTCATAATTGCACAGCATGCCGCGTATGGAATGGGGCAAGATGCCCAACAGCCCCTCCGGCTGTTGTACCTCAGTCGTCTGCTGGCGACTGTTCGCGTAGTAAGCGGGCGCCAACTCCCTCAGCGGATGCTGCAGCAGGGCGACCAACAGCTCCACTGCATAGCTGGCTGCTATGTTCGAGACGCCGGGTCTCGTAACAGTGCACTGTTGATCGAGGGTGCGATCCTTGAGCGACTGTAAATAACAGAGGAGCAAAGTTTAAATTTAACATGAGAGAGGGAGAGCGAAAGCGAAATGATAGTTTATTCTCATCTAAAATTTAATGCAGGAATGCGAAAGCCGGCAAGCGGTAATTATAGCTTATCAGAACTTCGAAAAAGCTTGTTCATTTAACTCCAATTATATCTCAGAATAGTGATTCAGTTTTATTTTAATTCCATTCTAGCTATTTTTAGCTTTTTGTGCTCTGGTAAAAATAGCAACTCTCTTGACAACTCACTTCGCAAAATTCTGTTTACATTTTGTGCGGCCAACTTAACAGCTCATTAGAGCTGGCATTTTCCAATTGGAATTGCGCCTTAAGCTATGTATGCAGCTTGCAGAGCAGCTGGTCAACTACTGTTATTTAACAGTGGACTGCTTGTAATGCGAGTTTACTCACTTTACATGAGTTATGTACTCTTATATCCCATCAGCGCAGCAGCAACTGCTGCATGTTTACAGTTTTTTGGTGCAGTTCAACTTTGTACGTTGCTCCGTGAGCTTTACATTCCACGACGAGCTTTACACCAACAAAAATGACGCCGCCAACCATAGGTAGGGCAGACACACAACACAGCTGAGCGTGCGAAAGCCAAAAACAAACAATACAAAAATAAAGTAAAGTAAAAAAAAAAAAAAGAGTAAATAACGTCAAGAGGAGTGGAAATATGGGCAGGCAAAAAGCAACAGCAACAAAAATGAAGAGCGCTCGAGTGAGCTGCCTGCTGATTAGATAAAAATTATTTGTATGTACATAAAAATTCTAATGAATGCTCAGAGAAGTTGTTAAAGAAATATTGTAGGCATTGAACGCTGCCAGAGATAATGTCGATTCGCTCTGCCCGACGATAAACCCTTAACACAAAATATAAATTCCGAAAATAAGGAAAATTGAATTCTCTAATCAAATTACTAAAATAGTCTATTAAATATGTTAACAGAATATTCGGGGAATTTATCGCATCCGCTGGAATTCGGACATGTGCTGGAAATCGTGGCCAAAACAATCGATGGAGCAGCCAGGTAAATTACACAAAAAATATCTAGAGCCCTGCCCTCAATATGAGTCAAAATTTGTTATCGCCAGTGATGACATGACTAAGCACAGTTTAGCCCTCCCATTGTATAATCAACCATATATAGATATAAATTCTATATTCCAGATTCCATATCAATCTCTGCACGGCCAAGTCTTCGGTGAATCCAGATGCGGACATTGGGCTGCGGTTCTCCTGCTACTTTCGCAATGATATGATCGTGCGCAATTCCCGCATGCACGGCGTCTGGGGCGAGGAGGAGTCCCATGTCGACGACAATATCAATCTGCCCAATCCGATTGTCAGCGGGGAGTTCTTTATGGTCTACATTCTGGCCGCCGACGAGTGCTTTCACATTTCGATCAATAGCCGTGAGTTCTGCACATTTCGATATCGTTTGCCGCTGAGCGCGATTCGTGCGGTCGAGATACGCGATCAAATACAGGTGATCAAACAGGTAGATCATCGCACCGTCTTCCCCAATCCCTGGCCGGCCATACATGCCTCGGACTACTTCAAGGCCTTCAGCAACGATCAGCCGATACTCTACAGTCCCGGCCATGTTATTGTCATCACAGCGCGCTGCTTCGCGAATAAACGTGGCCAATTCATCATCAAGTTTACTGACTCCGACACCAAGCGAGAGGAATTGCACTTTAGCGTGCGATTCGACGAGAAGGCCGTCATTCGCAACACCATGAATAAGAATTTCGAGTAAGTACGCTGTGTAACACTGCATTAGTTGGCATTCAATTGGAAAGTGCTTTTAATTGATGAACCATTCAAATCTAAATGTCAATTAAATCAGCTCATTCTTGTTCGAAATTTAGTGCAAGTATAATAATTTGGTTGTCCAACACTAAAAAAGTGAAGCTTTCGCCGAAACAGTATTCAAGCTTAGAACACCTTTAAACGAAGGTCATTTGGGAAGAGAATCTCACCTAAAGCTGGCGTAATATTCTAATATATTTGATCTCTTCTCTTTTGCAGGTTTGGCATCGAGGAGCGCCATGGCGGCTTTCCATTCGTCTTCAATCAGCAATTTAAATTGGCCTTGGCTTTCACGGAACGCGAGGTATTGACTGCCGTGGATGGGTTTAATTTCTTTAGCTACGCCTGGCGCACACCGAATGCCATGATGAACCTCGTGGGCTTCAAGGTGACTGCAATCAATGGCCTGGTCATTCAAATCACAGGCGTCGATCACGTACAAACGGGCGACACGACGTGCGCAGGATTTGAGAAATACTCGAGACATGATTACGAGTGCGCTTAGTATTTTTTAAGATTTTCTAAAGTAAAAGTAGGCTCTGCTACTATTTACTATAAAAAATATTTTAGTATATGGAATAGAAAGCTATATGGCATATATGTACATTATCCTAGATTGTATATACTACTATTTTCTACATACTACTATATGCCATATATAACTATATACCATATACTACCATATTCAATATGCTACTAAAACTGTATATACTACTAGCTTGTATATATTTATTAATAAAGTCTGAGTTTTTGTTAAACTTTGAGTTTTACTTACATTTCCTGGCGCTGTGACATCATTGCAAAAATAACAACCCAACTGTTGTCCAGTTATGCATTTGAGTCCTTCGACATCCTTGATGCAGTCGCCTGTCAGCTCGCGCGTGCTGCCATGCCGCATGACTAGATAGCTGTCAAAGCCAAGAGCTGCATTCATGACTATCTGTAGAGCATACAAAATATACATCAATATTTGACTGGCTATAGGTCATTATACAATAGAAATTATCTTAAATTCTAGTGAATCTATATGAAGGAATAAAAAATACAACTATTCTACAGCCTCGCCCATTATCTAATATATTCAACGACCATATTTAACCTTTTGATTAGCTGCGCCCAGCAGCGTGGGCAGCCAACGGCTCTCACGTGAATCCGTTAGCAGAAAGATGACATCATGCGCCCGCACCTCCTCCTCGATGCGCTGTAAATGCTGCTCGGTTTGTGGGCGTAATGCCTCGCCCACTGTATGGCCTGGCATGGGTATTTCCAAAATATAACCCTTGGTGACAGCGCTGGGATTAATCTCAAGCAGACGAGCGGCAGCTGTGGTCGCCTTCATGCAATTTCCAGCCACAGCATCTGAGTGCATATAAAGACTTTGACGGACGGGATTCGAATAGCCCACTTTGCCACTGTCCATTAGCGTTATATGCTTGAAGCCCCAGGACTAAAAGAAAATATCATTAATATATATATATAGTATATGTATATGGTAAATGCTAACCAGCAAATTGCGAGCCACAGCACAGCCCAGGGTGCCAGCTCCAAAGAGCAAACACTTGGTCTTTGCAAGTATATCCAAATTCAAGTCGGGAACCAGACGCCACTTCATGAGTTTCAAATTCAAGTTAACCGAATTCTCAGCCAATCTGCGAAGCATATGTTATGTTAGTCACAACACTTATTGTATATGTATGTACGGCGATTACTAACTTGGCTGGATCCATGCTATCCCGCATATTCGCCATGCGTGGTCCCATTTTGCCATTGCGATTCGCTTCCCAGCCAACAAATTGCACGTGTTCATAATTGCATGCCTCCGCCTGACGCACCTCCCAAATCAAGCTATTGTCCAAATGCATTTGCTGATCGTAGCGCAGACCCAAAAATTTGAGCGATTTGCCAATAAGAGTGGGACTGAAATGACCAAGAAAGTGTATTTGAGTTAAATCAGTGTTGAGAAAATTAAATTCACTCGTTTTCGCTCTCTTCGATGTATTATCGATATCGAGTACAATTTGTTAAATGAGTACATATCTAACACAGCTGTAGCTAAAGTTTGAGCGCATTGCCAAACAAAAGTGAAATGGAAAGAGAGTTGAGTTTGAGTAAGTTAAGCTCATCCGACTTACACTCTTTCTCTCTCTCTCTCTGCTTTTTCTTCAGCCAATAGCAAAGCAGCTTGCTTTCGAGCGCACCTGTTGAGCACATTCACTTATTATTTACCATTTCTGGAGCAGCAATGCCACATAGTTGCGCATCAGCCAGGCCGGATTCTCATATTCGCTGGGATCGGCGAAACAGTAAATATAATGCTGCGCCCGCTCCTCATCGAAATCACTCAAAGCAGCGGTCAAGCTGAGCGCCTCGCACACTTTCTCCTGTTCGTTGACATGTAAAATGAAGAAGTTCTGCGCATGCGCAGGCAACACGGAAATAGCTTCCACATAGTTTCCATTATTGGGAATTTCTTTCAGTTTGGTTGCTGGGCTAAGCAATTCCAGTGCAGGTGTCAGGGGGCAGGGAAATGCGAACCAATAGTAATAACTATGACATTTCAGATCCGCGAACGACAGAACAAAGAAGCGCGTCAATAAACTGGCGTCGCTCAAGGCACGGCCACTGCGCATATCATCTAACAGTTGTTTGCCCTCATCTGCCAGCAGCGCTGTCTTATCCAGGGCTTTGAACTCCTCAATTGTATTTTTATTGTAAATATTTCCATGGGCTACATGGCTGAACTTGGGTACCTGCGCTTCACTGTGAAGTAATTAACAGTTAATTGAGTGCTCTTATCAGTCAGCTGGCCACGCAGTTTTACCTATTATATGCGCTGTAGTCGACCTCGAGCAGACAACCGGACGCCTTGCGATTTGTGTAGTATCCGAAAATTGAACGTTTTGTATCGGACAAACGATCATAGTCGAGTTTGAGTTCTGCTAATTTATGCCAAAATGTCGGCGACACAAACGACTCAAAAGGAGCAAATTGTAGAATTTTAATGTCACTCATTGCGTTTTAATTCTGTAGAGCAGCGATGCACACACACGCCCACGCAATGCAAATATAAACAAACAATGGGGGAACAAATGACATTCAAAGGGAACGACATGAGAATGAAATAATCAGCTGCGCAGTGAGCACCACAGCCGATATGAAGACAAATATGAAATGAAGACGGTCACACTGTTAATAAAACTGATTGCGGAAGTAATAAAATTTCTCCATATTATGAGTATAAATTAGATATAGAAGTTAAACTTATATTCAATTAAAATAACTACATGATTCATTCAAACTGTCAAATATATACATGCAACTAAAATTGATTCGATGCCGACATACGTGCCTCTCAAATTTAACGATAGTTTCACACATCGATATTCACAGAAATATCGTTGAGCTCGCCACCCATAGCAGATAACCGATAATACCGTCGATTGTCTTGCAGCACGTCGGACTGGTGGTAGTAATTTTCGCAAAAAAGTTGCCATACAGTCAGTAATTTATAGAGGTTAGTACAATAAAGACAGAGAAAGTTCACAGCCTACTAATATTAATATACTTAATTTGTAAATGGACAAAAGCTAAAGTGTGTAATATTGGTTTGAATTGTATTGCAAAGTGTGCTAAGGTTATAACAACGAGTGTTGAACAAAAAAATTAGCCTCAAAAATTTTTCCATGATGTACGATGTACATTAGGAACGTCCTCGTTTCAGCTTCCTCGCTCACAGCAGCAGCAGCAGCAGAAAATTCACGTTGAATCAATAAATGTGTAATAATGCCGCACTATTTCGTCCCTAAATTGTGAATTCGTATAGCTTGAGTTAAAGAAAAAAGTAAATGCGCTGCATGAAACTTACAAAGAAATCGAAATCAAAAAAAAGAAAGAGAAAAAATGATTCACTCAAAATACAAAGAAATGTATTTGTATGTATGTATGTCTGTATGCATATACATATGTGTGTAGGTAGATAGAGCGAGAGAGGAGCAGCAGCAGCGGCAACGTCAAGTGCTAGCAAACAAAATGGCGGCGGCAGCGGCACACAGCGGAAAACTGATGTTGACGTTGCTTTGCTGCATGCTTCTGTCTCTCTTTCCTCTCTTTTCTTTGTTGAGTTTTGAGTTTTTCGATTCGCTTTCAATGCAGCTTCATTTTGATTTTCCGTGTGTACGCGTTTTATCTTCGAAAACAGCCACACACGTTTGTACGCACACACATGTAGCAGCATACAAACACAGCTGAGTGTATGCGTGTGTGCACTTTGTACGATGTGCATGACGAAAGCATTGAAAAAAAAAGAGAACAAAAAGACTAAAAGAATAAAAACTAGATGCAAGGCAAATTGAAAACAGGCCGGGTTATATGTAGCTTTAGCAGAAAACGAGGGCGGGTCATTGGATTAAATAGAGAGTAATTTACGCGTTTGCCAACTAAAATACAATTTTATATCTCTGCGAATGTATGTGTGTGTGTGTGAGTGTCATTGGAAATGGCATCAGGTTTTTTCTAGTGGGATTTACTTGAACGGTTATGCACGACTCACTTGAATTGAGGTCAAAATCATCCACAACTGGGTCTCTTTGTCGCGGCATCGGGTTTTGGTTCGTTCGGGTCGGGGTCGTCGACGTCTTTGCGCTGCAACGCTCAAGAAAGGGCGGCAATATGTATGCGTACTCTTTTTTGGGGTGGTTTTACACTTTGGACACTATTTGGGGGGTGCTTGGAAGGCATTTAAATGCAGCCACACGTACACACGTATAAACCTCGGCATACATATATGGACTAAATGCAAATCAGGCTTCAGGGTTGCTTTGGGTGGGGAGCTTTCAAAATGCAAAATCTTGCTTAAACTTTAGCAACTCTCAAATTGTATGCGAGTGTATGTGTGTGCTCTCTTTGAGGGAAAATCGCATAAAGCAAAAGTGTAAAATTTACCATCCATATGTGACTCATGGCGCAGATGCGAAATAATTTGAATGTTGTTTTTTTTTTTCTTGTGTTTAAGCTAAGCACCGCTAATCAAAAAAACAACAACACACCCATTTAGTACACTTTTATTGGGGTCAAGAGACTTTAATTCGATGGCGCAGAACGGAAACTGCGAACCAACGAAAGCTCTAGCAGAGGCCAGAAACCTCTATACATACACACTCAAACTCATACATTCGCAAAGGCACACGCACACACTCAAAGGACACTGACACTGAGAAATTTGCTCGCTTATGCGCAGCAGCAGCGTCTAGCGAAATGGGTACACACATACATACATACACGCACGCTTGAATATGTGCATGTGTATGTGTGTGAGTTTTTGCGAGATACGTGAGCATCCACACATCCCAGTTTGAATTTTTATACACTTATGCCCATACACTTACATACATATGTATATGTATGTATGTACATAGAGGAGGAGTTCAAACTTGGCAAACAGAGCGCGCGCAAACAAAGAAAAAGCCAACAAAGAACAAAAGCGAACGACCTGGCCGACCAGTTAGTTGCCCCACTCAATTTGTTCGCTTATTAAAATCAATTTAAGTGCATTAAAAAAACTGTGTTGCTGTATATTGAGCCGCTCAAGTAATTGCATTAATAATATGTACATTCATTTCATGAAATGCACTGTATTTGCGCATTGTAATGGTGCTGCACGGCAACACTGGCACGTAGATGTACAGCATATGTACATACAAACATACATATTGAAATTTCCCCAAGTTGAGCAGAGAACGCAGTTATCGTTTGTGTATTTGTGTGTGGCGCTCAATTGCGTTGCGTCGTGTGTGGGGGAAAAGTGAAATAAACTTGAAGGTGTTTTACGAGGTTATTTTCATTAAAATTCCAGTTTTAGACTTATGATAGTTTGCCATTGCCAACGGCAAGTGTGCCAGCGAGCATTGTCAAACTACCGTTATTTTTAGTAGTAAACCAAAGCTTTAAATTCGAGCGTAACTGAGCGAAGAAAACGAACAGCTGTACCCCGAGCCATAGTAAGAGCCAGAGCAGCTTAATTAACACTTATGGGGCATTTATTAAATTCCCCACAAACACACTCGCATTCTTATATGCAGGCATAAGCAAATGAGAGAGCCTGTGTGAAAAGTAATTTCAAGTGAATTCGATTTACAGATTTCTGTTATATTTATTATTGTTATGAATCCGCTCAGTTTTCATTTGCACATTTGTCAGTATACGCTTGTACAATATATATTTGGACCATATCACACAACTTTGTCTCGTCAATATATATTTTTGTTTGTTCATATTATTTGAAAACTGTTACTAATCCCACCTTTAGCATATCAATATCGCTTCTAATTAGAATTTTGGCACGACCTTTTCTCATTTATCAACAGGATTCCTATAAGCGTAAGCGGGAAGCAGCAACGGAGCAGACAATATCCGATTAGACAGGAATCTATCTAACTATACAAATTACATAAATTAAAAACAAACAAATATAAATAAAACATCTGGCAAAGCGTACGCAGAAACAAATATCGAAGGAGACGTAGCAGAAGAGAAAGACAGATTTTAGGACAAAGCAACCGAAGGGAGCCCCATCAATTATCAAGCAGCTATACATATACAGCTTAACATATATATTCACATATATATATTTATATATCGATATATATATATATATTTTTGTGTGTGTGTCTCTGTGTGCGTGCGTGTCTGTGTGTACTATACAAAATTTTTGTTTTGTTTCGCGTGTGTTGTGTTGTATAACACCACACAGGGAGAGCACAGAGAGCCAGAGCGAGAGCGAGAGGCAGATCAAAGAGGATCGACATACCAAGTGCACCGTTAACCAAGAGCGTGAGCGCGCTAGGAACAGCGAGCCCCTCCTGTGAGACGAGAACCCACGAATTAATTTTTTTTCGCTCCCGAGTCGATAGAGAAAAATTATCACCATTCCACTATCAACGTACGACGCCGCTCCCCTTTTGCACACTTACGACGATAGTCCGCAGCGTTGGGCTAACGGTACTAGCAACGGGCATCAGGCAGGCGTCATCATAGATCAGTTCCGCCACAGCGCCAAAACGATCACCATTGAGGGAGGCACCAGTACCGGTGACACGACGAGCATCGGCGGCGGCGGCACCAACACCAGCAGCAGCGTCAACAGCAGCAGCAGTGGGTGCGGCACCGGCAGCGGCGGCGTCAACGATTTGCGTTTGATAATAACGTCGTCGAAACCAAACGATATTATCGAGCGCAATTACGAGCAATTGAGCAATCGCGGCGGTGGAGGCGGAGGCGGCGGCGCCGTTTTAGGCGTCACCAGCAGCAGCAGCAGCACCGGCAATAACGGCAGCGGCGGTACCGGAGGCCAAACACCACCGACACCACTATCGGCATTAACAACAACCACATCGACAACACCAACAACGGCGTCAACCATTGGCCAGAAGACACTGCTGAATACCAGTCCGAATCTATTGCCCATCACCACAGCGACCGATACGTTCAATAATCTCAAGAATCTGGTGAAGATTGACAAGGGCACAAGCAGCAACGGTGCGAACCACAACGGCGGCAATTATCGTGGCAATAAATCAATTGGCGGCAACGAATCTGGACTGAGTGGTCGCAACGGTAGCCGTTCAAGCACTGGTTCGATCACAGGTGCTAACTCATCGGGCACTGGCGGAGTTGGAGGCGGTGTAGGAGGACAGCAAATTGGTGGCCCTAGCGGACACTACTCCAGTGGCTATAATAAGAATACCGTCAAAATTCGTCAACACGATTCGGAGCTAAGCCCAAGGCCTCGACGATCATATCAAAACGATTCGTCGTCGTCGCGTTACTATAACAAAAATAGTGACATTTTGGGTGCAGCGACTGGCAATAATAATAGCGGAGGCGTCGGCATTGGCGGCTTGACTAACGGCAGTCAGCAGGCAGCTGATAGCAGCAGTTATAACGGTAGTCTGGGAGTTCATCGTGGTAGTCGCAACAACTATCACTCGAGCTCCTCCGATGGCGTCAGCTACAATCGAAATCTAAACACAAACTCCTCGGCGGGCGGCAACAGCAGCGGCAGCAGCTATCGCGCCTCGCATCAAGCAACTGGCAGCGGCTCACGCTACGAGACGGTCAATGGCAATGGCAACAGTAGCAGCAACATCAACCACAACAGCAGCAGCAGCAGCAGCAGTAGCAGCAGCGGACAACAGCAGCAGCAGCAGCAACAACAACAACAACGTCATTACGGCAGCAATTCGACAATTGGCAATCCAAATAAATCAAACTACGGCTCACAGCGCAACGATGGCAGCGGCAGCAGCAACCACAACAACAACAATAATAACAGCGGCAGCCTGAGTGGACGCTATCAACGTGACGACTATAGCCAGCGGGACAATTATAGGGATAGCTACGCAGACGAATCACCGGCACATCAACGCTACAGCGCAGGTGGTATAGGAGGAGGAAGCGGTGGCAGCGGCGGCGGCCGTTACAATAGTCGAGGCAACAACGACGAGCGTTACGAGCGTGGCCAGAGCTTGAGACACACTGCAGCAAGCAACAATCTGCAACAGCAGCAGCATCAGCAACAACAACAGCAGCAAAGTTATCATCATCAGCAACAGCAGCAGCAGCAATCATACAAGTCGTCTACACCGCCACCAATAACAACAGGAGGAGGAGGAGGAGGAGCAGCATCATCATCATCAGTAACAGGAGGCTCACCATCAATTGGAGCTGGAGCACAGCAACCCATTACCGGACGCTGGATACCGCCATCGTTGCGTCCACAGCATGGCCTAACGCAGAGCGAGAAGAACGATGCAGTTTTCCGACGTGTCCGTGGCATATTGAACAAATTGACGCCAGAGAAATTCCAAGAGTTGAGCGATGAGCTGCTGAAGCTAGATCTGAATTCAATTGTCATACTGAACGGTGTCATCTTATTGATCTTCGACAAAGCCTTGGACGAGCCGAAGTACTCGTCTATGTATGCACAGCTGTGCAAGCGTTTGTCCGAGGAAGCGCCATCATTTGAAAAGGATCCAAATAATTCGTGCACATTTCTACGTCTTCTGATTGCCGTCTGTCGCGACAAGTTCAACAATCGCTTGAAGCGCGATGAGGCCAACGATAATCGGCCACCGCCCGAGAATGAGGCCGATGAGGAGGAGCGACGCCATCTGGCCAAGCAGAGAATGCTGGGCAATGTTAAATTCATTGGTGAACTCCACAAGTTGGATATGCTGTCGAAGCATGTGTTGCACTCATGCATTATGGAGCTATTGGATAAGAAGAAGAAACGTACGGCCGGGGCGCAAGAGATGTGCGAGGACATGGAATGCCTGGCTCAATTGCTCAAGACTTGCGGCAAGAATCTGGATTCAGAACAGGGCAAAGAGCTGATGAACCAGTATTTTGAGACGTTGGAACGTCGTTCAAAATCAACTGAATATCCACCAAGGATACGCTTTATGCTAAAGGATGTCATCGAGTTGCGTCAAAACAATTGGATACCGCGCAAGGTTGGCGGCAGCTCCGAAGGACCCGTCCCGATAAAGCAAATACGCTCGGACGATGACTCCATCATACGCGCCCAATTCGCCAATCGCAATCGCGATATGCGCAACAATGATCGCGACGGCGACAGCTGGATGAATCGCTTCCATTTGAATATACAGCCTGGCGGCTACAATGATATGTTTAGCGGACTCAGTGTTACCGGCGCATCGCCCATTGTATCACCGTGAGTATATATTGATATATGTTGAGGTACAGAAGGTCATACAATTCTTTCTATCGCTCTTTTTCTCCAGCTTTGCCACAAGCAACAATCGGGATCGGGATCGTGATCGCGACAATCGCCAATACAATAATCGTGATCGTAACCGTGACCAGGGCGGCAACAGCGGCGGAGGCGGCAGTGGCGGTGGCAACTACAGCAACAATCGCTACAACAAGCACAACAACCAGAATGGATCTGGCGGCGGCAGCAACAATCGCGATGATTCACGGGGTGGTGGCGGCGGCGGCAGTGGCGGCTCGCATCGTAACAATGATCGAAACGATCGGAACAATGATGGACAGTACGGCGGAGGCGGCAATCAAATGATGCTGGGCGGCAAGGAGTTGGCGCCACGTTTCAAGCGCAATCTGATATCGACCAATCAGGATTCGGTTGAGAATCTGCAAATGCGTCCAGCAGCCAATTCGTTGCTATTCCGCGCCGCCTCGCAGAATCAGAAATTCCCGGCCACGCTGCCCATTTCGACGCCGCCGAGCGGCAACAGTAGCAGCTCATCTGCACAGCAATCGGCCACATCGCAGCTCTCCAATTCGCACTATCCATTGCTGGGCACACCCACATCACATCTGATCACCACTCCGGTGCGACCATCGTCTACGCCCTCGGCGGAATATGGTATCGAGAATCGTGGCCTGCATGCCGTGCAGCAGCTGGGCGAGAAGAGCCTGAAGGCAACATCGTCGTCGCCCAATTTCGGCCAATCGGCAGCCATGGAGCAGGACAAGAAGTTGACAGCAGGATTAGCAGCAAGTGGTAATGATAATAAGGAGCAGCAGCAGCAGCAGCTGGGAGGCAATCCCAAGAATGGCGGCACCGACCGACCGACCACACCATCTGGCTCTAGCTCCGGCAAGCAACAGAAGAAGGACAAGGGACCAAGCAAGGAAGAGTTGGCCAAGAAGGCGCAAGCCTACTTCAAGGAGAAATTCTACTATGAGGAGCAGCAGGAAGCCGATGATGAGCCGATTGTAAAGCAGGAGGTCGCAAACGATGAACAACAAACCGAATCGGAAACAGTGGAAGCCATCAATGGACAACGCGATCAGTTTACGGAATTGGTCGAAGGATTCATTGAGCTAAAACTACCGGAAAAATCGCTCAAGGATGTCTGTCTCAATCTACTGATGGAGGTGCTTGACCGTGTCAACGATGTTTACTTGGAACGTGTCGTGCGCTTCTTGCAGACATTGCGCAAACAGGCCAACATCAAGCCAAACATCATTGTTGAGATCTTCAAGCAGTTGGTCAACAAGATGAACGAGCGCGAGGCACTCAACCCACGCATCACAGCCCTGGTCGCCGCCGTGCTCAGCAAGGCCGTCTGCGAGCCGGCTCTGATTAAGCTTAACGACATTGCCAACTACACGGACAACGGACAACATTATCCATTGTTTTTGCTGGTGCTGCAGCAGCTGCACAAGACCATTGGCAAGGATGCGCTGGAGGAGAAGTTCCGTGCTAGCAAGATTGATTTGATGAACAGCCTGCCCGAGGTGGATCGCAACAAGGAACGTTTGGCGGAAATTCTGGAGGATCGACAGCTATCCTTCCTCTATCCGTTGCTCAAGGTGCAGGCAGAGATGCTGAAGCAGCTGCAAAATGATCCCAATCCAAGCAATTTCTACAAATGGATCAAGGCTAATGTGGATAACAAGTACTACAAGGACCCAGGCTTCATTCAGGCACTCATGACCGTTGTGGTCAAATACATCACCAAGGAGACAACATTGGCCAGCAACGTGGATCCCAAGGAGCATCCCGAGAAATCAATAATACAAAAGGAACAAAACATGCTGGAGACCTACAGTCAAATGCTGCAAACTTTCCTGGGTCAAAACGAATTGCAATTGATGGCGCTTTATGCACTGCAGACTTTCTGTTATAACGAGAACTTTCCCAAGGGTAAGATATATATATAATACCTTATTTCTATGGCTATATACTAATAATCTTGTTTCAATTATTTGCAGGCATGCTTTGTCGCTGGTTCAAATATCTCTACGACTTCGAAATCATTGAGGAAGAAGCATTCGTTACCTGGAAGGAGGAGATATCGGACAAATATCCAGGCAAGGGCTCAGCATTGTTCCAGGTGAATGCCTGGTTGACCTGGTTGCAGGAAGCTGAATCCGAGGATGACGAAGATTAAAGCGCCCTATAATCAATAATAACCCAACACACACTATATATGTAATAACACTTTCTATATATATTTATTCGCAACCAGCTAAAACGTAAAGAAAAAAAAAAAACAAAAAAAAAATCACTAAAATTAACCATTAAAAAAATTTACAAAAGTAAAAAAAAAAACGAAAAAAATTCCCATTTAAAAATCACACATTATATAAACAAGATGAAAGTTGAAATCGCGGTTGCAAAAATGTTAGTCAAATTATAGTAGAAAAACGCTACAAGTTAATCCAAATTATTTGATATTCATTCAAGTTCAAGCAACTTTAATAACAATTAACCAATAACCAATATATCTATATATAACGGCAATAGACGCAAACGTAATAAAAAACAAAAACAACATTTATGATATTTAAATCGAAACACGTAAACTCATATATCGTATATAAATTAATTAGTGAATTTCATTTCTAACAATTAACCCTGAACTGATTTACATGCACTAAGTTCTCTTTTTTTTCTAAATATGAACTTATCGTATTTTCTTTGCTAATCGCAAACAGAAAGTTCTCAATATAAATATATATTCTCTTAAGTAGTATAAATCGAAGCTGAAACCCGCTCCACATCATTATATCCATGGAGCTTGTATCGAAATCGTAATATGTATTTTAACTCAAAAAAGAAAACGCCTACATTTAAATTACGAGCCTTAATAAAATGGAAACAACACTGCGAACGGCGAACAAAAATGTGTTTTAACTCAGCTGAAAGGCGGGAAAGCGAATAAAATTTACTAAATTTAAATTGGATTCGCTTTGGCGCGCAAATGTCTGCGCTATTCAACACAGTAAGTAAGCTTTGCAAATGAGCTTGCAGCCCTGCAAAACATTTGTTTGTTTAGCAACACTGTGATCTAACAAAAAACTGCATTTCATTGTAAATTTCTAAAGTTGTAGCAAATATTAAATTTGTATTAAGTAAAACAAACCAACTATAGACATGGATAGCTGTGCTGTTGCGCAGGATGCTTGTGGCGATATTGCCAAGAAACAACAACAACAAGCACCAGCAGCAGCAACTTCGGCTACGGCATCGAGTCTGCCCTTTGGCTCGCACATGGCTCAACTCGTTGTGGGCTCTGTGCAGGTGACATTGCGTGTGCTGAAGATGAACGGCAGCACACTGATATTCCTGGGCACTACAGACGCGGAGAGAGTGGATGAGTTTGCCATGGCGATGCCATCACGTCCGCCCAGCAAGCAAATCGTCTCCACGACATTTCTCGGCGAGAGCGGGCAAAGCGATTCTCTGGTGCTGGCCAACAAGCTGGCCATGCGCTACGGCCGTCAATTCTATGTGAGCTTCAATCTGCAAATGGACGCCGTTACACGCGCTCAGTTCGAGGCGGCATTGGTCAGCTATATGCAGAAGAACCTGGAGATGTTCGTGTGAGGCAGCCGCAGCCGCAGCAGCTGTTGCTGCTACTGCTGCTTTTTTCTCAATGTACCTCAATATGTATTTATAATTATGATTAAAAAACAGGCAAATGTATTGCACTTATTTATATACCAATATTTCAATCCACACACGCCGTGTGGTTCAATGTTTATTTTGGTTCGCCGCGACCCCACGGACCTCACCCAGGGAGCTGTGGAGTCGGAGTCGCCGGCTCCAGACAATGTCGAAGACAGTTCGATATGCATCACAAGTTCAAACGTGCGCAAAAAACTCAATTAGCTACGAATTGTTTAAAATTTAACTGAAATAAGACTGTTATAAGAAAAAAAAAACTGTGCTACTGGACTACGTGTAAGTGCTGTGCGCAGTGTTGACTAACGTGTGTGTGTGTGTGTGGTACAGGTGTGATTGGCCTTAAATGTCTCTGCACGTGTATTGAGTGCTTCCTGTGGCTTATCACGAAAACCTCTGACCCCCCGCACCTCTCTTCCGAAAATAATAAACAAAAATTAGCTTGATAAGTTAATTTTTTTTTTATATAATTTTTTTGCTGCGCGTGCTGTGAACTTTTTTGGCAGAAATGTAATTGGAATAAGAGATTGCATCAGGTTTATTTGTTGTTGTTGGTTGTTGTAAATATATATATGTGCTATTTATCTATTAATTGATGATTGTTGAATTGTTAATGCTTATCATTGTTTAATAATTTGGAGTATATGTAACATATTTGCTGTAAAGCTAACTTCTAAGGTTAACTAAAATAGCTAAAATATCAAAATCTATATCACCTTAAACTTTATTAGAGTTAGCTATCTTTCAGTTATATAGCTAAGAGTCGGAATTCATAAATACTTTTTTCCTATTATATCTACTCCATTGAGAAGTACCAGAGGTAAATCTAGCTTTAAATTTAAATTCTAGCTAAAATGTTTCTTTAACATAGCAATGCATTGCAATGCCTTAAGCTGGTGTAAAGCTTAAAGTCTAGCCTTGCTACTTACGGTTATTTTAAAACCCAGTTAATATCATTTTTATTCAGCTATAGCCCTACTAATCTATCATTCTAGACTTCTAGCTTTTTCTTTCTTTTTTTTTTTTTGGTAGCCAATCTTTGCGTGTGGAAACTTTTTGCTTCATATTTTATAACAATGAATTTCATAAATATTTTTTTTTTTCGACTCTAATAATAGGCAGTCTAGACGAGATATTGTCAGCAGTATCAGCCACAAGAACAACAACAACAACAACCACAATAAAATCAGTTAATAAATATAGCACATGTTGATATAGCCATTGGGTCTACTATTCCAGCTACTACTACTACTTCTGGCGGCTCCCATGAAAGTTTTTGCATGATATTCCATTTTCATTTTCATTTGGCGGTTTGTTTTTTATATGCCCGCTCAGGCAATGTAGGGAGAGTATATTGGCATTAAGTACAGCTCTTCGTAAGTTTATAAGCACAATATGGGCCTTTACTGAATAGCTCCACAAATTGAATTTATAAAGACTCTACGGAGCTGCGAACGAGTATGCGGCAGTCTGTTATGCCCAACTGCAGTGCTCTAGGCTATATATATATTTTTTGCATATCAAAACTGTCTGCTATTGAGATAACATTTTGGGACCAGACAGCGCGAAACAATGGAGCCTAGTTTCATGCCCCAATTGCATGCAAAAGGTATTCGATATTTGATTTTGATGCGTTTTATATTTTTGGCCAGACTTTGGACGTCTGCCTATGGGCGAGGGTGGCTTGTACGATTCATGAATCTATTCACTTTAAGATATGAATTGTGATTATTTACTTTTAACTTCTTTTATCTAAATTTGCGTGACGCGCCTTTTTTTTCGTAGACATTGAATGACTGCCTAAAAGCGAGGGTACTTTGAGAAATTTGTAATTTTAACTTAAAATAAAAACTTAAAAATATGTTCGAAAAAATGCTAGCAAAAATATATGTTAAGCAATTAAATTAAATTAATAAAAAACAATACAAATTTAAGTTTTTATATGTATAAATATTGCCATCTATCGTACATATAAAAATGTTACGATTGCAATTCGTTTAGACTACCCTCGTATAACCTACATAATATATTTCTAATAACATTTGATGAAGTTGTGCTTATATTAAAGTTGTGGATAATAACTTGTGTTGCTCTAGCATTCACTCTCTGGACTTATATAAACTATACATAGATACTAGATAGATAGTTGAGGTAATACACCTTATACATTTATATACATATATGGTATATATGTATATTGTGTAGCGAAAATGAGAGGCTGGGCTTTTGATAAACAATCTAGAGAGTAATACGAGTCTGGGTTTAAGCGTACGTACGGCCCCAATATGCACGACTCGTTCCGGCTTATCGCATTCCAGTTTGGCACCTCCGCACAAACCCAATCAGCCAGCCGGCCAGACCCAGTCAGTCAGTTAGACCCCTGGGCTGGTTATCAGCTCAAGTATATGTTGTTATAATTTGATAGAAATATTGAACATCATTATATGACAGTGCGACCAGTGAAACTGGAACGATCCAGTTTCAGTCTATTCTGCTACATTGCGGCGCACTTGCTGGGGTTTGTTTTCATTTATTTGCGCTCATACCCTATAGACGATTGATAGTGGACAATGGGCGGCATGTGCTTCATGTAAAAGACGTATGCTACAGGCAGAAGCAGGCGTGGCAGACGGCCTTATGAGTCATTTTTAGATTAGGATCACAGAGTTGATTTGAACTTGGACAATACAAAGAAGTTTAACTGTATTCGATATCTATTTTATATAGCCCTCCAATCGATCAATATCTTTATCAAACATCCGTTAGTTCTTACGCTCTAAGAGCTTGAGTCAGCATAGACATAGATAGGCCTCAAGTAGACCTTAATCACTTTTTGGACTCCTTCTGGTCCACATGGAGTTTAACTGAACTCTGAAACTTATCCATTACCCAGGATATCTTCTAGTCACGCACACCCGCTTGAACCATTTGCACTTGGTTTATTTGGAATTTTTACTACGGAAAAATGTTGTGCGCCGCACGCGTTCACCTCTATGAACGCGAGGTTTCTCCGACGCTTATCTGTCTCAGGGATGCTGTTTCTTTAGCATCTTCTTCATCTGCTTCTTCTTCTCCATCTTCAGCTGTTGCCGGACAATAGTTGAGCTCAATTGTGTGGCCGCTTATCAACTGCGAAGCACAGCTCGCGCCATACAAAGTTCAGTTTGTAGCTTTCAGGGGAACCAGAAATCCAGATTTTTAGTATAGATCCATAAATATATGTACATATGTGTATACATACATATATATATATATATTTCTATTATATACATATAATTTCGTTGTTTATATGATGGAATAATACACATGTTGTGCAATAAATTGGGGTCAGGGGTATCGAAGTTTTTATATTGTATTTTTATTTGAATATTTTTATAAATATTTTATATTAGCTAAGCATCTATAGGGGAATATTCATAATAATGATAATAAGAATAGAGCTTCAGATAGATATACTAAATTCGAGCTGTTATGCTATAATCTAAACTCTGTTATACGGTTATATATCCACGGTATGTCTTATATGCAACAATCCCTCTGTTATACCACGATCTTACTGATATTCTTGAGTGTAGCTGTCATACCAGAACTTTGCTCATATATAACAGGCTGTTTATAGAGCTTATAGGGTAGCCTGTTCCATAATCTGTTTGTTATATATGAGCAGAGCTATGGTACTATAATCTGACAGGTATACTATAACCTTTCTGATATCCTCTTACTTGTGTAGTACACATTCTTAACTAGCTTGTTATACTAAATTCGCGCAGTTTACGTATAACAGTCACCTAACCTCATTAAAACTGACTGTTAGACCTTGACCTTTTATTTATAAAAAAAAAATACCTAGTATAATAGCGAAACGTGACAGCTATACTAAATCCTAGTCATTATATATGGGCATTAATTTGGAGTTAAGATAGGAGCCCATTCACATTATATATTTATACCAACCGTAACAGGAAATATACCAAAAGCCGCAGCTTTTATTGGCTCTCAGTCAACAAATATCTATACTATAGCTAAGAATTTATGAATTGGTTTTGTAAATCCCTTCGACAGCACCTGATAAATAACACAGTTAGCCGTATCAAAAACTTGTACTTCAACCCAACAATTTTATCGAGCTTTAATTACGATGCGTAGACGGAAAGGCAAGAAAGAATGTCGCAACTGTACTTCGCGCCTGTTCTAATGACAGTCCAGAGGGCGATTCCCCGATTTCATATCTGTAAGTTAATCTAAAAATAAATCATGACTTTGTCTTTTCGTTTTCTTTTTGCGCACTTCGATTACAAACTTTGGATGCACCTGTTGCAATCCACTGACATTGAACACTAGGTGGGGTCAGATAGTGTTGGCTAGGCGAGTGGGGTGCAGTGAGACGCGGGGGGTTGGCGTAGTATCAGGCGCCCTGGGCTAATCGTAGACACTGATGTCATACCATTTCCGAGTGCTTATTTATGTAAGGCCCCCGCGATCGGAGTAGCTAGCTGGGCTGGCTGAAGCGCAGCATATGTGATTCACTTCCTATCAAATGGGTAACCAGACTGTTTTGCCAACTGATAAGAGTTAACCACCCAGCAGAGCTGACGGCGGCAAGCACCGCGCACACCCCGTCCACAGCCGTGGAAGACGCTAGAGACGCAACAGTCTGCCCATTGATAAGATGGCTGGGCATTGGCGAATGCCTCGACTGTTCCAAAAGGAAAACAACAACAACAACAAGAACAACAACAACAACTATAGACTGAGTGAGCGTCATCGTCGCAGATACGGCTGGCATTGTTTGTACATTGTTGACTTGGCCCGAACCGCAACAAAAAAAGTCGGCTCGGATCGATAACGAGAGCATGAAACGTCTTTATCTGCACCGTAGCACAGTCAACAGCTGTGGGGGAATTTCAGCTGAGGCGCTTGTGCGACTCGACCGAGCGAGGTAAGAAGAGAGAGCGACAGAGAGGGCGAGAAAGTACGAAGTGCAATTTCCTATCGCAGCTGCTACCCCCGCAGAGAGCTGTTGACTTTTGTTGCTGTTGTTGCCGCGGTTGCTGCTGCTGCTGCTGCTGTTGATCATTGCCCACACACATGCCAACTTGTCGACGGCTAGACCGATTTTCCACTTGTGCGTCTCGCTGATAAGGCGCTAGTCACGCGCCCGCCCACCCCCCTTCGGCGTACAGTGGCCAAAACGGTGCGCCACTCACGTACATTACATGTGCGCCAGATGAAGCTGACTACGCTCCACTCCACTCGCCTCCTCACCACCTCACCTGTTTGCTATCTCTGGCATGTTTAACACTTTGCTGCTGCATGTTTCTACGCACACGCAACTAACTTGGCCCATAGTTTTGGTTTCTTCTCGTTCGTTATTTTCTTTTTTTTTTTTTTTGGCTAGGTTCGGATGTCCGACGGTGCTTAACTGCTCGATTGTTCGGCTCCCCGTCTCCCGCTGGCCTGTCTGCGTGCACAGCCTTCGCTTTGGGGGCTGCCTGATAAGCGCCGATTGTTTCCCTCTCCCTCGCTCACGCGCTCTATCTTTTCGCCCTCTCTCGCTCTGGCTCCTTATCGTTTTCAAATAATACACGAATGTCTGCAGGCGAGCGGCTCATTCGTTTAACAATCGCTCTAGCGAACACTACGCAGCAATAGAGACAATAAAACAAAAAATCAAAATATTAAATCAAAAGAAGAAAGATTTCAGACCCAACTAACACACACACACACACACACGCAATGGATATCCTAGTACAAAAACCCATCTTCTCCAATAGCGCATACTACGAGCCACCCTCGAGTGTTGTCTATACGCCGTACAATACGCCGCCGTACATAATACAGCCGGTGGCCGGCAGTTGGCTAAGTGAACAGCAATTGCCGCAAATGCAATACGTCAGATTCCCAACGCCGCCCATAACACCGCCAAGAGCTGCACCGACTGCTGACGCCGTTTCCGTTTCCGGGACCGCTTCTGCTCCAGCTTCACGCACACAGTCCGTCATCATGAAGTGCCCCACTTCCGGCTCCGGCTCTGGCTCTGGTTCTGGCTCACCCACACACACGTCCTGCAGCGATCAAAGCGGCAGCAGCAGCTGCAGCGACTGCGACTTCATATGCAATTGGCACGATTGCTCAAGGTAAGCTTACAGTCGAGCTCATAATAATGCGTAAACTTCAATTTGTTTAGAGAGAAAAAAAAATCACTTGATAATCGCTTAAAAATCCATAAAAATACTATTTTTATGCTTAAATATTTACTTCATTATATTTCATAGATATTATTGTAGACATATGCTTTAACACTAGCCTTTCGCCTTTGTTCTTGCAGAGTTTTCGAGTCCCTGGAGGCACTCGCACAACACGTCACATTACGTCACGCCATCGCCTCGCTGCACGACGGCCTCTACTATTGTCGCTGGAGCGGCTGCCAGCGCAGCGATCGGGGCTTCAATGCGCGCTACAAGATGCTGGTCCATGTGCGCACCCACACCAAGGAGAAGCCGCACCGTTGCCATCTGTGCGAGAAGTCCTTTTCGCGTGCCGAGAACCTGAAAATACACATCCGTTCGCACTCGGGCGAGAAGCCCTACAAGTGCCACTTTGAGGGCTGCCTGAAGGCCTATTCGAATTCCTCGGATCGGTTCAAGCACACGCGCACGCACTCCATGGAAAAGCCGTATATGTGCAAGGTGCAGGGCTGTCAGAAACGCTACACGGATCCATCGTCGCTGCGCAAGCATGTGAAGACGTTCAAGCACAGCATTCAGCTGATTGCCAGCCAGACGGCCACCTGTATGCTGGAGGCCAACGAGTCATCCTACACCTGCCTGAAAGCACCTGTTGCACCTGTAGCTGAGTCCACAGCCAACTACTATCTGGATTTGGCTGAGCGTGACAACGTGGCAAGCGATTATTCGCTGCAAGCCAAACACCATAGCGAATATGCCAACTCCTCCTCCTCCTCCTCTGCCACATCATACTGGCAGCACAATTATCGTTATCTACACAGTGAAGACATCACCATGGATATGGATACACCAACGCCGCTCGATTTGCGCGTGCACAGAAGTTAAAGGAGCTGATGTAATTTAATCCTTCCACTTAACTCTAGTCATCAGGCTATTATAGAACTAGCCCTTGTCATTAATATAAGCACTATTATTTAGTTTACAATAAAGACTGTTTTCAATTGAATCACAAACTAATCAAATGTTATATAATTTTCAGCAGAGCAGACAAAAAACACGCATTTCTTATATTTATATCCGTTGAGCTTTCGCCTTTCAAAAATTTAGCCAAGTACAAAACCCAAACAGTGCTGCAAAAGCGTCAAGCTACAGCACATAAACTAATCGATAGGCGATGGATTTCTTTCTATGTATCGCACGCGCCAATTTCAAACGCCAAGCTGGTTTTAATGAAATATGTGTTGACTCTTTATTATATAATGTAAATGCGAAAACTAGAAGAGTTTTTTGTTACAACAGTTTTTAAATATAGATTCCTCCATTTACATTTATTATAGGAATGTTATCTTAGCTAAGTCTACTACATATAGAAACAACTTGGGGAAGGGAAATGGTTAAATAAATAGCAAGGGACAAACAAAACAAATGTCAGGTATTTCACAATTTCAAATGAATACACACTTTTCAAGTTGTATTTCTTAGCTTGCAGCAAACAAGTAGAATGGAATACAATCATTAATATTGCCAGAGCTATCATCTTATATATATATAACGGAACGAATTTGTTTCTCAAAGTTTCTCATTAAACTGCAGTAATTGAGCATACAAGACCCATGGAATAACTTTACAGATAAAGCACATCCAGTGCTTTAATGTTACCTTTTACATACTCTCAATATGTACAGAGCTACAAATCACTTGGCCCTAACCGACTGTTTATATACATATATATATGCATATATATAGTACAAATTAAGAAGAACTATAATATGCAAAGCTATGTATCGGCTGTAAAATTTAGAATATTACGCCCTAAAGAATCTTACAACTCGTACAATATATTGTCGACAAATCGGGCACTCGTTTAACACCTTGCCGCAATTGGTGCAGGTTGCCATGTGGCCGCATTCCAGAAAAACGCACTCAATGGGTGCGTCCATGCAGATCTTGCACAGCTCGTCTGTGGCTAGCTTTTCAACAGCTATATATATGATTATATATATATGGATATATTTAATACATCTTGAATGTATATTTGGTAGAAATTTTCGACTTACCTGGCGCTGTTCGCATCGTCTTCCATAGTCGACACACGCGATCGAGCAGCTCCTGTTTCTCACAGCAGCCTTTGTAGTCGACGCGATGCAGCATTAGAACCTCCTTTAACTGTTTCACAGTCAAGTTCTCCAAGTCTTTTCTGTAAAGTCATTGGTATTTTTATTATCTGACTCTCGTTTACTTCATCCTCTACTCACCTATCCTCAAACTCTTCCAAGTTCACGAAGCGCGAATCCATGCTGTTGGGCGGCTCAAAGCCCAAGGGGGAGGCATACACATGGATGCCCTCATCATCTTCCCAGTGCGTCTCGTGATCATCCTGCGTGGGCGAAAACTCAATCGTAGGTGTTATAGGCATTGGATGCGCAACACCTGACGCACCAGCCTCGACGCTGCTCAGCGGTGAAACAGCGTGACTGTCCGCATCGGAGCACTCTAGAGACTTGGTACGCTGCTCCAGGTAGCTGAGAAACTCTTGCAGTTCACGCTTAATGTCCGCCTCGGACATTTGGGAATTCTCCAAGTGCCGGCGCATTTTTTCCACATGTCGCCTGATGTTCGTTTTATTTTTGCCGCAACGCTGACAGCTATTGGATGCTACCCCAGTTAGCGACGGCTCCGGCTGTTCGCTTAGCGTGCTCAGTGCCAAGCCGTGGAGAGGAGCCACCGGTGATTCGTCGTCATCATCGCTGGATTGATGGCGACGATTCAGATAACCCTCGGAGCGTCGTCGTGTTACCTTCTTAACACGCTGTGGCGGCTGCGGCTGCGACTCTGTTTGCAGCGTCACCTGCAGAATTTCATCATCATTGACTGCATCAATCTCCTGCTGCTGTTGCCGCTGGTCCTGCAGCAGCCGCTGCTGTGGTGGTTGACTGCTACTTGTTTGGTCAAGTATTTGCCACTGATCCAAGTTGCTGCTGTTCGTGTCGGTCGTAGCCTTGCTCTCATCGGAGATGCCGCCAATGGCACCGAGCTCCTCGAAGCTAGATTGTGATGAGGCGTCTGCACCGCAGGCATCCACTTTAGAGCTGAGTGAGCCCTGCTTGGAGTAGCCCGGGCTGGTGCTTGTTGTGGCTGTTGTTGTTGCCGTAGCCGTGGTTGCTGTTGCTACTGTTGTTGTGGTCGGTGTTTGAGCCGCGGAGCTGATCTCCAATGTTGGCCTGCTGGCCGGGCCAGCGCTGTTCTCGCTATTCTTAAGCGATGTGCGTTCACTGAACGTGGTTATGATCTCATCATCCGAGCAATCACACTCCGAGTTATCAGGCTCAGCCTGTTGCAGCAGTCGGGCCGCCTCTGTGGCCAAAGTTCTGCGCTCCTGCGTGGCCGTGGGCGATGTTGTTGTCTGCGTAGAGGATGTGGATGGACTGACATGCACATGCGCTACCTCTGTGGAGTTGGTTCGCGGTATACTAGGCGTCCGCGTAGGCGTCCGCTGGACACCACCAGCACTGGCATACGTTGGAATTTCTCTCGTGGACACGCGCGGCTGCTCAAAGATGTGTGTGGGTGGAGTTGTTGCTCCATTATCATTGGATGCCTGGCGACTGTTTGACGTAGATTTGGAACTTGATTTTGTGTCAAAGGACGCTAAGGAATCACTGATATTGTCACTTAGATTGGTGAAAAAGTTTTGGCACGTTTGCTTCAGACTGTCCATGGGATTGGCTTGGCCGCGGCCCGGACTCTGGTTCTGATTAGGCGGACAGCCTCTCTCCCGATCCGACTGAGCGACATGCGTCAACACCAGACCAACCAGCTCTTCCTTCTCTGAACAGTCCAAAAGACAAAAACCAATTAGATTGTCTATAGATATATATGATCGCAGCGGCAAACACTCACCCAGACAGCCTTCAGTGGAAATATGTTTGGATTGCAAATAGAATATTAAATCCTTCGGCTTTAGCTTTAGCAAATCCGTGCGCAGCAAAGGACGTTGAGCGAATATTGCACAGCGCTGGCAGCGACGCGACGTCGATGTCAACGTCGTCGCCGCTGTCGTCCCAGTCAGGCAATTGCTGCAATAATAGCGCCTGCAATAAAGCATTTTAATGGGATGATAGAGCCAAATAAAGCTATTCAATATCAATTTTCGACTTACCTGCAGTCGAAACAGCTGCGTTTACGGCGAAATACCGTGAATTCAATGCCACAGCTTTCGCAGGGCATCTTCCTATTGGTGTGTTTGTGTGTGTCTGTGCGCGCGTGTATGTCCTTTCGATCGAACGTTACCTTGCCCTTTGCTCCTCTCTATGACCAACTCTTCATCGCAATTTCTGTTTTCAATGTCAAATCGTGAATCAATCCGCATAGAATGCGCGTAATATTTTGACGCAGTTGAAGCGCCACTTAGCTTATGTATTTCTTTCACACAGCTACTTACTCATCGGGGCTATAAAGTAAATAGCCAGTGGATTTTTACAATTTTTTATCAATATGCAATAAGTACGCACGTACATATGTATTTATGTGCATATGTTTGTGCACAATAGTCAACACATCACTGGTAAAATCGATAGGCGCGTAGGCACAACAAATATCGATTGCTCTATCGATAGTAAAAAAACGCTCCTATGAATAATTAAATAAATTTAACAAATAAATATATTTAATTCAATTGAAATGAATAGAGCTTAATTATGTAAATTATCGATTTTCTGCAATTTGCACGTTCGTTTTACAACTTAAAATAAAAGCTTGGCACATATGACACAAATATTATTTGAAGTTTAAAGATTTGTATGAATTTGTATTAGTTTATTTTTATTTAATTCACATCCACTACTTAGAGCTAAGTATGTAATTGTAATGCAATTAAATAGTTAAGTGCCATAAAATGATGCAATCTTTTAATATTTTGCTTTTGTTTGTTTGTTTCTTTTAAATAATACATCAGTTAATTGCTATAATTTATATATATGTATATATATATACGATTTTGCACACATTGAAAAGGTGTTTGCTCTTCTAGTTGAATCAAGTCATTTAGTACATATACTATATACACATGTGGTTTCGTATGATTGAGCTTTTTCGAAATTCTTGTTGATAAGTCTTTAAAATTTATAAACAAATGCGTCCATTGCCCTTTTCATTCTTTCCTTTTAAGTGTTAAATTGTTTGCAGTTTAAATTATCAGCTAGCTGGCTGTTGTCTGACTGTCTGGCTATGAGTGCAGTTTTCTCTTTTGTTGTTCGAGTTGGTTGTGAATCATCCAAGCAGCGCCAGCACCGCATCGTTTTGATCTATGACCGACTACAAAGGTGTTGCAACTTGCAAGTAAACAAAAACAAAACAGAAATCAAAAGATATCGATACGAGACAGGGAGTGTGTGTGAGAGAGAGCGCGTAAATAAATATCGTCTTTAAAATTGTACAGATTTAAATTTCTATTGAACGTCGCTTGGCCCTTCAAATCGGTTCTGAGTGTGGGTGTTCTGGGTGTGTGGCTGTGTGTTGGGCTACTGTCTGACACACTTAAACTATGACACATGACGCATATCTCCACCGGCTTTGACATGGCATTGCAATGGATCATCATTGTTGTTGTCATCATCGTGGACGGTGGCCATTTCCAGAGCACGATTCTTTTCATATTCGACAAAGTCATCGAAGAGACTTGGCCACGCTTCGGTATCATCGTAATTGTCTATATCACATTGTTCAGTAAAATTGAGGTACATGTTCCATGTATCCTTGGGTATGCGTCGTATGTTCGGATGCTTATCGAGGAAGTTAACCCAGTTTGAAAAGAGATCAGGTGTTTGTACAGTGAACACAAGTTTCCACAAATCGATTGCCATGTCAAGCGATAAAACGCGCTGATCTGGCTCCAAGCCGAAACTGCAAAACAAATACACATAAATATAAAATACCTTTTATAGCTTATTGACCTACCGAAAGGTAAAACGATAGAGCTGCTTAAACATTTCCGAATCAACTTTAAGCATCTCAATTGTATGCTCAAGTCTTAAACGTATGCTTTCAATTGAGTCTGCACGCATCTTATGGAGGCCATCGATGAACTCCGTTCTGGTGAATCGGCACATCTGTGAGGCATCCAAGCACCAGGCAAGCACAAGTATTGCAAACTCATCCGGCTGATAATTTAGATCAAGGCATAAACGTTCAATGCCATCCGTGAGTATCATATCTTCTTCATCGGGATCTCTGTAGATCTCAAAGAGTTTATTTAGCGCTTGAGGTGACACCTCCATGGACTCTTTGACTGCTGTAATGACAATAAATATTTTTATAACCTCATTTTATATATTGTTTCTCTAATGTTTCACTTGCCAGTTGTTATTATGTCGCTCATGGTTGGCGCACTGCCATTAAGCAAGCCTAAGGACTTAAAACTATTACGTTTAGTATCACAATTGTTTGCTGGCTTGAGTGGAGTTCGATTAGAGAGCAATTCATCAGTTTCTGTGAAAACAAAAATAAATAAATAAATAATCAGGCGTAACAAATATATTTCAGTCAGAAATCTCTTACCTCGTGGCCTGTCGTTTGCATTAGATTGAACGATGTCGTAGCAGTTGCCAATGCTGGTGGCCGCTTGGCAGCTGTTGTTGGCGTTTAGATTTTGCAATGCGTTTGGTAATGATTGGCTTGTTGGCAACGTTGGTGCGGCGGACGAAGACGACGACGACTGGAAGCATTTCAGGCAATTGCCCATAGTGCGATGCACGCTTCTTCAACGGGCCGATTGGACTTAACAATATTCTATGAGTTGCTCTTTTGCTTTTGATTTAATTTGTTTTGTGTGTGTATGTAAGTGTAATTGTTTGTGTGTATGCGTGTTGACACTTGTCTATATTTTAACTTGGCTACTATGGGCTATGGCTTTCAGAGTGTGTATGTGTGTGTTTGTGTTGATATTAATTACTTAGTTAGCGTTAGCTCGCCTTGACATTGACTGTTGACATTGGCACTGGAATTTCCATGGAACGTTGACGAGCTTGTGCACGCGGGAAACGCTAATGCACCATTGATGCATCGAGCATATGCTAAAGAGTTCCTTGTTGCTGTTTCTACTGCTGCTACTACTGATGCTGTTGTTATTTTGATGCCTCCTACGCAAACTCATATGTGTGTATGTATTTATGTATGGGTGTATACATACACATATACATATGCAAGTGTAGTAGTCAGCAAACCACCACAAATGTGCGTGAATTCGTCAGCCACAGTGTATTTCACATTTTACATGTATGTTCTATTGCACCACATTACACATAGTAATCCATATTCATATTTATTTATAGTTTTTGATAAGTTTTTTATTTATATTTATGTTTTGTGTGTGTCTCACGAGGCTACGTTTTTTCTGCAAAATTGCTGGCCCTAAAATAACTATCGCACGACGTATCGATAACATGGAACATGGCACCAGGGCTGCAGGTGTATCTCAGCACACGAATTTTAGCTGCAATCGATGGGTAAATTAAACCATGATTTGATTACAAATTTCAACGTTTTTAGATATTTGCTTATATTTTATATATTTTTTATTAACCAAATGCAGCACATGTAAAACTTAAGTTAATTGTAAGTGCTTTCGAGCAGTATAATTTTGAAAATTCTAAGCTTTGATTCGGCATGAGGTCTGGCAGCTCCGCACTGTGTGGCGCACTCTCTATGGCAATTGTCGCTCCCGGTTTCAATTCCAATTAGAGTTTCAGTTGCCAAACAACACTCGACGGTAAACGCTTGCCCATTCCGCTGATCGCAAAAGAAAAGCCACGGCTCTTGTTGTTTCAACAACAACAACAACAAAGTGTCAAGCTGTTGGAAAATCGTGTGTGAACTTTGCCAAAAAAAAAACTAAATACAAACGACATTTTTTGTTTGTATACACTTAATGGTCGAGTGCTTTCGTGGTTCGTTTTATTATTTTGGGCATTTCGTAGCCAAGAAATAAGGTTGAGTGAACTTGTTATTGGATATGTGTGTGTACTACACACATACATTCATATGCAAGTAATTTCTTTTGGCCACCTGAATGTACAGCATGATCATCGTATATGTGCATTTCTGTTCGTGTGTGTGTGTGTGTGTGTGTGTGAACTCCAACCGGAACGTGAGCTCGAGCTTTTCCTTTTCACTTCACTGAAAGTGTCATACAATTTTTTTTTAACAACGTGTGAATAGATCTGACAAGAATTTAGCGTTTGAGGTCGATTTCTTTTAAACATATAAGAGAGGGGTTTTTTACGTACATACGTAGGCTTAACTGAATATTAAATAAATAAGAAACTAATGAACTCTAAAGTACTTTCAACATCTTAACTATACATGGTTTTTGCCATTTCAGACATTATTGGTATGTAAATATCGTCAAAATCACCAACATTATGTAGGATCTTTTCGCACTCAATCTGTAACTCGCTCATGCTATATGTTCGTTTCTTGTCTGCATTATTTTTGATATCTAGAAAGTTTACCCAAGTGACTTCACTTTCCATATCCAATTTGCATTGTTGCAGCCAATCCTTGCCAAGGGGCTGTGATTGGGTTTGTAAACGTTGCAAAATAGGTTTCCTTAAGATATTCTTCTTTTTCAATGTCTTCAGTTTGAGCTGGCTCAAATTAGTTTCGTTTTTCCATAGATAGAGATCGGTGGAATCGTATGGTTTATAGAACGGGTTCTTCTCAATGGCTAAACATTTCATTTTCACGTTAGCCAAGTCGTCAGTCGAGTTGAAGTTCAAGTCAAGTTGGTCCAAGCATTGTATTAGCGGTTGATCCATTTCTGCAGATTTGTATTTGGATTGTTTGTACAAAATATATTTATATAGATAGTAAAAGTATTAGATTGTAATTTTTTTGTGCGTGTAATCATTCAAACGAATTGAATATGACATGAAATATTTTCAACAGGCTTACTCTGTTTTCCCAACTTTTTACATTGACATTACAATTTGATTCGCCGAGTTATTCATTTAGCTAGTGTTGATAAATGCTAGGAATTATTTTGAATTTACTAACAGAATTTATATGCATGGAACTTGAATAGTTATCATTCATGTCAAATCCTTATGATTTTACACAAAAAGCAATCATTATGCGAGACTATTCTAAGAAGTTTGGACCTAAAATTCATCTGGCTTTTTGTTTACCATTACACTAAGCTCACGTATGAATGCATTCACCAACAAAACCCAATTTAATCGCCAATTATTCAATATTTTATTCATTATTTGAAAATATAAATTAATCGAAATTGTGTCCTGTCCATTGTTAGTGTTATTTTGTTTTTTGGACAACATAAAATAAAGCTTGTATATAATTTAACGTAATTCAACTTGTTGGCGCCAATGATGCCTTCTGGCTCGTGCTTAAATTCGACTGAGTCTAATCCAACTTGTTGACGATCAAAGGGGGCGACATTTTTTCCTTCTTGAAATTCTTGACCTCTACCCAATTGAGCTCTTCCTCCATTTCTAGCCACGGTTTGGCTTTTAATTTGATTTGCACTTGCTTATTACGCTTAACGAAGTCCTTATTCGTCTCCTTCAATTTTATCTTATTTGCACTCTTATTGCGTTCCTTGCTGTTCACTTTAGTCATTCTGAAGGATATTGAATTTATAATTTTTATTTTATAAGTATAAATAGATATATATATATGTGTGTTTCTACTTAGAGTTGTATTGCATCTGAATAAGTATTAATGTATTCTTCCTTAGCTGGCAAAAATTTCGAGATCGGCCTACTGAGATCGAATATAATTTAGTTTTTATTCAAACAGGTTCGCAGTCTATGGAAATACACAACTATAGATAAGAAGTGGAAAAATGACTTCAGATCGTTTTCACAAGTGAGTAAAGAACATGCAATTAATAATGCTACCTCGTAACATCGTGCGTATCTTATCTGCGCTACAAGCATCATTAATTGTTCTCTGCTTTCGAATAGAGCTGCCAAAGACGGGCTGCTTGATGTGCTGAAGGAGGCAACGCGTAAGGATGCCAATGCCAAGGACGATGATTCAATGACACCCGTCATGTGGGCAGCATTTGAGGGTCGCTTAGATGCGCTGCGCTTACTATGCGGCAGGGGGTAAATAATAAATAATTATGAAAGCAAATACTCCGGCCATATTGTAAAGTAATTCTTCTGCAGCGGCGATCCGGATAAGTGCGATCAATTTGGGAATACAGCGCTTCATTTGGCTGCAGCTAAGGGACATTTGCATTGCGTTGATTTTCTGTATAAATTCGGTGTTAATATATATGCACTGGATATTGACAGACACAGTGCCAAGGATCTGGCAGCCATAAATAATCGCGACGACATTTTGCGTTATTTAGACGCAGCTGCGGCCAGTTTTGAGGCGAATGAAAAGTAAGGCGCGAACATGAACTTGAATAATTAGAGTGTGCTAAAATTTCGAATTTTATGCAAGCAATTAATCGCAATAATTGTTATCGATGGCAAGCAAGGACAGCTAGCAACCATAAGCCCAGCTTGTTTGTAGAGTACCGATTGTTACACTTGAAAATAATCGATAGCAAACAAGGACTGCTAAAGGGCAAATGGTTTGCCAATTTGAGCAAAACTTTTAATAGCAATGCCTGATATCGATAACAAAGACTGTGTTGCGCATTTCAAATATTTAAATCAATTTTAAAACTTGTACTTTATTAATTAATTAAACTATATAATTGACAGAAAAAAGGCAAAAGCTCTCAAGGAAATAGCTGAAAAGGAGTGCGAGAAACGTGTAAAGGAATATATGAAGCGCCAGCAACAACAGCAGCAGAAGCACGAGTACTGCGATCTCAAGCCAAGCAATGCTCAGACATTGGTTAGCAGCAGCAGCAGCAAGTCGAGCAACATGCTGTCCACGCTGAAGCAAAAGATTTGGTCCAGCCAGGGCAATCTGAACAAGACGCCCAGGGAGCAGGCAGCAGCTACAGCACGCACATCCGCTACCAAATTCAGCGATCTGGTGGGCAGTAGCAGCAGCAGCAGCGGCGGGTCAACCATAGCCAGTCGCATGGGCACAGTGCAAAAGAAGCCACAACAACAGCAGCAGCTGCAGCAGCAGCAGGGAAAGTCACAGCACTCCAAATCCTGCCCACATGCTGCGGCGAATGATGGAGGATTCAAGGTGCGCGAGCTGGAGCCGGATGGCAAACGTACAATAACGTCGCTAACAGGGCTACAAAGGGACTCGGAGGTGCTGTATGTGGGCACATTTAGCTCCACGGATGAACAAGATGGCAAGCGTGGCAAGATTGCGGATGTCTTTGAGCTGGATGACGACGAGGTAGGACGTCTGGGCTATAGTACGGCGCTATCGCGCAGCTTCTCACAGCCAGATATACTAGGCGATGCACAGCTATCGCAGGAGTTGAACGAGGAGCTGCAGGTGCTGCAGCGACCTGTTGGCCTTTTCGACCGACCCACCATGCTGGGCAGCATTGCCTTTCGTCGGTCAGTGACGGCGGCGCTGAGTCAACTGCAACTGCAATCGGATGGCATCGATAGCGTCTCCAGCTCAACCATGCGAAATGCAAGCAGCAGCAACAACAACAAAAATAACACCAAAGCGCGTTTGTATCTGAATCTATCCGATGATTCCGATTCCGAGGGCGCCGGCGATGATGTCTACAGCGATGATGAGGATGAGGAACAGGCGTCGGCCAGTGCACTGCAGCGCTTTCTATCTGTGTGGGCACTAGAGGAATATTTGCCTGTGTGCGTATACATATCGTAAATACTCAGTTTATTGTATTTAATTTGTGTATTTCAGTTTTCAGAAACAGGAAATTGATCTGGAGACACTTATGCTGCTGACGGAGGCGGACCTGAAATCGCTTGGCTTGCCACTGGGACCCTTTCGCAAGTTGACCTTTGCTATACAGGAGCGTCGCAATGCCTTGGCTACACCTGGACCACTTGTGGATAGTCGACTATAGGCTGAGACCTCACTATACCAGCATAAGATTTGTTTTTACTTTTAAATTCAAATTTTCTTATGAACAGTATTTATTGATTTTGTTATATATATGAATGCTGTGTATGTTTATGTACCTATATACATACATATATATAAGCACATGTGCATGACGAGCTAAATAAACAGAGATTACAACTGGATATGATGAAAGAGATGAACACAAAACCCCATTACGTTCTCGCTTTTTTTGTTTACATATAAATATATGGAGTGTGGCGAATATTAAATGTATAGTGGACTGAATATTACAATGAAATCTGCATACTTATGTCTCCTATATAGATGAATATTCCCTTAGTTTATTAAGAGTTAGATTGCACAGCTCAGAACGCTCTCTGGATGAATGAGGTGAGTATTGCAAGCCACCATAGACTCCTACTAGTAGTGTGGTGAATATATGCATATCAATGGGGAATATAGCCACCTTGCTCTGCTGCGTATAAACAGCTCATCCTTACCCGCTCTACTTTATCTTAGAGAGGAATTAAATATATTGTTTTACATACATAAATCACTATGCTTTATTAGTATAACGAGTTAGGTTTCAATTGCCTACATTAATATTAATTGCTCTCAGAGCTTGAATTCAAGTGCAACTACAGAAAGGTCATACAAACTACAAAATGAATTGACTTAAAGCTAAACACGATTTGGCACACCTGCTTCGATGAGCTCTCTAGTTAGTTGCCAACTAGTTACCAGGTACGACACCTAGTCTAAAGCATGTTTACTGTCCTAGGCGATAGCTCGATTCCGACAATCACTATCTAGCCTATCCAGCCACCTGCTGCATCATATAGAGGTTCGCATAGATGCCATTCAGTGCCATCAGATGATCGTGTGTGCCCTGTTCGACGACGACTCCACGCTTTAGTACACATATCAGATCGGCATCACGCACTGTGCTCAGGCGATGGGCAATCGTGACACAGGTGCGTCCAGCTCTGGCCTCATCGAGTGCCTGCTGCACCACCTTCTCGCTCTCCAGATCCAGGGCGGATGTCGCCTCGTCCAGTATCAGAATCTTTGGGTTACGCACCAGGGCCCGAGCAATGGCGATGCGTTGCTTCTGGCCACCGGAAAGCTGAGAGGTCTTGCCCACACGCGTTTCATAGCCCATCGGCAGGGAGCTAATGAAATTGTGTATGTTCGCCTTCTTCGATGCCTCGATAATCTCCTGCATGGGCACATCGTCACGGAAATTGTTGCCATAGGCAATATTCTCGGCAATGGTGCGATCGAAGAGCACCGGCTCCTGGGACACCAAACCCAGCTTGGAGCGCAAGGTGTCCAGTGGGAAATCCGTGCTAGGCACACCACTCAGATTGACCGAGCCCGAGACGGGATCATAGTAGCGCAATAGAAGTTGGACACAAGTGGATTTTCCCGAGCCCGATGGACCCACCAGTGCCACCGTGGTGTTCTTCTTAATCGTGAGATTCAGGCCATGCAAAATGGGCGTGTCCTTGCGCGTGGGATACTCAAAGCGAACATTCTCATAGACAATGTCGCCCTCCGATTTCTGGAAAAAGCAGGAAATAAGTTCATTAGAGAAAGACTTTCATTTCGCATAAACATCCGAAACCCACCTCAGCTGTATTATATGGATTAAGTGGTGGATTAGGTTGCTTGGGCGTCTGCTCGAACAGTTTCATCAGGCGTCCCGCGGAGATGATGGCATCGTTGACATTCGGCGCATAGGCCAAGGCCTGACCCAGCATCCAGGAGCCGAAGATCAATGCCTCGGCAACCTTAATGATGTCCTCGTAGGGCAAGCCATCATTGGCAACCAGCAGGCCGCCATAGTAGAGCGAAACGCCATAGGCGAGGAACGGTGCCGTCTGACCCAAGCCAAAGACCAGGCCACGGAAACGCACCTTGCGACGGCAGGCGATATTCACCTGATCAATCTGCCTGACGTAGCGCTCCAGCACCTGCTGCTCCAGGCCCAGGCCGTTGACCGTGCGTATATTGGCAATGGCCTCAACGGCGACCTGTGAGGCCTCCTCAACGGCCGCCTTGGCTGACTGGGCGCTCTTCGCGATAAAGCGGCCCTCGAGGTAAACCGACAGACAGAGCAGGGGCAGGGTGACGGTAGTCAACAGAGTCTGTTGCCAGGAGTAGATGAAACCAATTAGCATGCCCACGGCCAAGGTGACCACCGCCTGCAGCATAATCCCAACACGTGCGCCCGTTGCCTGCAAAACAAGCTCAGAGATGAGTCGCAATTGTTAATCCTTGCCGGAGGCAGACTTACGCCCTGCACATTGGAGCAGTCGCCAGCGAGACGGGCACACAATGCGCCCACGGAATTGCGTTCGTCATCAAAGAAGGCCACCTCCTGGGCGACGATTGTCTTGAAGGCCGTCTTCCTCAGGCGCGTTGTCATCTTGACGCCGGCCGTGGTGAACAGATAGCTCTGCATCATGGTGCCCACGCCGGCCATCAGCCCAATGCCAATGAAAATGTAGGAAATATTGTTGCCCTCGTGTCGCACCAGATCCTCATCGCTGTTGGACAGAATGCCAAAGAAGTCGCCAAAGAACAAGCCCCACAATGGGAATGTGATGCCGTGCATGATGGAGGCAATGCAGCCCCAGACTATGTAACGCCATTCGGGTGCATTCAGCTTCATCAGTTGCATGAATGAGACTTTTGGCTCTTCGGGTTTTGGCTGCTTCTTCTTCTTCTTGCGACGTTGGGAACGACCTGGAATGGGAATATAGAGGGAGATCGATAGGGTGAGATAGGCAGACAGAGAATGAGAGAGAGAGAGAGAGAGAGAGAGAGTGAAAGACAGAGAGAGAGAAAGAGAAAATGACAAATAGAGAGAGAGAGAGAGAGAGAGAGAGAGAGAAGACAAGGGAAGAACAAAAGAAGAACGAGGAAGGAAACGAATATAGAGATACAGAAGGAAAGTTAAAGTGAGAGAGAGATATAAAAGCAGTAAAAGGGTGAGAAATAGACTTTCAAATGATATATGGGATATATTTAAGGTACATCAATTTTTGCAACTTACGTTTGCTGGCTGAGGTAACGCTGAATACGTCATCCTTGCTGCTGTTAACCTCTGCCGCGGCAGCGCCAGTCTCATCGATGTCCTCTTCGTACTCCTCGTCCTCCTCGAGCTCATCGTCATCGTCAGCAACCATGATATCATCCTCCCTGCCCTTGGTCAATGCCAATTTCGCCACACTGCCGGCCGTCTCGTCTGCCCCCTCGGTGGCCTCCTTGCGGCGGGTTATGTTCACCAGATCGTAGTACAAACCACCCCTGTCCATGAGCTCGTCGTGCGTGCCCTGCTCGGCCACCTTGCCATCCTTGACAAACACAATTTTGTCGGCATTAGTCACAGTCGACAGGCGGTGCGCGACAACGAGGGTGGTTGGCCCTTGGCTGGCCAGCTCCAGTGCGTCCTGTACACGTTTCTCGGAGGTGGGGTCCAGCGCGGATGTCGCCTCGTCCAGCAGCAGAATCTTCGGATTGCGCACCAGCGCACGGGCAATGGCAATGCGTTGCTTCTGTCCGCCAGACATTTGGGCGCCACGTTCACCCACCTGGGTGTCGTAGCCCTTGGGCAGCTTGGTGATGAACTCGTGGCAATTGGCATTGCGTGCCGCACGTTCGATGTCCGACTGGGTGGCCAGTGGATTGCCAAAGCGTATGTTCTCCCCAATTGTGGTGGCAAACAGCACCGGCTCCTGGCCGACAACGCCAATCTGGGAGCGCAGCCAGCCCACGTTCAGGCTGCGCAAATCGCGTCCATCCAGCAGCACCTGACCCTGTTCCGGGTCGTAGAAACGTTGCATTAGTTGAATGACTGTGCTCTTGCCACAGCCCGAGGCGCCCACAAAAGCAACCGTTTGCCCCGGCTCCACGTCCACCGTCAAGCCCTTGAGTATCTCGACATCCGGCCGGGACGGATAGCGAAAGTGTATATCCTCAAACCGCAGACGACCTGTTATGCCCTCCGGCTTCAAGCCGGACTCATCCAATGGATCGATTTCGGACTTGCGATCAATGATCCTAAAGAGATTCCGTGCAGCGCCAAAAGCAACAGCGAACGAATCCACATGTGGCGAGGAGAAACCCAAATTCTGGGCGCCCATTATGACGGCAAAGAGGACGATGACCAGAACTGCGGGCGTATACTGACGGTCCTCCTTGCCGCGATCGTCCAGGATCAAGTTGACGCCGTACCAAACGGCAAGGGCTATGCAGCAGTAGATGATGAGCCACATCACACCCGCCCCAATGCCCGAGTAGAGACCCTTCTTGCGACCCGTGGCTTCAGCGGGTATCAAAAGCTTCGAGAAGCGTTCATTCTCCTTGCGCTCTCCACTAAAGGCGAAGACGGTGCGAATGCCACTGAACACCTCCTCGGCGACTGTGCCGGCATCCGAATAGGCTTTCAATTCCTTTTCAGCCAGGGAGCTCTGGATCTTGGCCACCATGGCCGTGGCCAGTATAATGAAAGGACTGCAGGTGAGCACCACCAGCGTCAGCTTCCAGCCATAGATGAACGAGGCCACAATGCCCATGACAAAGGTCATGAAGAGGAAGGTAACAATGGCAACCTGGAGGAGCAGTGGAAGAGAGAAGTTAGCAAAGGATCTCGGGAAGTCTTGAATCCACTTTCATACACACCTTTTCGCCGATGCCCTCCTTGACCTTATCCAAATCTCTGCGAAGCGTAAAAGAGACTTGTTAATATTTGAATGCCCCATCACCAAGTAGCTGCCCACTTACTCCGTCATTTTGCTGGCGAAATTTGTGCCCGATGTGGTATCATACCAGGACATATCCTGCCGCAGGATGGCCTCCAGGAAGAGCTTGCGTATGCGATTGATTTGATTGAGTGCCACACGATTCGATATATCAATGGCAATGAGCATGAGCACCAGCAGTACGACTGAGCCCACCAAGCTCGCTATGCCAAAGGCAACCGAATCATCGATGATCGCCTGCCTATTCTCTTCATCGCTCGCATTGGTGCTGCATAGGGAAATGAAACTCTATTACAAATATTCTTAACTATGCTATACTATATAATAGTACTCACAGTCGCTTGCCGCCCCCGAAGAGCGCCAGTATGAATGTAGGCGATGAGGTGCCCTCGACCACGGCGCGATCAATGAGCAGAGATGTGAATTCTCCATAGATCACAATGAAATAGGGTATAAGAATGGAAGCTAGCGTGGCCACAATCATGCTAAAAACTATGAGAAAACGCTCCACAACGGTTGAGTAGCGAAACTGTGAAAGAAATGTGCAAAATTTTAGTAAATAATTTAATAAAAAAAGAGATAGATGGATAGTTTATATCAATAATATAAACAGGGAAATCTTATCAATGAAAGCTGATGCACATCATTTAATTAATATTGACAAATACTTGGCCGTTTAATGGTGATAGGGTAAATGATCATTATAACAATCCTTATCATGATGAACATCATTATTAAAATTATCATTTAATGATCATTCAGTGATTCAAAGATCACAGTAATTATTAACCATAAAGGGCATATTTATTCTAATTACGAACACCCCATAATCATCATCCATGTGTTCATTATTATCACTGTGATTATTATTGTAATTTGAATGATTTGCTAATTAAGCTCTTTATTGACTAGATAGAGTATTTACATAAGACAAACGGACAGACGGGCCAATAGGCGTAGGCATTGCGAATAATAAACAAAATAGTCAACTAACAAATACCCTAGAATCTTCTACAATACAAATTCTCTACTTTTACACATTGAATGGGAATCTACTGCATAAAACATGATCTTTCACAGCTGCCTTAGCCGTCTGATTATACACTATATCTAAAATATACATAAATCTTACAGGTGAAAAAGATTTAATTGCTGAATGCAGTCAGATTACAATTCCAGTTGTAATAAACTGATGGAGCGTTGTATAAATTTAACTAAATGTGGCAATTAGTAATGCAGAGCCATAATTCTGATGTAATGTTCGGTGCTAATTTGTTCATGCACTTACCAGATCGAAGAAACTGTACTTTTTATCCGTATCCGTTGTGGCATCACCTTTCGCTTTCTCCACACGAAAATCGCCCAGATCTGGCAACGTTGTGTCGCGTTTCTTCAATGCGGGCATTCTGAGATCCTTTGATTGTACTTTCGTTTCGAATATTTGATATTATGAGCTGTGAAATGGATTTCGAAACTTAATTCATGGCTCGAAGTCACATTTTCAATTGAGATCGCGTTTGATTGTTGCGCGCCTTTTATTGCACTCAAAAAAAAAAGCACTCACACAATAATTAAGTTTTTATATACGAATATTGAAGAGACAGAGATAGAGAGAGAGAGAGAAAGAGAGATCGAAATTGGCATATTTCCCAAGACAATTTAAACGAAATGTGTTGAAAAACTGTTGCAACTGGATCAATTGATCAATTGAGAAATTGATAAACTGCTGATTGAACACTTGCAGCAAATTGAGACTGGAAAAGCATCCATAAATTAATAAATTACAAACAATTCGAAAGTGAGATATGAAACAGAAAACAAAGCGATCAATAGTACGCAAAACTAAACGTAAAAAAAACGTGACTCTGGGCTGTAGTCGACTGCATGATACTCGCTCATGGTGGCTTTAACTGAATCGATCCATAGTCTAGAATTAGATCTAAGAGCCTAAATGTTGGATCGCTTTAGTCATTCTACTCTATAGACATATTTCCAGTTATATCAAGTTCAAGTTTAATTGAGTCTATGAAGGAGATATTCATATTGTGGTTTCTATTTGTTCCAGATAAGCTCTGCACAACCTAGGCATATTCATCTATAGAAAGTTTAGTTGAGCTATTGAGTAGGTCAAGATTATAGCTAAACAATTTCGTAGTAAGCAATTGTCAATTTTTTTTTCCAGGTTTTAGTTCGACAACAAAATTCGTTTCTACCCGGAAAATTGTAAAATATATTTGCTTTATGGCCATTCACCTCATTGAGCTATAAGTATTAGCTATAAATAGATAGGACTATGTGATATACGAATATACATATATCCATATCTAATCTCAAACAATAATTGATTTTTTAATGAGCCCAATATAGTTATATACTATTCTACATGTGTCTATGCCAAGGCTTCCGTAAAATCTTAATACTCTATAAGAAGTGGATGTAAACTTTATGATTATATACATATATGCAGAAGCAATTTTGTCAGACAGAATATTCCATCAAGCCAATAAACTCTGCTCGCTTCGCAAACAAGCACGACAAAACAAACCAATTGAAGCGTAATCTTTACTAGCACTTAGATCCCAGCAATTACCAATATATGGGCAATACATATACTGTATAATATATATATATATATAATCTTTTTCATTTTTTGTGTATACTCAATATGCTAATGATAAGAGTCAAATAGATTATATTCAATTTGGAACAATTAATAATGTGAATGAATCTACAATTATTTTTTTTTTTTTTAATTTTAGGTGAGAAATAGTGAACTAATTTCAGAGAACAATCGGCTATTATAAATTTGATATATACCAAAATTATAAGCATATATAAATTGTTCAGACTAAATATTGAAATCCTGAAACTTATCTGTATATATGTACATATAAAATTATTTCTAATTCTCTTCGTGTTATTAGAATGGAACTTTGTCCTTATCTTTAATAGGTATATATGTTTATATGATTTATGAATATATAAATTCATGAATATATGATATATGAATATATTGTATGATTTATAAATATATATTCATAAATATTTGACACATATATTCACGAATTCATATATTCCAATATGCATTAATTTCCGCCTTTAAAAAATACTTACAAACTCAATAACTCAAAAATTTCAATATATGTATAATTCTCTTATTTTAATTATGTTTTCGAAATGGACTTTACACAATTTTTAATCGAATGCAAAATATTACATGCATATAAAAATTTCAAAAATTCTTATTGTGTTGCACAATCTGTATAAACACTTTTTGGCTGAACAATTACCTATATATAGAGTAGTATAGCATATATATTCACGATTTCTGTATGCTAATGTTAAGCATTAAATTCTTGTCTTCCTTTTTTTTTTGATTTCGATTTAAAATTCTTGTTATATTTTTATATTTAATGGGCTTTACAAGCTGGGCTCGCGGGCTCACGATGCGATTGCTGAGTCTTTTTGGAGGCAGCCGGTAGCAAATGCTTTTGCATCTCGACAGCACGCGATCGAAATTGGAACTGCTGAAACCAGTAAGAAGGCGCCTGCGACGAGGCCTCGGTTACCAGAGTGTCGTCATAAAGTCGTATATGAATACACACACACACACACACGCGCGCGACAACTCGGATCGTTAAGCATAAAGGCAAAGGCAAAGGCAAACACTTGCTATAAGAACCTGACGCGACGATCGTAAAACGGTTTATAATCGGAAAAAAAGAGTCGCCAATTAAATTAGACGAGAGCAAAAATAAAATACGAAAGACAAAAAGAAAAACAATGAGTTGACGAATATAAAACAACAACAAAACTGATAAAAAACAATCATTTTACCATCTGCTCGGTATAAACAAATCTGAATGATAGCAAACAGCACACGTTAGTTGCTTTCGCCTTATCGTTCAGTTACGCCTCTCGTGCGACCACGCCTACCCTCGTCGTTGACATGCGAACTATTGCGGCACCAGACTAACCGCCTCTAGATGGTGACTGTGCGCAAAATTCTTGGAGCTCGAATCCAGTTTGTTTTTTTTGTTTTCCATTTTTTGCTGCAAATATATTTCCCGTGTTTCGGCCTGCATTACGTATACAGATCACGCAGCATGCAAAGAAAGCGGGAATTACCTCGGCTAAGATAAATTCCCCTTTTCTGTGTTCCTTGTGAGATTCGTCAGCATATAGATAATTATACGGAGCCGATCTTAAGTGGTCTTTTATATGCAACGCACTGCGAACTGTAGTTCATATGCCAGGAATCAATTAAAGAGACGAGCCTTGACCCTTGATATATATACATACATACATATATCAAATACTCATCTAATATAATGTTGCAATGAACTATAATAAATGTATATAAGAACTTCTTATATATTGATTGATTGGGGAGCCATTGAAATAGCTAAACTTAATGGAACTAGGAGGAACCTTTTAATTATATAAGTAAAATATGTTATTTTATATTGATTTGGAGATTGGATATAATACACTAACCAATATGAACTAGTTCGCAAGCCATTTGTTCAACTCTATATGCAATCTATACTTAGCTTAACTTCGCCTTCATGATAAAAAGTTGTGGAACCGGTTCAGCATTGCAGTTTCACATGTGGTTTTCGGAAGACAAGAACTACCCAAAAGAAGGCAAAATAAAACTAAACACAACTATTATTACACCTATATAAATATTTTATATAAATATATAAAACTTTTAGTAGGCCTCAACACAGAAACAAACAAAATAAAATAATAACCAAAAGACTGGTTCGCTGAAACTAGTTCATGCGTGCGCAAATAGGAATTTTTGCGAGTAGCGGAACAAAAATTATGACGGCAATCAGACACTTATTAAAAAGGGTACACTGCTCAACACGAATATGGAATGAAAGAGAGACCAATTAAATGAAGCAAAATCAAAAGTTATTTACAGTAATTAACTCTACCAAATTTATTTTGTATGCAAATATTTAATAGTATTGAATTTTAACTTCATACAAAAAATAAATAATTTGTGTATAAAAGTCTAGAGCGTACAATGTTATGTAATTCACTCATAACTCAATTTTGTAGTAGATTATGTGGAGCAGTCGGTGGTATCTGTTATCTGTTACGAGCACAATACCTTTATGAGACGAATAATATAATTTATAAACATTATAAAACACGAGCAAAAACAATAACAAATATCAAGGTTATCAAAGTATTTCAGCCAAACGAGCGAATATCTGTGTTAGGTTAGTTACCGTAATTTTTTATAGATTGGTGAAACACTTAACAGCTCTTCTAGAATAATACTGAATTGTGAAATATTCTTTTGCCACCGAATGCTTGCCCAAAGGCTAGGGAACTGAGCTCGAGTCTAGTTAAGGCCATGATATTTATACTCGGGCGAGAATCGCGATTTGGGATTTACCTGGGAAATACCACGCGCTGAGCAAGCGATCTGTATGACGTTTCTAAATTGACTTGGTCATGTCAGAATCGTAGCTGTTGTGCGTAGGTAAACAACCATGCATGTGCATATATTTAGATAGGTTAAGGTAAACAATTTTAATGAGTGTATATATGTAGTTAATAAGGTTAGTTCCTTAATATAAGAATACATTGTAATAGATACATAGATACCTATCTATGTATACATAGATACATAGATACATAGATACATAGATACATAGATACATAGATACATAGATACATAGATACATAGATACATAGATACATAGATACATAGATACATAGATACATAGATACATAGATACATAGATACATAGATACATAGATACATAGATACATAGATACATAGATACATAGATACATAGATACATAGATACATAGATACATAGATACATAGATACATAGATACATAGATACATAGATACATAGATACATAGATACATAGATACATAGATACATAGATACATAGATACATAGATACATAGATACATAGATACATAGATACATAGATACATAGATACATAGATACATAGATACATAGATACATAGATACATAGATACATAGATACATAGATACATAGATACATAGATACATAGATACATAGATACATAGATACATAGATACATAGATACATGGATACATGGATACATAGATACACATATACATAGATACATAGATACATAGATACATAGATACATAGATACATAGATACATAGATACATAAATACATAGATACATAGATACATAGATACATAGATACATAGATACATAGATACATAGATACATAGATACATGGATACATGGATACATAGATACACATATACATAGATACATAGATACATAGATACATAAATACATAGATACATAGATACATAGATGCATAGATACATAGATACATAGATACATAGATACACATATACATAGATACATATTCGCAAATAGATCAGATACAAGGATTTTGATATACAGAGGCTAATGGAAGCATCTCTTTCCAGGTAAACATAGTAATTACCTTCAATCTAGACGTGATTCCGAATCCGAATGTTAAATAGAGCTAGGCAAGGCATTTTAATTATTCTTATCCGATATTAGTCAGATTTTAATTGGCATCATTTTGGGTAATATTCATAAGAAGCACGTGCGGGAATTGGATTAATCAGCTGAGATACCAACTGTGGGATTTTTTGCTTTAAAATAAACCTTATGTCTGGCACTAGGTTAAGATAAATGAGAAGGGAAGTACGAATTTCGCACTATATAAAAACACGCAAAGAGGTCGGTAAACTCCAACTGTTAGCTAAGCCGAGGCTGAAGTTGCTTATTATTACAGTTTTATGAGCTAAATATAGGAAGTACGTCTTTTACGACCGTGCATGGTATAGTTATAAAAAAGAAGAAAAATAAAAACTTGAGAAAAACATGGAACGTTGAAAACGTTTCAGAAGTTTCCCATTCAAAATAAATATGTTTATTTCTTTATAGATTGTATATGAATATAAATATGTATGTACAATAGTAAGATGTTTATAGAGTAGTATATGTATATAGATATATGCAATTGAAACTGTATAGTTAGGTACAATCGTTCTTTGGAGTTAGCTGCCTGGCAATATATGGAGGGATTTACAATTTGTAATACTTTACTTTCGTTTTATAGTAATAAAACAAATTTTGTAATAGATTTTAGAGTTATATACAAGCAATTTATAGAAACATCTAATATATGTATATGTATTTTAGATAGTTTTACGTAAAGATGTGTGTTTTAGATATGTTTGGACATGTTTATAGCTCTGTTTTATAAAGAAAATATTATTATCTTATAGATCCCATTAGAGTATAGAGCACTTCAAGAAAAAATTAGATTGTATTCTGATTTTACCTATTAGAATAAGAGAGCTCTGTTCTTTACTCATCTCTTCTTTAGTCTTTACTAATTGAAATGAGTTAATATTGGTTTAAAATTGAAATATGTATATGTATGTCTCTTTGGATCCCATTATTATCAATGTTCTCTCTCTGTCTCTCTTCGAGGTAGCTTGAGAATGTATATTTGGATGACTTTCTCCTTCTCCTCCTCCTGCCCGCAACTCAATAGCTCAGATTGATGGCCTGCTGACGATGATAGATGTCGCTGCGTACGAGTATCTCGTATCTGGTGATGCGCACCTCCTGCCCGCCGAACGGGATGTGCAGACAGCGATGCGATTGCTGTATCTTGCCCGGCGTCAGGCTGCCGCAGTAGTGGGCGCGGCCAATGTACAGAGGCTCGCCATTGAAGGCGCGGCCCGCCTCCACAGCGCCGGCCGCGATGCTGCCATCGTAGCCGGGCACCCAATGGTATTTCGCCTGGCCGATGAGCACCTCGTACCGGGACTCGACCAGCTCCCGGCCGGCATGTGTGATGTAGGCGCAGCCACGGCTCGGCGCCGCTTTGCCCGGTATATGGGAGCCATCGTAGTAGGCGCGACAGACGAGCAGCGGTGCCATGTCGGTATCGTGGCCGCCATAGACGGCATCTGGTGGCGTATAGCCGGGACTGGCGGCCATCCACAGGTCATAGCCGGTCGTGGCAGCTGGTGCGCACACGGCGGGCGTGTAGCTGGAGCAGCTGGGCGCATACGGATCCACGCTCATGGGCGGCTTATATGTCTCTGCGGGCACAATGGTGGCCGCGTGGTGGGTGCTGGGTGGTGCGACGGCAGCGGGCGTATAGGAAGGTGGCATGCCGTATGGCTTGGCCGGAATGGGCACTGGCACAGCCAGCGGTCGCTTGTACTCCGGCAGGATGCTGGGCGTTGGTGGTGCCATGGCCGGTACCGCTGGCGGTGGTGGTGGTGGTGGTGCTGCTGCTGTTGCTGGATACGGTACTGTGCTGTGCGAGGGCATCGGCATGGGCGTATACTGTGGCGGTCTGTCGTGCAGAGAGAAGGCCGACGTGTCAAAGTCCGGCGGATAGGGATACGGCTTGCGTGCCACTGGCGGCTTAGCCAGCACCACTGGTGGTGGTGGTGGCGGCGGCGGTGTCAGTGGACACTTCTCGGCCAACTCCAATGCATCCGGTGGCGGCGGCAGCTGCCAGCCAGGCGTGGCGCCTCGCTCCTCTATCAGTATCTCATACGAATCCAAACGTCGCTCCGCACCGCGATAGGCTATGAAGAGCGCGCGATGCACTGAGGATATTTTGCCGATGATCAGGTGACCCTCGTAGTGCCCACGGCCAATGTACACCGGCTGCTCGAGGCTGGTGCGACCGCACAGCACCGCCGTCTCGGGTATCACGTGATCGTAGCACTTGACCCACACCAGATTCTCGCCGCACAGTATTTCGAATATGTCCTTGGGCAGGGCCTCGCCCCGTTGCGACACATAGCCGATCTGCTTCGACGGCATCACCTTGCAGACGAGCATGTCGCCCTCGTGCTCCGCCCGGCCCACATAGATCATGGCGCCGTCCTCATCGTTGCCGCCCACAATGGCGTTTGGCGGTATCGACGAATAGGCCGACGATTGAACCCATTTGTAGACTGAAAGGAGAGTGAAATGAAATGATTAATTTATAGAAATAATAATCAAAATATATATAATAATATTCATACACAAGTATCATAGATTAAAATCTATTTAGGTTAAAAGTTCCTTGAGTTCTTTGTAGCAGAACTTTGTATTTGTATAGATTTCTTAGTTTTCTGTTCATCTTTTGTATGTTTAAGTAATACAATCCTTTACCATCACTAGAACTAACGTAACTTCATCAACATTATCATCATAGCTCATCATCATCATCATTGTTTATCTTTATAAACAATAGCATCATTGCCCTTATCTTCTTCATCATCTTCCTCATTATTATCGTCAGCATTATCAGCTTTATCAACAATTATTATCACCTTAATCATTAGTTTTATCTTCATTAATCTCTTCACTTTTAGCACTTTCGTTGTCATTTTCCTCATTATTATCAAAAAGCTCTCACATTTACATGTATCCATATACATTTACTCTTCTATTCTATTCTATTCTATTCTATTCTACTCTATTCTATTATATTATATTCTTGAATATACGTAATGATTCGTTCTTAATCTAACTTAAATATAAACACTAAATCTGAATAATATATAATTGCTGACTCAACTACCGACAAAGGTTTTACTTGCTTTCTCATATTAGAACTACGCAAATGAAAGTCCATTTATAGTATTATGTAGAATATATTCTAAAGAAAAGATAGAAGATAAAGAACTCTAAAATAATATATTTATATATAAACTTTACAGAAATATACATATATGAGAATTCGATATATGACACGCCTAATCGAAGTTCTACGACTCATGTAGACCCAATTGATTGATTGTCTGGAAAGCTATTGGACTGTATAGCAGACTTAGCTTCAGAAACATTTTCAAATAGCTCCAACTTGGGTTTTTACATATTCAAATGCCCAACAGATAAGTGAAATGATATATGGGTATATATAATCAGTATAGCAAAGGTCAATAGAGAGCTTATATATAGAGAATATATATATAGTAAAGTAAAATTCGTATATGTAAAATGTGTTATATAAGCAGTCGCACTCTTTATTAAATTATACAAGTTATACAAAATGTGGAATAAACAGAAGTACGACCTAAAGTCTATAAAAATGATTAGAAAACTCAAATAGATATAGCCGTATATATCGCCTATTGCCTGCATAGCACCTCATACGAATCGATTCGTATTTCACGTCCGCCATAGGGTATGTAGAGGCAGCGCTGTCGCGAGGAGATCAGACCCGGTGTCAGGCTGCCCTGGTAGTGTCCGCGGCCATAGTAGATGGGTTCGCCGTTGCGTGCGCGTCCGGTGCTAACGGCATTCGGTGGTATGCAGTGTGGACTCCTGATCCATGAGTAACCGTAGCCGGTGAGCACCTCGTAGGTGGGCTTCTGGAACTCGTAGCCGCCAAAGCAGACGTAGGCGGTGCCCTTGCTGGGCACTACCTTGGCGGGCAGCATCTCGCCCTCGTGCATGGCGCGACCCGCATAGATGGGCGTACGGTCCGAGTCGTGGCCGGCAATGACAGCGCCCGGTGGCGTATAGCTAGCTGAGGCCGGCACCCAGACATCCTGCGGCTGGTGGATGAGCACCTCGTAGGTGTTGATGCGCACCTCCTGGCCGCCGAACGGTATGTAGAGGCAGCCGTGCGACGGATGCACCTTGCCCACGCACAACGAGTTCGCGTAGTGGCCGCGGCCCACATAGAGTGGCTCGCCGGTGCGGGTAGTGCCGCTCCTCACCGCATTCGGTGGCACACCGCCGCTGGCGCTGCCCACCCAGGCGAAGCCCTGGCCGACGAGCACCTCGTAGTGGGTCTTCTTGTGTTCGGTGCCGCCGTAGGCGACATAGGCGCAACCTTTGCTCGGTATGACCTTGGCGGGCAGGTTCTCGCCCTCGTGGAACGAGCGGCCCACATAGATGGGCGTGCCATCGGCGTCGTGGCCACCAACGACAGCGTACGGAGGCAGTGCGGCATATGGAGTCGAGTGCACCCACGTGTGTTCTGCAACGGATGGAGGGAGGTGTGTATTAGCCGTATCCAATGATAAGCGTAGATAAGATATAGCATTGATAACGCAGTGCAAAAGGTAGTCAAACGGAAAGCTTTATTCAATTTTGGAATTTCGAGTTGTTATATTTCTTTTTTTTTCGTTTTCGGATTGAACACTTCTTGCACTCGCCTACCAATTGTCACAACTGCTCCTGGCTGTACGGCACCTAAAAAACAAGTGCCGCCGATAGGGAGAGAGAGAGAGAGAGGGAAGAGAGAGAGAGACAAATCAAGAACTTGTCCATAAGCCACTTACACTGGTCTCTAGCTATGAGCTTATATCAAGAGCTTAACTTGACTCTATATCGATCTTTACTTATTGAACATATATCTAAGTATATATATATATTTATCGATTAGGTCTACATAGTGTCACTAACCCGTGGTAGTAGTGATAGTATCCTACCTTATACCTGTTATAGATATCAGCTATATATATTTTGTCTTTAATCGTATATAGTGTATGTACATATGTACAGATATATATGTATATACCTGATCGAATTTTTATCGAAACATACATTCATATTTATATTTTATGTACAGTCGACTCTCGAAACTCGAGGGACTCTTAAAATATTACGAATTATTGAATGCTTGAAATATTAAATGGTCTGAAATTTTTGAAAGAAAATAAATAAAACTTTGGATTATCCAGGGATATTTTACATCTTCGCAAGGTATGTTCAAATTAAGAATTCCTTGAAAAGAACGGTTCGAAGCACATTGCTGCTGCTCAGACTCTTCACTAATTTTTTTAGGAAGAAAAAGTGTCAGATATGCTCTTTGTAAGTTATCCAATGAGGCTCTTACTACCTTAACTGACACCTCTGCCATAGGCCCTGATGTATCGACTTTATCTTCATCGTTGCTCTATTCATACACGTATCTGTCATAGTCTTTAGTTAATCATATGCACACATATCGAATATAGTCGTACATTTAGTCAATATATCGTATAGAATATATATCGAACTACACTTTACATATATCACCAATAGATATAGAACATAAACTATCAAATAAATATATCATAATGTACTTTATTCTATATCATATATTGATATCTAAAAAATTGATGTATCATTGATGTAGCTATACATTTTTAATAGATATCGAAGTTTAGTATTCATCGAATATTTATCGAACTCTAAATATTCTTGAGTATTTGGCACAATTTCAGTTTCCGTATTCTCCAAGAAATCGCCTATATATACATATATGTATATTTAAATATATTTCTCGAATATATCAAGTTTACATCACTTTTAATATTATTAACCGAAATGAGTTTTTCCCACAACATATATGTATTACATACATCTAACTTATTTTTATGATCGTTTATTCATCGTCTGTTCATAACATACCCATGATTCACTTTTCCAATTGATAGGCGTTTGTCTTCGATTATTTATATCTATATTACTATTTATATATGTAAATATATATATATCTCAGTTGTATATTCGCTTGGTTCCACTGGACGCAACCGTCGAGTCCGCAGTATGTTCTAGTACTAACACTCGCAGCGGGCGTAGCAAAAGGTTTTGTAGTTTTTATCAGCTGAAACCTGGCCGCTCCACTCGCCTAGGCCTTTAATCGATGAGCTTTTTCGCACAGTGCATTCAGCGTGTTATTGACAGCAACTGAATCTTATCACTGGCCATAGTTGGGGGACTTACGGCACTTGTTTATCGTTTCCAATATAAAAAGCAAAAGCTCTTTCCAGTCTGTTCTGACTCATTTAACTGATAAGGACTTTATTTTATTTTTATTTTTGTTTTTTTTTTTTTCTCAACACTCATACACATATTTATAGATATCTTCTGATTTGTTTGTGAACAGGTGTTAGAGTCATTAATTTTGAAATATCTACAGTAAATAGCTGTCGAAATAATTATGACTAGTTTGTTTAAACTAAATGCTGAGTAAGCGAAGACCATGGGGTCCTTTGGACCTTCTGAGAAATCGCTAGAAAATTCACATTTAACTTTTTACTCTGCTCGATTTGTACTTTTTCCTAATCTATATATAATGCATTCTGCCTTTGCTATAAAATTCTTTGGAGCCACTCTTCGATTTATGGCACATCACATTATCATAGTATAAATAAATATATGTAGGTATATATACATTTATGACTGCTTGGAATTGTTTCTTTGAGTGTTATAGCCGCCATAATCAATATTTGTATGTCTACATATATGTACATGTATATAACTATAGATGATGGCGCCTGATCTTAAGACCTCAATGCTTTGATTTCCGAAAGAATTTTGGAAAGGATCGATTCTGCGAACGTCCTAGAAGTTTTTAATAATTTTAAAAGTTTAAAAACTGAATATATAATTATATAAATCATATAAATAAAAATCAAAAGTATTTAAAAATTAATAGATTAAATAGAAAAATAGAAATAGATAATATTATACCCAATAATCTTTTTTACTATATTTAAAAATATTTTCTGAATTATCAACGATTCTATTTATAGGCATAGCAAGCGGGGTTACTGCTGTTCAAATTAAAATTAAATTCTGGGTGAGTCAGGTGCTATGAGTCGAGAGCGAAGTCAAAGTCAAACCAGATGCTATTATTAAAGGGCTAAGAACAGAAGCAAAAACTCAAACAGAAACAGCTGTGGCTTTCGGTTCCATAAAGTTGCGAAAGTGCGGGCGAGCGTAATATTCATTGCACTTTCTTCCAATAAAATAGCTGTTTCTAGGGAGCTCAGTGCTTAAAAGCAACAATTTTAATGTGAGAGCTCGCATTTGAAGTACAGTTCCCCAGGCGAGAGCAGAGAAAGCGAAAAGCGGATATCGAAAATGGGTGAGCGATACGTTCGAAATTCGTCTTAAATACCAAGTTCAAGACGATTTTAGATTGTTTTTTTTTTATAGTCCAGGTAAATAGAAAACCTTTTATAAGCATTGATAAGAGGTAATCAGGCGATCGCTCAAAAGATAAGGGTGGCATAAAATTAAGTAAACCAGATAAAAATCCATTTATTTATTGATTACGCCAAGTATAAAACACGTCTAGAGAGACATACATATTTCGAGAATTTCTTTTGCGAGTTGTTTTTGCCATGATGACGAATAGCCTAGCCCTTCTTCATGTATGTATATATGTAAGAGTATGTATATATGTATATATATTTATCAGTCAGTCGGAAATGTTTACTCGGAAAAAGTGTCCCAAGCAACGAGTGGTTATCTTATCGTAGTCGCTTAACAACTGGGCCCAGTTGAAGAAGAAGTAGAAAAAACAGTCAACTGTTTTTTTCCTCTTTTCATTTTGTTCTGTCACTGATAAGGAAAAGTCCGTACTTTATAACACAAGTGCCAGCTGGAACATCCAGTCAGTCTATACAGTAACTGCGTAGAGAACGTTACGGACATATCGAATCGAGATCGATAGATCTAGAACCTACACATACACTAAGCAAAATGGGTAAGGACTTGAGCAGAGGATTACAATCACATGAACTAAATTAAATGGATTATACCAGTGCGAATATATATGTATATATTTATATTGAGTTCAATCTTAAAAGTTTTCAAGTAAAAACAGTGTCTTATAAAAATATGACTAACTATAAAGTATTTAACCAAAACAGTAACTGTTATACATGCAAGTTTTTCAAAGTGAAAGTTAAAACTTAAAACTGTTATATTTGTGTCAATCTCCTAAGCTTTACATTCAGTATAACAGCTAAAACAGCTCATATAACATTTTCCGTATAGCATCTCTGTTTTTATTAATCTCTCAAAACTATAATATAACAAATCATTCATAATAGCACTGACTGTTATACGAATATCGAAATCCTATACATTTTTACCAGTAATCAGGTGAAAGTACAGCTCTATAAACATACATACGTATGCTCACTTATCATCATGGCCACCAACTGTTATACTGATAACAAACCGTTCTATTTTTGCCTACCTAAGTACAGTTCGATATGTACAATTGTAGTTGTAGTCGTATATCAAAATTGATATATGACTATATGACTGTATTGACAGTGAAAATCCGCATAACTTAAAAATGAACTTAAGAGCTTAAATTTCAAAAGGCAACCGATGAATAATTCTCACGATTTTCAGCATATACTTCATGTGGGTCTTAACTCACACGACCGAGGTGTCATAGCTATGATGGTAACCTAGATACACGTCATCCCACAATCATACAATTACTAAGAAATATAATCATATCGAGGCACTTGTTCTAATTGAAAAAAAAAAAAAAGATTCATTTTTATGATAGAAGTTTACTTAGAACGTGGTTCACATATGAGTGTATGAAACATGAGAGGGCATATAAATCTAGCTGAGAATATAAGAACTATAAGAAAACTATAACTATAAGTTTATATGAGATATATAGGCAGTATAAGAACTATAAGAAATATAAGTTTATATGAGATATATAGGCAGCAGCACCTATACATATATACGTGAGTCGCATTTAATCAATAATATCCACTAAGGCTTTCACATAATATACGATTATAGTCAGCTTTACCGGCAAATAGACATTTATACGCTACTTGAATATAACTCTTATATGATAAGCATATGCGGCAATTATACATACATACATATACATATGTATATAGATATGTATATATTATTTACTCACTATCAGAATGTACTCGAAATTGGCTTTGAATCGGATTTTATCTTGCATTTGAACAAACTCCAGCAACACTTTATCAAATAGATTGCAGTATAACTGAACTAACATAGTCTATATTAGGTTTCTATTAACTAACTGAATTAACATAGTCTATATTAGGTTTCTATTAAACATTTTTTTTCAATTTGGCATCCATAAGAATTTATTCCACATAGAAATATTCACTGAGACTGAGCTTGACTCCTATTTCTTATGCTATGCCAGAATTCAACAAGACTTGAATGATCTTATACATATATATAGTATATGTATAAGAGTGGAGCTGTAAGCTGACACTTATACGGCCAGTGAGGTCCATACAACTCTTATATGATGCAAAGATCTGGAAATATGCTGGAATTCACTCAACGTTCCAGCTTACTCTTATATGAGTTCATATAAGTCGTGTATAAGTATACGGAATAGAGAGCTTTTATGCTGGCAGAGACTTATACGAATACACAAAGAGAGAGAAGAGAATACTTTGGCAAATTAACATATGTATATGCTGACACATTGAGCTTTATAAGTATATGCACTTATACACAGGCACAATGACCTATGTATATGTATATGCACTCAATCCAATATATAATAATACATATACAACTCTTATATTAAAAGATATGCATGCCATATTAAACTTTGTAAAATAGAGAGTAGATATTACCCTCCATCTCTCGCTTATACATACATATATTAATAAATTCCACCTTTTTCTAGAACACACCTGGATTGCCTGCAATGTTTACGAAGCTCTGCCGCCATTCGCCATCGCCGCTGGCCACGACTCCGACCAGGATCCCATCTATGTGGGCCGCGCCTATCACAACGGCGACATGCTGCCCGCCAAGGTGATTCCCAACAAGCACCAGGCCTACGTGGCCTGGGGCGGCGAGGAGATCTGCAAGCACGACTACGAGATTCTAACGGGCCATCATTACTGCTGGATCCCAGCCAGCAACGGGGAGGTGCCGCCTCATGCCCTGCGCGTCGGCCAGACCTCGGACGGTGAGCCGCTGTACGTGGGTCGCGGCTACTTCCAGGGCAGCCTGACGCCCGGCAAGGTGCATCCCTCCCACGGCTGCCTGTACATTCCATATGGCGGCGCCGAGCACAGGCTGGAGGCATACGAGGTGCTCGTCCAGCCCGAGACCTGGGTCAGTTCGTCCGGCAGCAATATTGTGCCCGGCACCATTGTGGCCGGCCATGACGTCGATGGCGATCCCATCTATGTGGGCCGCGCCTACCACGAGGGCGATCTGCTGCCCGCCAAGGTGATACCGAACAAGGGCTGCGCCTATGTGCCATACGGTGGACAGGAGCACGTGAAATACGACTTTGAGCTGCTCGCCGGCTACGGCTATGGCTGGGTGCCCGACTCCTTTGGCAATGTGCCCAGCGGCGCCGTCGTCTGTGGACGCACCAGCGATGGCGAGCCCTTGTACATCGGCCGTGGCCACTACAATGGCAGTTTCACACCCGGCAAAATCCATCAGTCTCATCGCTGCCTTTACATTCCGTTCGGTGGACAGGAGGTGCGCCTCGATAACTACGAAGTGCTCGTTCGCTCCTAGACTGATTCCGAACTCCAAGAAAAGAATAAACTGCAAAATTCATCAAGTTTTTATAAAAGCATATTTTTGATAGTTAAATTATTTGTCATCAAATTTATTAAATCTATTATATGAAATCACTCAAAATAAATTAAAATTATAAATACTATAACTTTGATATTTGAAAGCCATTTTCATAGCTCTATATATAACAAATCTACCCAAAAGTATGCAAGAGAAAGTCTCGACAGCTAAACTTTTATATACGCTCAAAACTTGAATGACATTAGCCAAAAGTCTACACTCATTAGTACAAATTACTCACATAACTGTGCACTCAATGACGTCGTGGAATGAGATTTGCATAACAGTTAACTCAGATACGTATACAATACATAGGAATTGTTCTCATTGACCACATAAATAACTTTTATTTCCCCTCTCAGTTTCGCGTTCACATTTCTTACACACATTTATGCATTTTACATGCACACGATTGAGCGCATTTTTAAGCTCTCTGCTGTCTGCTGAGCTTTTCACGCTCACCAGTTGTAGACTGTTGTAGAGTTGCCATGTCTCATGACTCTTCGTGTACGAAGCTCTCCACACGCTACGATTACGACACAGCAACGCTCACAACGCATTGGTCGCTTCTTAGTGGCGTACGGCGATTGGTGCGCTGCACGAATGTGCCGACGTTTTGATTGGCTGTCGGTCACTGCAGCACGACTCAGCAGGGCGTGCTCGTTGGCACAGACTCGAGGCATCTCTCGATTGGATTGGAACCTACGGGTACAGTAATTATGAAATTTTAATTAGTAACGTGTTTCTTTTTTCTCTGTATCTTCAGTTCATAGCTTGTTTAGGGCTCTGGTTTAAGTTGTTTGTGTTATTAGACGGCAAAACCAGGTTTTTGTGAGTGAAACCAAATATTCTTCAAATGTTGTAAATGCCGTCGCTTTGACAACAACCATTGGAAGTGGCTGAAACGCTGAGCGAAAGATTATGATATGATTTATTTATGGTAGTTGAAGTTCTATTGACCTAACAGGCCTTTTAATAAACGATATACACATGTACATAAAATATATATTTTAGTTTATAATTTAGTTTATTAATATTATGGTATCCCGTGGAAGATAATCAGCAAAACTGGATATTCCGAATATAGAGATGCGATGGTAGGATAAATGAATTATTAATTATTATTAAATATTGTTCTTTTTATAGAGAAGATAAAAATATATAGAGAATAAATATACGTACATTTAGATTGTTTGATTGATGGATAGAAAGATAGATGATACGTACATAGTTTATGGAGGGGTAAATATTGAAAAGAAACTCTGTGAATAGATAGGGTTAGGAATAGATGTGAAGATATGTATATGTGGGTATATAGAAATTAAGAAGAAAGGTGAGGAAAAACATTAGTTTATCATATGCGACCAAAAATATAAACTGAAACGCTTAGACAATAAATTGCTATAGAGCTGTGGCCGTCGGCATTTAATATAATTTTTAGTTTCTATCATTTTGGACAAATTAAGCTGAATTCTTAAGCCAAGTTAGTTTAAAGAATTTAATAAGTTTAAATCTTTCTAGTCAATATAAATTCTTGCAACTTAATTTCGATTTTTATTTTAGAAGACTTAAATAGTTGATTCCCTTCCGGTGCTCCCTCTACTCACACACACACACACGCATACAGCTCACACATGATGGAAGCTGGAATCCCGGCTCTGCTTATCAGCCTCAAATATCCATTTAGCTAAAATGTATTAAATAAGTAACTCAGATGCTATCGGAAGGGCATCCATTCAAAGCTGCTCCAGACAGAGGCAACCCTCGAAATAACTTTCGAGAAATGCTCGAAATTCCTGCCCAAAGCAACGGTAACAGACAACAGCAGCAACAGGAGCATCAGCAGCAGCAACAACAAACAACAAGAGCAGCTTTGGAATATCAGTTTCTTCTTCAGCAGAAACTGCGGCAAAAGCAGAGCAGCAGCAGCGCTGCAGGCACAGGCCGCGCAGGAGTGACAAAATATTTTGGCCTGTGGGGCTGTCGCTAGCAAAACACACACACACACACTAGCAGAGATACACAGAAAGGGAGACAGACACAATAAACTGTAGAAGGAAGTGCGTTGAACGACGACAGCGACGAATAAAGGCAGCAAGACACAAGAGCGCAAACACACAGCCAAACATATAACAGGGCAAAGTAAAAGGAGAGCGTGAGAGAGAAAGAGAGAGAAGGAGAGAAGGGCACACATTATCGAAGTAGCGAACTGCTGCTGCTGCTTATGTACTTCTAAATGAATGGATGAATGCTACAGCTACCAAGCGCTCTTATATATATACATACTGAAAATATATGTATGTATGTATGTATATAAGACAATGTATATACATAAGTATTTGCTTATGTGTGTGTGTTTGTGTGTGCCGCTACAATTAGTGGCGACAAGAATGAAAAAGAATGAAGCAATAAGCGCACACGATTCGGCTATGTGTGTGTGTACGTGTGTGAGTGCGAGGGAGAGTATGGGAAGGTGGAGTGAATGCAATGTGGGGAGTTTTTATATTGTCCCTTTGCTAACGGCAACCGGCAAGGACAAAAATTTGGTTAGCAGGACACGCTGTTAGGCTTAAGGGTGATATGAGCGGGTACAGCAGCGGGCATGGCTTAGGGCTTAATATTGGAAACGTGTCTCATCAGATGCTTCAACTGCAACGGCGATAGCACACACACACACGCACGCACACATTCAAGTAAGTTAGCGTGCGCGCGCGAATGTAGTGAAATGGAAATGCAAAGAAAAAAATGTAAAACGAAACGCAAAATGAAAAATTGTACATAAAAATGGAAATGCGACAACAACAACACGCAGATAGAAGCAAGGCATGGAATAACCCTCGGCTATGGGCGTGGAGTATATAAAATCAAGCTGGAAACACTCTTCCAACACACAAACTATATACTCTCGTAAATATGTATGTATGTATGTAGGTATATGTATTGTATGTATGTATATAGAGTATATTAAAGCGTACTGAAACGGCATTTGGTTTTCGGTTGCCTGCTCAGGCATCGTCGTCATCGTCGGCGTCGTTAACGGTAGTCGGTTTCCTTGTGCTCTAGGGCTCAATGCGACCCAGAGCCTCAAACGTGCGCTAGGGATGGTCGCGTGTCACGCGACGAATAGGCAATTCAATGAAACTAGGAATTAAATCTTTAAAATTTATGTAAGGTTACGCTAGTTTTAAAATTTAAATCAGAAATAAGATAAACATGCTTACATATAAATCAGAACATGACAAATATATTGTATGTACTCATGCAATGATTTAAAATATATTAAGGTATATTATAAATAGCTTCAATTAATATAATCTATATGATTCATCGCATCCACGATTATTTCGAATATCGCAGCAAGCGCACATCTCTAACACTTAGACTGGCACTCAATACTCTAATTAGTTTTTATCGTAAAAACCAGTGTCTAAAAATAACAGACAAACGCACAAAATTATGAATATGAGGAGATGGAGAAAACGAGAGCAAGAGAAGGGAATATTGATGAGATGAGTAAGAGGGGGAGGGGAAGGGAAAGACTGTGATCTGCTTCACTTGGCACCTAATACAGCTTGCGCGGGGCCTCAAATCAACTCAGGCACAGCACTCAACTGGATTTGGCTGTCGCTTATGCGTGATAATTCAATTAGGAATGTGTGAATCAGGCAATAACAACAAAAACAAAAGCAGCAGGCAAACTGCATCGCCGCAGCAGCAGCCGCAACGAACAACAACAAGAAGAACAGCTACATGCAAGCGGAAACAAACGTAGAAAAAGAATTGAACAGAAAAAAAATACTCTTTCCCAGCAGCCGAAAAAACAAACGCCATGTCCATGTGCATGCAGCAGACGCACACAGAGACATCGCAGTTGCATATGCAACCCTGTTCTACTCATTTGTGTGCGTGTATGTATGTATGTATGTGTGTGTGTGGTACAGGAACAGAATCACAATCAGAATACACGGCCTCGGCTCTGGCTATAGCTATAGCTATGGCTCTGACGGCCTGAAACAATTTATGTGCCATGTATTTTGTACATAAAAATAGCGGCCGAGGCGGCAGCAGCAGCAGCGGCAGAGACGCCAGCACTGGCTGAGGGGCATTGGACATTGACGTTGAATGGAGAGGGGGTCCATTTATGTGCGCAGCTTGCCTCGAAAATATTTCAACACGGGCATGCGACTGAGACTGGGACACTAAGTGCGCAGCGGCGTAGTGTGTATGAGTAAAAAGGGGTTGATATTGAAATACAAGCGTATAAATTAGAAATGCGCTATTATTTTACAGTGATTAATATATTCTATTCTATAATATATATTATATAGTAAAAAAAAATATTTATTATTTATTCATATACAAATGTTAAAAATTAGTATCTCCAGTTTATGTAATTTTAATTTAATAGCCACTCCTTTCTCTGGCACACTCATGTATATATAAACCCCTTTTATTTTCTCTAACATACGCCAGTGTCTTCTATCTTGAATCTCGCTGTACATACAAATACAATCATGCGAACACAGCTATGTATTGCATTCAATGTGCCCGTTGGTGTGTATGTGTATTCAAGTGTGCGGCACTGCGATAGCAACGAATATCAGCAGCAACGACAACAACAACTACAGCAACGAACATCGACCACGAGTTGGGTCTCGTCGTCGCATTACCAATTTAAATTCCCATCCAATGCCCGCACGTAGCAAAAGAGCCGGTAAGGAATAAAGCGACAGGCAGAAGGACAGAAAGCGGACACAGTGTATGAGAGAAAGAGAGAGAGAGATAGATCTACAGCAAGCGGGCGGCATAGAAGAAGAAACAGGCGCAAACACGACTGAATCTCGAAAAGAAAGAGTATTTAATGAGCGCTACTGTTTCGCTCATGTTTGTTGTTGCTATTCTTACGGCTGCTGCTGTGGTTCTTGTTGCTGTTGTTGTTTCTGTTATTGCTCGCAATGCCAACTCGATATGTTACAGTTGGTTTTTTTTCTTCTTTGCTATTGCTGCTCTCGCCCTTTTCTATCGCTTACTCTTTCTGGCTGTCTTTTGCTAATGCAGCAGTTGTTATTGTTTTATGTTCTATCAAATTAGGTTCATTTGCCAGTGCAAACGGCTGCCGCTGTCAGCGTCGCTGCCGCCGCTGCCTCCTCGACTACCTTGCCTATGCTGCTGTTTTGCTGCTGCTTCAATAGCTTTTGCCAAAAGCACCCTCTTTGCCAGTTGCTGTTGTTGGTTCCTGAAGTGGGCTGTGCGAGTGTTTGCCTGTGCGTGTGCTTATGCAAGTGTGTGTGTGTGTGAGTGAGTGTGCTTATCGACTATGTGTAAACCGCACGGCTCACTGGCTGCCCGGTTGCTTGGCTGCAGTTCCATCGTCAGCGTCGCCGTCGATGCTGTTATGAGTGTTTGTGTGTGCGTATTTCGTTATATACTCAAAGGCAACGTCTGAGTGGTGTATATAATATGTACTGTTAAATGTTGTATATGCCACCACCGACACCAACACCAACTCAACCACCACCACCACCACTGCTGGAGCTGTGGCATGCTGATAATTCAATAAGCTGCAAAAAATGTCAACATTTTTTACGAGTTTAGCACTGCAAATTGGCATTGAATGACACATACTCAATGCATATTGTATGTGTACATTCTTATATATGTACATATGTATATATTTGTATGTGAATTAAATATTTGCCCTGCATTTTTGCGCATATGACAGAGGCACTCAGCATTATGTAAAATGCACAAAAGTCTGGCAACGTCAGCAGCATGAGACCGCAACTGTGTTTGCTCTTATTCAACAGCATCATCAACAACTCTAACTCCGATTCCAGCTCCAACTCTAGCCAGCTACCACCCAGCGTCAGGCACAACTTCATTTGCAATGCAAACGCAGTAGGTGAACTGAATTGGAGTGGATTGAAGCCTGCGTGAGAGGGAGAGAGTAAGAGAGAGAGGTGTCGCAAGCAGCGTGTCGAGTCCACAGAGTGTCGAGTGTCTTGTGTAATCAACTAATTACAACGGCCGCCCAATGTCTGTAACACCAACAAACTCTCTCTCACACACACACACATACACATACAGATAAACATCCAGATACAGCTTAGATACAGTTGTAGACTCTCTGCCCGTCACCCGTCGTGCCAAAAGACAATTTATCTTGTTAAAATGACTTTTCAGCTTAAGCCACACAGCTCTAGCTCCACCGCTCACAGCACTGCAGCCGCCACTTGCTACAAAGCATTTTCGAAGAGAGCTCATCATTAGAGACAATTGAGTAGCACTCAATCGTCGAAGCCCGCCACTCAAATCAATCAATGGCACAAATGAGCGTGAGAAGGAGAGAGACAGCCGCGACAGCAAAAGCTGTTCAGTTCTTTGCGCGTAAATAACTTTCCCGTTTCATTCCATTTTTTTCTGCTTCTTCATCTTCTTCTACTTCGCGTCTTAATGCTTTAGCAATTCGTGCAGTTATTATTCTTATTTCCGGTTCAGGATTTTTCGTGGATTTCGTCTTCACCCTGAAAGGCAAGCTCTGCGCTGCTGCCGCTGTAAATTGATACTTTTTTTTTGGGTTTCACATTTTTTACCCACAGAGCGTGACGCAAAAAAAAAAATATATATATATAAAAATATTGAGACAGAAAGGACAGCTATGCGAGTGGGAGCGAGCAGGCATACAAATTGGAAGGCGACACTTGGCCTTCTCTTCTGCATCCTCTTTATCGTCTCGTCCGTGCTGTATATTAATAATGGTGGACTAATTGGATCTTAATGCGGGGATTTCAATTACATTACATGAATTTATGGTGCAACCAAACGAAATTAGAATGACACTTCAGCGAGAAGAAGAAGACGAGAGGAAGAATTAAACGAAATAGCTCAATAAAACACTTAAAAAAAGAATTAAAAGTATTTTATTTGCTTAAAGCTGTTTGAAAGATACATATAAACTTTTCTGAACTTTTACTCTTTATACGAAAAAACATGAATAATGGCGGCCATTTAGAGTTCAACGATTCAAGCTAAACTTTTTTTGGGCACTCATTTGGTATTCATTCATAAACTTTTAGCCAAATGCGTCGCCTTGGCCCCGTGGATTGAATAATTTATGCATTGGCGCGGTTTTGGGCCAAAAACTCCAATTACAATAATTAAGCAAAGCACCACAGACACCCAATATATCTCTCGCTCTCACTCTCACTCTGCTGAACTCCCACCCACTGTGCAAGCTGCTGCTACTCATATGCAGTCACCTGAAACTCACACACACATATGCTCACACGCTCTTATACATACATACACACATATGTATATCCGAGTGTTTGTGTTTTGGGTCACATCTGAGAAACAAGTTTAATGCGCTTGGCTTTTAGCGCATTAAAACAACATTTATAAATCATTTGTGTAAGCAGCCTAACCACACACGAACACAAGCACTCACTCACACACACACTCACAACAACTTTAGCTCGTGTCGTTAATTAGAAATGCAAAAGAAATTACAATTAAGCACACGCTCAAATTACGAAATGAATATTCAAAACAAGTCATAAAAAATCGTATTTAAAAGCCACTCGATTTGCAATATAAGATAACTCTTATAACTGAATAACTAATATGTTTGTATAAGTAAAAAGGTATAAGTAAAAAGCTGCAGTCGCAAAATAGAATGAGAGAGCGTGTGTAGAGAGTGCATAGAGCGTAGAGTACAGACTGTGAGTGGGCGCGCTTGCTATTTCAAACTCAACTACGTTGCACGAAATTGTTGGGCCATTGCTTTTGATCCCGTTAGCTGAACGAGCCTGCAGATGAAATGTCGCCTGAGCGTAGGCGCAAGCTCTGCTAGTCTAATTAGTGATGGTGCGTTCATCCTGTTGATCGGTCGTGCGTGTTGACAAAGAAAAGAGCAGAGTTAATTAAATGGCTATAAATTATATTGCGTGTGAAGAGTAATAAATCAAAGCGTTTAGATTTTGACATTTCCCTTTTATTGAAATGCAATGAAATAGCTGATTCATTAAATTATAATTAACTCGAAGCTATGTTCTTCATCTTTTAAGTAGAAGTAAATCAAAAATTCATTGTGTGGCTTTCGATCCCGTTAAATGTGAAATGAGAGAGAGAGTGCTGCAGTGGCCATGTATGGCAAGTGAAGAAGAAAGCTCTTTGATGCAATTCAGTTAGCACGCGTTTGTCCTTTTGATCGTTGCGTTTTCATTGATTTTTCATTAATTTGAAAGCTGTGCGTGCTTTGAGTGTGTTTTTTATTGCGTGCGCGCTTTGTGCCACAAGAAGAGAGAGAGAGAGAAATGTGAGAGTTAGAGTAGAAGTGGGCAATAATTCAATCCTAATGTGCATATGTGAGTGGTTACAGCTTGCAAAGAGAAGAGAGCGAGAGCGCTCAGTGCGAGCAGGAGCAATTGCTAAAGTGCCCTATGCCGCATGCAGCTTTGAATTGAGCGACAAAGGGAGTGAAGGAGAACAATTTATTGAGTGTTAAAGTGAGTGAAGGCGAGGACTGAGCGTGTTAAAATGGTTGAAAGATAAAGAGAGACAGAGTGAGAGCAGAGTGTTCGTTAGCTGGCGGCCTTTTTGTAGAAAGGTAAGCGTGTTCTCTTAAATCTTTAAATATTACATTTTTTTTTAAATTCTGTTTAAATAAAATTATATTGCAAAGGGCTCCAATAAAAAGAAAACTTAACGGAAAAATTATAATATATTATGTTGGATTTTTTTTTTTTTAATTTATGTTTATATTGTTAATGTGTCTTAAACTGAACAGTAATTAAAAACATCATCTATGTATCTATCTCTTATTTATTTCTATATATAGACTATTCAACTACTATCTATTGTTTATCTATTTATTTTGGGTCCAGAATGCGCTATAATGCACTTGTAATACATTCATCATTTACCTTCTACAGAAGCTATTCTAATGCCAAAACCCACTCGATATAAAAACGAACTTTTCACTATTTAATAGCTGTTTTTCTGTTTTCAGTTTTCAGTCTAGACCAGTTTTTGAAAAGTTCAATGGGAAATGTTTTCCCCAGTTTCATATTTCCCTATGAACTCATTAAAGGCACAAATATTTTCTGAGCTTCATTCCACCTGTGCTTGCTTTGATTTCTGTTTATGCGCGTGTAATTGTAATTAATGAGTTCGTATCGAGTTACAAACAGCTATTGGAATAACCACTAGAACGAGCCTGAAGGAGTTCACTCATTTATCAGTTGTTCAGGTTTTTCTCCGCCCACTCCGAAAGTTGCTCTAATTGAATTTTTCGTATGGCAAAAGTTTCGACATGTGTCCTTTCGGCTTTTTGTGGATAGCACAAAGTTTCCTGCGAGGCGCCAAGTCCTTTAATTGCAATTTGTTCTAGACGTGGTCGTAGTTTTCCCGCTTAAATGACAATTTATGTGCTTAGCATTTGGATTACATAATGGCGCTAAATTGCTTTCTCTCGACTTTTTGGGGCAGCCAGCCATAAGTTGCTGCCACACCGAGACAAGGTACACAATTTAATTGGCCAAATCCCACGCTTGTCGCCACATTAAGTGCCATTGATTGTGGCTTTAAGCGGACAAATAACGTACTCCCCAAAATATTATTGATGTATTTTGGGGGGTACTTGGCGCTAGCTGTAATTAATTGAGATTACGATTAATATACGATATTTCTGTTGTCTACCTCGAAAAATTACGATGAGTTAAGCTGCTTTATAAGAGGTTTATCTTTATCGGTAAATTGTATATAGCCTTAGATATGATTTTATGTATATATGTAGATATCTGCATGTGTATATATCGAGATTGGGTATAATATTGACTCCCTATATATATACATATTCTCTAATCAATCATATCTTCCGATATCTATAATCACATCTATTATAAAATATTACATAAAATGCCCATTCATGCCATACAGTTCCACCTCCATATCTCCTAGCTGGAATACCCCTTAGCTAATGCATATATTCATCTCAGCGCTTTGGTTGCACATAAATCTTGTGATTTTCAGCGCCAGGCTAAGCCAATTCGCACCTAATCCACCCTTAAAGGACAACACCTATCCTAACTAAGAGACGCACGGTCTACCCTTATATCCTTTCTGTCTGTTTGCCTTCGGCATATGCATTAGCCGTATGTCCTGTCGCGTCTTCTGGGACTCGTTCCTTGAAAATTGCCAATTTTCGAAATGGGAAACTTGCAAAAAAAAGAGAAAAAAAGGAAAAGAAAAAGGAATGGCAAAAATAAGGAAAAGCAAAGCAAAGGCAAAAAGAAAACAATAACAATGCATCTGAATTTCCGAGCATATCGAACCCAAAACCGACATCGACAGGGACAGCGATAGCGACAGAGATACCCAATTCTAAGGCCAATTCCCAATTCCGAAATTCGTAATCTTTTATTTTCCTTTTGTCTTGGGCATTTTTCATTTTAAAGGGCGGACAAAGCCGAGCGGACGGACGGACAACGGGCGACGGCATCGACGGTCACAGCGGGCAGATTAGGAGAAAAAGGACGTCGCGACGCGTCGCTGTGAGGCGACGGCCTTCACGCATTGCATTGACCTTGTGACCCGAGTTGATTAGCATCAACTCTCCATTTGACCATTCAAGAATAAATACGGCTTTTGTATGTTTGCATTTGTATTTGTATTTGAATACTCGTTTAAATAGATTTTTGCTTTATTCTTATCGATTATCCGCTGGTTCTTTATATTAAATATTGTACAACAAAATTTACATTTAACTTTCATTCATTCAGCTCCAACGCTTGGTCGCCTCTTGGCACTTATAACTAGACATCCAAAAATGGCCCCGATATGAACAGAAATCGTGAGCTTTCAATGTGCTTTGACGTTTTGTTTGTAAAGCTTAAAGCTCTGCATGAGCTGTGTGTGTGTGATTGACGTTAGTATTTCATATACTAATGCCAAAGTTAAAACTTTTCAGGAGCTTTAAAGAACAATTGATTTAATATGAAAGCTCTACTCGGTTGTGTAAGCAGCTTTAAAAACCGTTTTAAAAATGCTTCCCTCAGCTTTAAATGCTTTTTCCTCTGATTATCAATACAGTTAAAATCTTTTCGAGTTGCTTTAGATATTATTGAATTTATTAGTCTGCAAATTCTTGCATTTATTTTACTGTCCAGCCGTTCGGCCGTTAGCAGCTTTAAAAGAGCTTTACATATTCAAACAGCTAAGAGCTTACACTTAAAGCTAAGCCTTACGTAAATCAAATACGAACAAATCTCGTATGTATACAAAAAACTTAGATTTTATTGATTCTGAATCGCTCTGTCTTGCTGTCGTATAATCGTATAGCTAGCTATATATATATATATGTATCTATATATGTAAGATCGTATCATATTTATTTACAGCTTAAATGCTTATGTATATATATATATATGTATATGTATATACAACGTAACGGTATATGTGTTTATAAAACTAAAAACAAAATAAAAGGAGAGACCTCTTTAAATATTAATTAGCGCACAGCTTTCGCCCACAATAAACGAGGGTCGAACGTAACGTTGCTGTCGCAGCTGGGGGTTGATTTTCCTTCTGCTAGGTGGGTGCTTGGCTGGGTTGGGTGGGTTTGGTTTTTCCCGTCTGCTTCACTTGCTTTTGGTAAGTGAAAGCGAATTGTTGTTGTTGTTGTTGTTGTTGCTGTTGCTGTTGGCTGCTGCTGCTGCTGCTGACTTGCTGCCGCTGTTGCTGCCGCTGCTGTTGCCGTTGCCTTTCGGCGTCGCTGCTGGCGTCAATTTGGTCGCCGCATGTGGCGAGCTTTTGGGACTGGCCGCCGATGCCAAAGGCTGATGATGCGTGGACGTTGGCGGCGTTGGCAGCGTCACATTGGGCAGCATGGGCATCACCTGCTGCTGCCGCTGCTCACCGCCGCCAGCGCCCTCGTTGCCACCGCCGGCTGCACTCCGCACCTTCTGCAGGTAATCGTTGAACACCTCGTGGCCGGCACGCTGCATGCGCGACAGCTGCTCCATGAGGCAGGCCTGCTGATAGACGGCGGGCGCAAAGTTGAACAGCAGATTCGAGGGATTCGTTGCTGCCGCCGCCACCTGCGCCGCCTGGGCGCGCATCAGATTCTCCTTGAAGAAGTTCAAGTCCAGCTGATTGGCGCTCGAGGCGATGCTCAGCGGCGCATTCATGTGCGGATGCGGATGAGGCGGCGGTGCCATCAGTTTCAGATTCGAGTTGTTCGGGCCGCCGGCATGATGTTTGTTATTGCCGCTGCTGTTGCGCTTGGCTGCATTGGCCGCGTTGGCCTTGATCAGGGCCTGGCTGGCAATGCCATTGGCATTGGCATGCGCATTGTTGGGCGACTTTTTGCTGGCGGGCACCTTGTTAGCTTTGTTGTTGTTGTTCTGGTTGTTTGCAAAGTTGTAGGCAGAGGCAGCGGCGGCGGCGGCTGCAGCAGCAGCATTAGCAGGAGCCGGCAACTGTTGCAGCTTTGCGGCAGGCAGCTCGGCCGTGTTGCCATTAGCTGCAGCCGAGTTCTGACGCGGCAAAATGGGTCGAAACTTTTTGGCCGCCGTCTCGCCGCAGGCCGTTGAGGCAGCGCCTGCTCCGCCAGCTCCCGCTTGCCCCGCCTTGGGCGACTTATTCTCGCCTGCATTGGGCGAGTGCTGGCGCTTCTCTGGGCTGGGCGTCTTCTTGCCCTCCATTTGCGCGGGCTGCTGCAGCGGCTTCAGCGTGGGCGTGGGCGTGGCCTTGGGCGACGTCTTGGGCGGCACAGTGGTCACAGCGGAGGGCGGCGTGAGCCGTGCCAGCAGATGCTGCGGCGAGGGTATTGTCTTGCTTGGCGGAGCGGGAAGTTTCACAGGCGCCATGGACGTTACCTTCTCGCGCTCCCTCTCCCTCTCTCTCTCCTTCTCTTTCTCTTTCTCCTTGTCCAGGGCTGGCTGATCGGGCAGCTTGACAATCTCAATGTAATTGTTAACGGGACTCTTGTGCTTGGCATGCGCCCCATTGCTGGGCGAGGAGGCGTCACCATTGTCACGCGATATGGTTATCGACAGCGATGAGGGTATATTGATGTTGCACGAGTTGAGCAGCGATTTCACCTTCACCTGCTGCTTCTCGGGCGCATCCTCGGCGGCGGGATTGGTGTTCTGGTCCGCCTTGATGGGCGGACTGGGGAACAGGCCGCAAGCGCCCAGGCCACCGCCCGCAGCTCCATTCAGCATGCTCTGCAAATAGGCGCTGGCATTTGTTGTTGTTGTGCTGGTGGCAGCTGCCGATGTTGTTGTTGTTGTTGTTGCTGCTCCTGCTCCTGCTGATGATGATGATGACGATGCCGTCGCGGCCGTGTTTGTCGGCTTGGGCGTGTATTTGTAGGTGGGCATGGTCGGTATATTATAGTTGGGCACATATTGCGGCGAACTGGGCGAATAGATGGGCGAATTGGGCGTGTACATGGGCGTGCGGCAGCCGGGCGGCGCCTCTTTGCCCTTCGATTTGCTGAAGTTGTACAAGGCCAGGTTTAGATAGTTGCTCGACTTGTTGTTGGTGTTGTTGTTGCCAGAGTTGTTGTTGCTGTTGTTGTTTGTCTTGGGCACTGGCGGCGGTCCCATTTTGTGTTCACCTTGCTTCGGCCCATACACGTGCGTCTTGCTCTGACCACCAATTGTCTTGATCTCGGTGCCCGCATCCTTGAGCAAACGATTCACATCGCTGGGTATATTGGCGAAAGGATTCGGACGCGCTGCCTTTGGCAAAATTGGCTGATAGCGCTTGGCAATGGGCGTGCGATTGCCCGGTGCTGACATTTGCAGTCCTGCATGATGTCCTTGCGGTGGTGCGAAATGTGGTTGCTGCTGCTGCTGTTGTTGTTGCTGCTGCTGCTGTGGCTGCTGCAGTGGATGTGCGTGATGTTGGGGCGCGTAGATGGGCAGCTGTGGCGTCTGTGGTCCATTTGCCAGCTTGCTGTTGCTGCTGCTGCTGTTGCGTGCTAGTGGAGGCTTGGCAGGAGGCGGGGGCATCAGCGGTTTGTCCGCGGTCGGCCCGTTGCTGGCGTTGACAATGGGCGCGGGCAGGCGTATCTTAAAGTCCTCACGAGGCAGCGGAGGCGACAGCTTGGGCTTCTTGGAGAGTGCCTTGACGGGCTCCTTGCTCTTGCGCTTGGAGGAGGCTATGGACTTGGGCGGCATGGCGCTGGGCGGCTTCATCAGCAGACTATCGTCCAGGTGGGACTTGGATTTGTTGTTCGGTGCTGGAGCAGCAGCAGCAGCAGCGGATGCTACGCTAATCTTTGACTGCGATTGCTTCTCCGGCGACTCGACTTTCACCTTGATGGGCGTCAGAGCAAACGACTTGAGGAACTCGGACTTGGGATCCTCCAGGCAGGCGCCGCTAGTGACGCGCGGGCTGAGCACGGTGCTAACTCCATTGGGACTCAGGATGCGTTCCGTGCGAATGGTGAGGGGCGGCACGGTCAATGGGGAGGGGCTCTTGCGCTTGCGCTCGCTGGAAGAGGAGGAGGGGCTGCTGCCGTTGGAGGATGACTTCGGACTGCCATCCTTGTCTTTTCTGCTCTTGGAGCGCGATTCCTTCTCCGGCTTGAGCGGCTTGACAATCTCCTTGCGATCCGGATCGGACATGTTGATGATGGTGACGCTATTGTGCTTGGACAGATCAATCTTTAGCTTGATGTTGGGCTCCTCCTTGTTGTAGCCGACGGGCGACTGAGGCGGGCACTTGGTGGTCGGACTCTTGGAGCTCGACTTTGGCGAATGATGATGATGATGCTGATGCGAGTGCTTCTCAGGCTTCTCGGGCTTCTCCACCACATTGCGATTGATGACCATCTTGAGCGACTGGTCAGTGGGTGAATGCAATTTGGGCGCAATGCGAAATTCGTCCTGGGTTTGCTCCACTTTGATGCGTGGCGATTGAGCAGGAGACGGAGTGTTGGCTGGAGCTGCTGCCAGAAGCGCTGGCGGCGACAGCGTGGGCACTTTGATGGCCAAAGGCGCCGGAGGGGGCGTGGCTGCTGGAGACACACGCTCCTGCTTCAAGGGCAGAATCTGTGGCTTGACCACCGCCGGGGCAGGCTTGATCAGTGGCTTCTTGGGGGACTCGTAGACACGGAAAAAGAAGCGCATCGGCGCATCACGCTTCCACGTGTAGATATACGCGATATCCATGAGCGTATAGTAATCCTGCAGCGCAATTGTCTTCACCTTGTACATGATATCGATGCTAAAGTTGTTGGCATCAATCTCGTACTTGTCGTAGACGAACTTCTTCAAGTGGCTAACACGGCACATGGCCGGACATTGCAGATAACGCGGACGCAATGTATCACCGAATTCCAGCTCCGAATCGGTATTCAATTCACTGCAAGGGATGAAAGATGGAGTGGAAGAAACGGTGAATTAGAGAGTGTCAAAAGAGGTGGTTGGTAGAGCTATCGCAGATAGGGTATAAACAAGAAGAGAAACGATTCGCTAGAGCTAGATATAATCCAACTGAGTTCCCCATTATTCTACATTGAATTCGAAAGCAAAATATAAATTTTGTTCCAAATATTCATAACTTCTCTTAAATGCGAAATATATTCAATTTAAATTGAACTGAATCAGTAAAATATAATCGATAACTTTATAAAACTTGGATATCTGTAAATCTGCATTATGTTTATCCCGAAAAGTTCTGCAATATATTAAACCCAAGTAAAATAGATCCCAAAAGTAAACCACCATTAGAAAAAAAACCTATCGATTATAAACGATAACTCCTTTTCTACCTTACATTCGATGAAAATGTATTTATATCGATTCATAATATTCCAAGCCTGGAAACTTACCCAAGTTCCGCATACTCCAGCGACAGAGACATATCATCGGATGGACTGAATATCAAATGCTCCGTATCATCGCCACGCTGTTCGGGCGTGGCCAGTGCCGCCTCCTCGGGACGATCCTTGTAGAAGGCGCGCTTACGCATGAGTTCCCGTTCATAGAGGCCAGGCACGAGCTTATAGACAATCGCCTGCAGTGTGGTATCGGATCTGTAAAAGGAAGCAGAAGAAGAGGAAGAGCGCGTGGTTAGAAACGAGGTGTTGCATAATGCCCAAAGGACAGAGGCGACACACATGTGTGTGCACTCAAATGGAAAAGACAAGAAATCGAGTGAAAGAGAGAGGGAGAGAGACAGAGTGCGAGGGAGAGACAGCGACAAGACCGGCTGCAATTCTCACATGATGAAAAGCGGGAAAATGAGTCGAGAATAAGAAGTCAGTCGCGCGTAGAGCAGCTAGCGACTTCCTTGGTGCAAAAGGAAGGAAGACGACGCACACACACACACACACAGATGAATAGATATATATAAGGATATATTAATAGAGAGAGATATATTATAGAGAGAGAGAGAGACAGAAAACGTACAAATTAGACGGCAGATGCAATTGCTTTTATGGCACGCAACAAATGCCGCAGGAGCAGGGGCAGGGGCAGGGGCAACTGTATGGCATGCGCTGTATTGCCGCCACACAGAGTGGTTGCTGCTGCTGCTGGTGGTGATGGTGGTGGTGGTGGTGGCGCACAGGAACTAGCATTAAGTCGCATTTCATAGGAAACGAAAACAAGAAAGAAAGAATGAAGTAAAGAAAAAGAAAAAAAAAAAAAAACGTCGCTCGCCTTCAATCAAAATGATTTTTGTGAAAAGAATTGAACAATTGTATAGCCCAGAAGAATAAGCGAAAGGAATTTCGAGTTGTATATGGGAACATCAGCAGATGAGGGGTCGCCGGCTTAGGGTCCTTGCCATGAGCCAAAAAAAGGAAAAGAGGGAAAAAAAAATCACGACCAGGGTAAGATCATTTACATGCCAGCGGGCTTTGGTAACCTAATTTTATAGATGTATAGATATGCACATAGACTATAAAAATGAAGACGAGAATTAGGATGTAGATAGACTATGAAATGAAGATTGAAATATAAAGAGAAAGATCGAGAGAAAGAGAATCTATGATATGTGGAAGAATGTTTCAGGAATATGCTTAGATTAATATATAAATTATAAGTAAAACATATTATTATAAGAATATTAAATAAATTTAATATAATATGAGTATGGAATGACAGAGGAAGACAGAATTCTAGGTAGATTATATGAAACTATTAATTGATATAGTTCAATAAATAATAATACAATGGGTTTACTCAAATGTGAGCTAAGAGGATTTGTTAACCTTGTTTAACATTTGCTCAATATTTGTGCGGATTATAGCAAATATTGAGGTTAAACAATAAGTTCATAAGTCTCAATAAACAATGGAATTAGTTTAAGAGGCTTTTCAATGTTTGTATTCGCAGGCTAAATAATTGTATTGGGGTTACGAATAATATACCAATAAATTTTAGCTAAAATATTCTATATAACATTTCTCAGCTCTGTTAATAATAATAAAAATAATATATGATATTAAAAATATATTAGTATAAATGAAAATGTTCTCTCTAATAATGCCTATAGAGTATTCTTAAACACATTTAACAGTTAGTTACAAGATCGTATCGCATCTCTCAGAAGCAACCACACACATCTCTATATGTCTACATTACCACATCACCGCATCTGTATATCTCTACCACATCTTCTTAAGGTTAATCGCAATAAGTGAGGTTAGGGCTGACATTCCGTTGATCGAATGGCGTGTCGCATCAGTGATTGTGGCTAAATGTTTTTCAGGTTAGCCACATAAATGTCACATGCGCGACATATTGGACTGAAAGTACGCAAGGTGTGGTTGGGGGGGAAATTCTAGTTTAGCCAAAGTCGCCCGCTTAACTCAACTGTAAAGTTTTCGCTCCCACTCTCTCTCCCTCTCTCTCTCTCTCTCTGTGTTTGTGAAGGATGCCTTGGGTATCGCAGCACCACAAAACTTTCGCTGTGGCAACTGTGGTTTGGGCCGTCCTGCAAACTTGGCCGAAAAGCTGTGGGTCAATCTTTAACGGGAAAATGCCAAAAGATACCTTGAATTGAATTGAATTTTCGGACTGCTGTCGACAAAACTTGGGCGTTTGCTAAACTTTTTATGTGAAGCCTGCCAAATATTTGCACTTGCTGTCACTGTCTAACCTCCACTATAGCCAGCTCACTCACACTCACGCTCTAGTTGGCTACGCACGTTTCTAATGAAAGAGAAGCCGCGTTCGTGACGTGCGAATCAATTTAAGCTCACAGCTTTAATAAGAGACCAGACCAGACCAGACAGACTAGGGCCTGAACCACCCGCTGTCAGGCGAGAGCTGCCCCACAGTGCACAGACACAGACACACACACACACAGACGCACTCAAACGCTATATACAAATTGGAAGTCAGGTTGAAATCTAGTCACTGAGATAATGAATACAAAACTGAAAAGATAGTCGAAGGCAACGGCTCACCCTCCACAGCCAAGAGCTGAAGCTGAATGAAAGAAGCTCGAGCTCTGCTGCTGCTGCTGCTGCTGCTGCCAAATGGTGTGAAGTCAGCAGAACTAACTATATAGAACAGCTAGATATATACATATACATAGATACAGGGCGACCCTATAAAACAGCAGACAAGTGGTTTTTGTACGTGGTCTCGAGTCTCCAATTAAATTTATTGCAAAACTTTATTGTTTAACCCAACAACAACAACAACAACAAAGAAAAGCAAGGAAATCAAAGAGAAAACAAAACAAAAGGCGAGTCTATTTATTTTGTTTTTTATTACGTATTTGCCAAAAGGTAAACAAAACCAAAACGACGAAGAAATAACAACTGCAAACTGCGAACGGCCATGTTTTCTTTATTTCTTTATATATATATATGTATTGTATTGTATGATGTGTGGCGCCCACGCCCCAAAAGACTAAATAATAAAAAAACAGCAAAAAGCAAAAAAAAAAGTGCTGCCCAACTGATAAACTGCAGGCCACAAAACGTGGCAGCATTTCGCCAAACGCATTTCCAAGAAGTAAATCGAAAAAGAAAGAAAAAAAAACACGACAACAACAAAAACAGAAGACAGAGATAATTAACGGGCGGGTCTTGTGCCGACGGCCAGAGGCAACGATAAGCAACTGAGAAAAAGGGAAGCAACAACAACTACAACAACTACAACAACAACAGAAGCAGCAGCAGCAACAAAAGCAGCTGGAAACAGTCCACAAAAGCCAAAAGGCACAGAGGAGACACGAGACACGAAACACGTAACACAAAACAGAGCCAAGCTGAGTTCCTGCTTCCTCTTAGCCCGGGTCAAACGCAACAACGAGTTTTGTTAGTGGACTCTGAAATGGAAGACCACCAAAACGAATGAGGCGGCGACCGGGGGAGGGGGGCGGCAAAAGAGATCAGCAGCAAATTTATTTGGGATTTTGAAAAAAGCTCCCATTATATTAACTGCATTTAAATAATACTACATAAATACTAGATATATAAACAATATTACAAAAATACTAAGTATACACAAAATACTACTACTACAAATAATAATAAAATAGAAATAATACTACGTATAGAATAATTCGTATAGAATAATTACAAAAATAGATGAAATTTTATATATATATTTGGAAATTATTCTTATGTGATTAAAATGAAAAAAAAAAAAAAAAAAAAATGAATAAATGAAAAAAAAAAAAATAATAAAAATAAAATAAATAAATAATCATAATAATAATAATAATATAATATGATATAATAATAATAGTAATAATAATAATAATAATAAATAAATGGAAAAAAATGTACAGTAAATAAATATTCAAATACAAAAAATAAATAATAATAATAATAATAATTGACAAAGCAAATAGAAAAAGCTGAATGAGAACTTTATGTATTGTTATTATATTTTGTATTCTTTATGTATTGCTATTAACTATTAACTTGTGTATATTTCTATTTAATTTGTATTTAATTTGTATAATTAAAATGCAAATGAATGCAATTTTTTAGAAGATAAATATATTAATATACAAATCAAAAGAGCTTTAGATATTTATGGTATATAAATTAAAAAAAAAAAAAAAAAAAGAAAAGAGCTCGTGTGAAATTCATATAAAGAGTTAATTTATAACATTTTTTTCTATATTTAAATAAAAATTGTCAAAAAAAAAATTAACAAAAAGGAAATGAACTGCTAGAAACTAAAGAGAAAGAGAAATTCATATGAATTACTTCAGAAAAATGCTGACAAAAAAAATTCAAAATAAATATAGCGTGTCAGTAGATTAATTAATGTACACTTCTGTTTAGATAAAGCTACCAAAAAGGCAGCCCTACGCCATTTCTTTAATAAATATATTTCTTTATATTAAAAAAAAAAAAAAAAAAAAAACAATAATAAAAAAAATAATAAGAAATAAATAAATCCTATAAAATGTACAGTAAAAAAAAAAAAAACACACAATTCTTAAATAGAAAAAAAAAAAAAATAATAATAATAATAAATAAAAACACAATTCATAAATAGAAAAAAAAAATAATAATAAATAAAAACACAATTCTTAAATAGAAAAAAAAATAATAACTAATAATAATAACTCAACTTTTCTAAATAATTTGAAGCCATAAATAACATCATAGAGCTGTTGTCAGTGCAGGGACTCGATTAAAGTGAAAATCTAATCTATATCAAGAGCTTATACAACTGCATTAAACTCTTGCCCTGCGCAGACAAATGGCGGCTGCCGCTGTGTTCTTATATTATCTAATTGCAGTTGTCAGCAACAGATACAAATATACATATATAAATATATATATATATATATATAGAGAGAGAGAGATATCTATCTTTATATCATTGTGAATTGCGTCTTTTACTTACTTGATGTTGGGCTTGGCATTGTTGATGACCATCTCGCAGCGAGGACAATAGCGCTCCTTGCGCAGGTGATTGATGAGGCAACTGTGGCAGACTGCAATCGAAATAGACAAGAAATAGAACGTGAGAGAGAGAGAGAGTGAGAGTGAGTTAGATACTGTACGAGACAGTGATGAAGAGCTGCGAATAAAACAGTTACAAATTGTGGCGTTGGTTCGCCTAGAAATTATACAAATTTATGTAAAACCTTGGCAAAAATAATTCCCCTAGCGTTCGTTACGCACGCAGTTTGCCAAGGCTTATGCCACGCCCACACACACAACAGCTACCCAAAATGGATATACGATGTACCAAAAAAAAAAAGAGGAAAAGAATAAATAGGAAATGCAAAAGCAACGCAAACCAGCTATTCAATTCGAACGTGCCACACGAGAAAAAGCTACAAGCCAAAAACTGAGCAAAAAAGTTGTGTAAAAGCTATTCAAAGCCCAAAGCACGACTATGAGATACTCTGTATTTGAGTTACAGAAGACAAAGTATAAAGTAAATGTCTAATATAATTGAAGTAACTAAAGGAAGCTGAAAAAGGCAACGACACTGCGATAAAGATCTCTTAGGATCCGTATAAATAGCTCAAATATGGTCGAGTAATGGACGTAAAGTTAACTCAAATATGGTCATCCTAATGTTCATGCTAGATTTTCTCATATATACAAAAATTTAATTCCGAATGAAAATGGCAAATAGCTCGCCTTAAATTAAAAACTGAAACGAAATGGAAATTTATAATAATTTTATTATTTTATTTTTGTCGTTTCTCTTTTTTTAAATTAATTAATTCTTCCTGCTCTCTGACTGCCCACTTCAATCTACTATAACATTAATATAAAACTCCTTTTTTTAATGCGATTATACACGGCATTCTCAACTACATAACGCCCACACACACACATACACACACACACGCACAGAGTACGTGCATACCCCAATGTTTCCCTTCATTCGCAGCGTGGTATGAAAAACGAAAGAAAAAACTTTGTTTTGACTTTAACGTCAATGGCAGTCCGTCTGTTTGTCTGTCTGATGCTGTGCGTCCCCGCCCGCCCGTCCGCCCATCCGTCCGTCCGTTCGCTACAACTGTCACCCAAGCGACAGCAACATGCAGCAAAGTGAGACGAGAGTTTGGAGACTGGACCCAGACAGGATACAGCAGAGGCAGCAGCAGCAGCACCAGTGAAGATGGGTAAAACGAGAGAAGGGGCAAATATGGAGCAATAGGTAGACGGGGCTGCCCTCGCCTGGGCTGGGCTGGGCTGGCCAACACATTCGCAGCGCCTGTTACGCTTGTCTGTCAGTCCGAGAGACATGGATGGTAAAAAAAAATGACAGTACTACGAGCTGTTGTCATTTGGGTGGTTCGGGGCTGGTGCGAGACGAAAATGGCCTCGAGTCAGAGCTGGCAACGAGGCGAGTGCAGCACAGTTAACAAAAATAGCAGGACAAATACAATAAAAGCAGAGCAACAGCTGCTGCTGTCAGCCAATGGAACGGGGTGGCAACGCTGCCAGGAGTAGAACTAGCAGCAGTAGCGCGCACCAGTCAACAACATGTGGCACTGCAAAGCTGTGAGTGCAACAGATTTAAATGCGCCTCGGGAGCAACATGAAATGCCAATCGGCACATGTGGTTAGACAGATTTACTGACTGGCTGACTGACTGGCTGGCCAACTGATTGACAGACTGAATGAATGAAGGCTAACTGCATTTTGCGTCGGATGCGCAGTTAATCGAATGCCATAATTTGTCTGCTAGTTGATGTCTCTAATATGTGCATAGAGCGAAGAAATTGTCAGCGATTGCTGAGAGAAATGCCACTGATCTGGCAACACTGTATGACATGCGGATAATTAAGTTGGCAGCGCTGCAATTGAGTTGTGAACAAACTGTGGAGGATTTCTCGCATTGTTGAAAGAACTTTGTCTAATTGTTACATAGAACTGTACATAATTAAGCCTCATTTTTGTGCTATATGGCAACACTGAATGACATGCATTCCATAAATTAGTTTATATGCCAGACTTGGCAGCATTTCTTGTAATGTTAAATGGACTTAGACCAACTTTTGGATTATGTTTCGTTTATACCTAAGCTTTTTTCTTATTTACCAGCCATCTGGCAGCACTGTAGGACATGCTCATTAAGTTCATAGTGCTGGAAATCAACATAAGCTAGACTTTTAACCATTTTCAGCAATGAAAAGACTTTTCCCAAGTCTTTGATTCAATTTCCCTTAAACTTTTGTTTAATTTCTAATTTCAAAACTAGCTGGCAACGCTGCAAAACTACTCTAAATGTCTAAGAGCTCCATTAAACTATTTAAATGACGAACTACAACTATTTGAGGACATCTTACCAGCAAAGAAACCAAATTTCAGACGAGTTAAGTTGGCTGCTTTAACTCTTGAACTTGTTAAGTTGGCTGCGCTAGCATAAAAATTTCGTTCAATAAAACCAAATTGCATTTGCTGTGCGGCCAAATTGAAAGTCAACAAAAGAGCGAAAAATGTCGCTGTGGAAAAGCGTGCTGCCACTAAAAGAAAAGCTAAAAAAAACTGAAAAACTGTAGCTTGAACTCGAACCGGAAATTGAAGTAACATAAAAATCGCTCAAAAGACAACTAAAGCGTTGCTTTTTCTTTAAACTCGTCTGGGTCTAATCGAGCGAGAGAGAGCGAGAGGGAGGGAATGGGGGAAGGGAGAGCGTGCAGAATGGTTAGAGTCAGGGTGTCTCAGTTTTCCACTTGAAAGTTGTCTGATTTATGGTTCAGCAGTTATTAAGCTTGAGCATCCTCGCAGAACCATTTGTAATTATTTAGTCAGACATATGTGCCATACATCCAACTCCATTCCGGCTCTCTAGACACGAGCATACTTGCGGCTATATAGCCAGGCTTGGTTTTTCGACCTATGCTAAAACGAGTGAGCCAGAGCCGGAGTCTGCAGATGAGGAAGCTGCAACAGCAGCAGCAGAAGCAGCAGCAGCATCGGCATCAGCAGGCTCATTAATGTTGCCCATTAACTTATCGTCAAGGCAGCATCTGGCTTGGCGTCTATCGCACAGCACAGACTGGGTAAGCGAGGGGGGAGGGGGTAGGCTGAACTTTTGCCAGTTAGTATACCCTGTAATAATTGGTAAATAGATAAGAGGAGATTGTTATATGTTGCTTAGGATTGTGACTATGTAATGAACGCTATTACATCCATTATATTTGTTTAAATGTCTTGCTAAGATCCAATAAATATTTTGCTTAATTATCTTGCAATCGATATATATTGTGGGGTTTTTTTGCCTGCAGCTCTCTCTTCAATCAATTAATTTGTATATAATATACATATATAAATCTAGAATAGTTCTATTTCACTCATAATCTTCTCAGTCGATAATACTGTTCATTAACTACATTTTATACTCTCATTTGTATGAAATTTCTTTTAAAACACAATCGATAACTATCGATTTTTTCTTATAATACCCATTACTGGAGCTAAATGCTGCATTTAAATGCGTTTACCTTATCTTAAATATACTATTTTACTTCCCACAATGACCTACAATCGTTACATATCGATGTCCTTGCTTAATAATGCAAATTTCACATATAAAATCGATTTTTCGTAACAAAATCAGTCCTTCTCTAAGAAACTGGATAAATATCTAATTTCTCTTTAACATAGTCCCTGACATATCTCATTTACATAATCATTAAATATATTTGAGATAAATCTCGCTCAATACAAATCGATAAATATCGATTTATAAACAAATTGCTTTCATTTTTCTTTTTAAGCCCTGATAAACTAATTTGAAGTGCTTCCTTTCCAACACAGACTGCTGTTTCTCAAGAGCAGCGGATGTTGATTTTCTCACAGGGTATTTGGTACAGTCGAGCGTCATTTCCGTTTCGCTTGGCTAACTACTTCTAATTAGCTTTTGCGCCTAGCCGCCAAGTGCCAAGGATTCGCGGTATCTAGGGGGCTGTCTTAGAAGGAGGGTTCGATTTTTTTTTTTTTTTGTTTTCTTTTTTTTTGCGCTGTTTTTCGTCTCTATCGCTATCTCGGTCTTTTGGTACTTACACGAGTGCAAACATTCCACGATGGTCGTCGCATTGATCAGATAGCCTTGGCACAAGTGGCAGATGATGTGGGCATTGACGGCCGTTAGGAGTACGGGGCGTGGCGTTGTCGTCATCATCAATGATGTCGTTGCTGCAGCAGCAGCAGCAGCCGCAGCGGCCGCAGCTTGTGGCGCCTCTTCGTTGGCGCAATGCTCTTCGTCGGCGGAGGCGCCACCGTTGCTGTTCGCATCCTCAATGTTCGACCAGGCGGAGGAGGATGAAGATGACGAGGATGATGAGGAGGAGAATGTTGAGCATGACGAGGCAAATGCTGAACTGTTGTTGTTGTTGTTGTTGTTGTTACTGTTGCTGTTGTTGGTGGAGCCCTCAGCCGCAGCAGTTGTTGCTGGAGGTGTTGCTTCTTTCTTAATGTTGTTGTTGTTACATGCATGCAATGCCTTTGCTGCTGCTGCCGCTGCTGTTGTTGTTGTTGTTGTTGTGAATGCATTAGTTACAGTTGCTGCTGCTGTTGTTGTTGCTGTTGTTAACGTGTTTTCACTTTTTACTTTAATGTTGTTTGTTGCGCTCTTTTGCTGCTGCTGCTGTTGTTGTTGTTGTTGTTGTTGCTTCTGTTGTTGTTGTTGTTGCTTTTGCATTTGCATTTTATCAACACTTGTCGCCGTTATATTTATTGCAAGCTTTTTGATGCTATTATTGTTGTTGTTGCTGCTGCTGTTGTTGTTATTGTTCTTGTTGTTGCTATTTGCATTGCTGGCAAAGCTTTTGCCCGCTTTTGTTGCTTTGCTCGCCATCGCCAGTGTTGATAAATGCTGCGACTGCGACGCCGACGCAGCAGCTGGCTTTTGTGTATGCGCCATTGTTGGTGTTGTTGTTGCCGTTGCCGTTGCCGTTGCTGTTGCCTTCGACTCCGGCGTCATCATAATAATAATAATAGAAGTTGCGCTAAAATTCGCTTTTGTTTTCTGCAAGGAAAGAGAGAGAAAAAAAACGTGGAAATTTAATATGCAGCCAAACGACAAATAACAAATGCAAATATCAACAGACACACACACACGCACACACACACACACACACATACGCTAATAGACACACACATCTACTTAGACCAATGGACACATATGCATATGCATGAATGCAAAAAGAGAGCAGCGGCAGCAGAGTAGGGGTATTCATGCTGTGAGCATTAAAAAATAAGAGCTATAATGCTTACAGAGTGCTAGGCACACATACATACATACACACATACCATAAGAGGTACAACACTATAAATTGATACAGTTGGCACTCGATAGGTGGAACTCCACAATAAATAATAAATTGAGTAGGATATATAGAAAATAATTTTATAAGCAGATTTATTTTTAATTTTTTAATTATTTTTATAAATTTAATTTTTTTAATTAAAAATAAAAAATAAATTTTTAATAATTATAATTATATATAAACCTATAAAATTTATATACTAAGTTTTTATTTAAAATTTAAACTCTCGTAATCAAAAAAAAAATATATTTATATATATAGATGTATGTATGTATTAATTTATAAATATATACTAAATTCGCCTTCGCTCTGCATTTAAGAGCTAGACAACTATGCTTTGAAATTGTTAGCTTTCCACTTAGCGAGCGCTCACTGTGCGCTCCACTCCCTGCAACAGCTTCAAATAATCCTTAAATACAATATGTAAACACAATAAAAATACGTTTCAAGTTGCCAAACACAGACACTCACACTCACACACACACACACATGCACAGAGAAATCTTAAATTTCCACTCGCAGCATTTTCAATGGAAAAACATAAAGAAATGTTTGTTTTTTTTTTTTTTCTCTCTCTCCCTCTCCCTCTCACACTCCATAAAGTCGTTGGCCTCGTGCATTTTGTGCTGATTGTGAAAATGTTAAATAAAATAAAAGATAAAACTCAGCAAGCAGCGGCAGCAGCAACAGCTGTTTTTTCTTCTTCTTTTTCATTTCACTGTCAATCCATCTGTATATAAATGCATAATGATAAGAAAATAGTGAAAAATAAGCAGGCGCAACCATATAAAACGAACACGAGTTGTGGACCATAAACAGCAGAAAAAAATAAAAATAACTCGAGAAAAAAAAAATAAATAAACTCAATGTTAAACAGAAAATCTCATGTTAAATTCATCAATTTCGCATATTTGGAGCTGCCACGCCCCCCATTTGCCATATACGTAATTGAAAGTCAAAACTGTTAAATCACTGGCCAAAAGATGAGGCTGTATTTCATTATATATGTATGTACGTATATATAAATATATATTTTTTTATGTGCAATCAGTTGATGGATAATGGATGCTTGCTCCACACTGGCTTCCCCTTGCTCCGTCTGACTCTCTCACTCTCTCTCTCTTTCACTCTGTTTCCCTCCCTTCTCCGGTTGCCAAGGGAATGTTAACGACTGCCGAGCGGCCCTCCACACACACACACATACATACACATATATATACGCATACCAATGCAAATTGCATTGGCACTCAAAGGGGAGCCTCAGATAAAAAGGGATAGAGCACGAGAGAGGTAGACTTAACAGTCAGATAAGTTGGGTTATGTACGGCTTTTTTTATTTGGAGAAATGAAAACGGCCTGAAATTGAACTCCCTAAAAGCACAAATACAAGTGCGAACTGTTTTGTAAAAAAAAAAAAAACTTTATAATTTCAAGTTGTTTTTGCATCAACGCGCACCAGTAAAAAGTTTTACTCAAAACTTTTTACAGTAAGAGCCAAACTCTTCCTCTCCTTCGCCTGCTCTTGTTCACTCACTCACAAAATGTAAATATGAATGAATATGAAATGTATTCAGGGACGCGCACAAGCAAAGGAACGGGTCTGCCTTTAAAATCCTTTTTACATAAAATTTAAGTGTGCACACACATACATACATACATTCACCCATACACGCGCACATAGCGTACCCAAGTTTAACCCTTCCTAACAGTGGCAGCAACAACAACAACAGCTCAGGCAGTGGCAGAGCGCGCGCAAAAAAAAAAATAAGAGTACGAAAAATGAAAAGGATAAAAAAAAAATTAAAATAAAAGCAAGCAGCGGAATTTCACGTGAGTTAACGTTCGAGAACAAAAGCGCGGCCTGCGCGACTGCAGCAATACGCTACGCGAAGGGCAGTGTTTGTGAAATGCAAAGGGTAGGGTAAATGCGATAGCGACCAAGACTTTATCTCCTTTCCCACACACAGAGACGGACACATTCACACGCACTACTTTCCATTCAGCGACGAAATAAAGTAAAGCAGTTAAAAATATGCAATTTTACTGTATATGCTTATATGTGTGTGTGTGCGCAGAGCATATTTATGTAAAAGAGTAATAACAGCATGTAAGGCATGTACTCACACATCAGTACACATACATACATATGTATATGAGCAAGCTCACTTGCCAATCGCAAATGTACACTTTCTGCGAATGTGTGTGTCTGTGTGTGAAGAGGGGGGCACAAAAAGCTGTTGCTGTCGCCGCTACTGTTTTGGTTTGCAGCTACTTTCCGCTGCTACTTCACTTCCCTCTGCTAGCGACTGAGCGCAGGCTGGAGTGAGAGTTGCGAACGAGTGTGAGTGATTTTTTTTCTTCTTAATTTGGGTAAAGACAGCGAACGATAGAGAGAGAGAGGTAGGGAGGTAGGGAGCATTAGCAGCGCAACAGCTGTGCGCCGACAGGCAGACAGCGGCAGCGCTGTAAAATGTTAGTGGAGCAGAGAAATAAAAAAAAAAAAGAGCATATAATTTGCAATTGCACATCTTGCTTTGGCCTGCTTGTGTGTTGTTATTTTTACCTGAGTACAAATTTGACGGCTAATCCAGTTGAGTGCGCGGCATTTTTGTGTTGTTGTTTTTATCCAATTGCTGCAAGAAGTAAACGTAATCCAAAACGCGATGCAGCCGTTAATAATGTTGGTGTTGTTGCTGTTGTTGTAATAATCCGAAGTGCAGTTATTGGCATATTTGCTCACGCACACTTTCACAAATATATACACACAAATACATATACATATATATACTCTTCGCCGTTTCGTTTTAATTAGATTTTCAACAATTTATCTTGTGCCTTTCTTTCTTCAGCTTCGGCTTCAGCTTCAGCTGTTTGCGTTGCTACGTTTTATTGCTTGCTTTACACTTTACTCCTCTGCTTCGTTGCTTTTGATATTTCTCAACACAAAACACTCACACACACAATCGCACACAGCATAGAAACTCGAGCTCTGCTGCGGCTGTCACTTTGGGTTATTTGCTTTCGTGTGCACCTTTATTGTGTATTATGCTTTGGCTTATGTTTTCTGCACACGCACACATTCACGAACGCCGCTGCTGACGCGAACTGCGACTGCGACGTGTACATAGACGTCGTCGTGTATATAAGCGCAGGCTGTTTACTGCCTTCTGATATCGTCGGCGTGTTGTTGTTGCTGCGGCATTTGTCACACGAGACACAAAGGAAATTTCTACCTTTTGTACAAGCAATGCGTTTTAATACTTTAGTTACTTTCACTTTCTATTATTTAATAATTATATTTAAATTTTAAAAATTATTTATTTATTTATTGTTGTATATTACACTAAAAGGTATGTAATACGCTTGGCAGCTGAAGCAATTTAATATTTTAGCAATGAAAAATGCGCGTACGTCCGTTCGCCTCAACGTTCCATGTTCAACTGACGAAACTACACGACGGCTGCGACGCTGACACGCTGCCAACGCTGTCTTTATTTACTTGCGCAGTCGCCGCACTCATACACATACGCAACGCCTATTTACATTGACAGTGGCCAACTGCCTGCCCTCTGCTGCCGTTTTTTACGTTTTCCTTTTTCTCTACTGTGCGCTCAGTGGCTGCCACAATACTATCTCGCTCGCACACTAACTCTCACTGGGCGTGCAACTGCTGCGCACTCGCTCTCGCTTACACTCGTTGATTTTGGTTGCGTTGGTCTCTTTTGCTGCTCTCATACGGCAAACGAAAACGGCGACGGCTTTTATATCTCATTCGTTGCTGGCGACCGCGAAACGACCGTTCTCGTTCGAAGTTGGCTTTGCACTGAATTGTCGACGTCTAGCCGTTGTCGTTGTTTGCTGTTGCTTTTGCTGTTTGCCTTTTGGCTCTTCTGCTGTGCCTGCTGTTTCTTTGTTTCTTCGACTCACGCTGTCGCCGCTGCCCATATACATACATACCGACATTTGTGTGAAAGGAAAGGGCTGTTGGCTGTCTCATAGTCGACGCCGTCGAAGTGTATATAAGGCTTATGTATACTTTAATGCTTTATGTGCTTGTGTTCAAGCGACGTGTGTGTGTGTGTGTGTGTGTGTGTATGTGTATATGGTATGTGGCGTGGGTTACCCTTCAGCTTGAGTGCGTATAAATATATGTGTGTGTGTTAAGTATATAATACGCATTTTTGCTTTGATCTCTGCTGAGAGCACGGATGTGTGGAAGTATATACCATGCACGTATGTGTATAAAGAAGAATGTAAGATATGCAATATGATATGTATGTGTGTATATGTGGTTATATAAATACGTTTGAAGATTAAAACAACTGAAGAAAAAGTGCGTACATACATACATACATAAATATGTGTCTATTTACAGGCGTATTTAAATATACATACGCAGTTATGTATAGAAAAAGATTTGTCTGTATGCGTATCATATTTGAATGCGAGATACATAAGGGTAGTTGTATCCCATATGTAATACATTTTATGTATATCCATTAATCCCAGGTGCTTCCAGCAGCAACCATTGGCCTCAAGTAACGTTTCTGCCTCGCCAGTGTTGCCGCACAATCTCACAGTGAGTTTTCAAGGCTCAGGTGACAGGCAAACAACCAATTAGTCATCTTTTGTATATACAATAGTAATACTACACTTGCTTCCAATAAATATACAAATTTTAGAAAATATTATTGGGGTAACGTTGAATTGAAGGTTTTATAAAGCTGTTACACACATTTAATGGCTGAAAAACATCTGTGTAAAGTGATATCTATATTAAAGCGAGAAAGATATATATAATGGGTATCACTACATAATAATTTCAAAAGAAAATGTTAAATATGCAAAGTATATACTATGTATATACTATATACATATATAAAAATTGTGAAATTCTATGTATTTTTGAAGCACAGAAAACTATAATGAGGGAATCAAATCTTACTTTGAGTATGACTGTATGACACACTATTATTATAGACCAGAGGGCCATATAGCTTAGTTTGTTCATATGTACATATATATACTAAAAATCCGTGTATTATCAGGATTTATCTAGGTTTCGTAATGATTTTCTCCATTATGAAACATATACCACTCTATACTGAAGATCTGAGTTATCGCAATATTCCATTTTTGTAAACATTTTTCCTTTATTTTCTGTATATGTAAATATTTCTGTATATGTAATTATTAAAGATATAGATATTGTAGAGCTTGGCAACTTCTTAACAATAGTATAGTAGATAAAAGTAGAAATATTATGTGATTATATAGAAAGAGATATCATATTCAGAATTCTTTAAAATGTGATTCCAATCCTGTAGAATTCAAAGCTCTCTAGATCATCAATTTTATTATTTCCTTGAGTTTAGTTCAGTAAAACGTTTATCAGTTGAAACTAAGCTTGAGACTAGAGCGTGAGACTTTGGTAGATAGACTTTAGGCTGAAAAGAATAAAAAATGGACGGCAAAATACATATACTATCTCTAATACAATTTTTCTCTTCTAATATTTTGTAAGCTTGAACTGAAGCTGTACTCTTCATGGCTCAGCAAATGAGGTGAAACTGGCAGGTATTAGTTGGTAAAGTTTTTCTAGAATAGACATATCAAATTTGATTACTTTAGCTCTTTAAATATTCCATATATTCTTGGGTAACTTGGGTAACTGACGTTGGATTATTGATTTTTATGGATTTCAATGAAATTGAAAATTTTTATCGTTGCTTTAATGTAAATTCTAGCTGGGCCACAAAAGGACCCATGTGTCTTTTAGGTTGTAAGCCGCATGAGCTCCCTAAAAACTGGTTAGCTTAGAGCAGACATAAAATTCGAAATGATAACAATGATGAATGATATATTGTATGCCTAAAACTACATATATTCTAGGCTCTTTCTTATCATCTTTTTCTTTACTCTTTTCGAGTTGTATGTGCATATGAATACATGTATGTACATATGTATATGTATATCTGTATATGACGATGCGTATAATTCGATTCTTACTTCTGTTTCGCCTTATATAGCATATTTCATGTATCGACAAATGTTTCTCATTATTCTTTTGGTTCTATAGCTCGAGTCTAGTTTATTTCACTGAAATCTGCCCACTCGACAATATTCGTTAATTCCGTATACAGAAGTTGCATATTTGCACGTAGGCTCTCTTTCACACACACACACACACACACACACACACACACACATGTGAATCAGCAATCAACACTTGTGTTTATTTTTCCCTTCTCTAAAATGCTGGTAAACAAAAATAAAGCAAGAGAGTGATGTAGAGAGAGAGAGAGAGAGAGAGAGAGAGAGAGAGCAAGAGAAAAAAGCTCTCCAATCAGTCGACGTCTGCACTTTGCACATTCATTCATCGGATGTGTGTGTTTTTTTTTCTTCTTTGTAGTTTTTGCTTCTTGGTGCTTTTTTCACTCTTTGCAATTGCCTTTGCATTTTTACCGTTCGCTGTCGCTGGTCTAATGGCAATCGTTGATTATGCAACCAGGTGCAAGAGATTTGCTAATGAAGACGCCGATGTTGCTGTGAAACTTCTTCTCAAAGTTCTTGCTGATGCAATTATTCAATGATTCAAGTTGTTGTTCCTCGACTCTACTCGACTCGACTCGAGTTGGAGTTTTAGTTTTACAGTTTGATTACGTTGATTAGAAGTTGGTTTGTATGTTGTATAATGAAAAACTTGGTTTGCTTCAGCGGATTATTGTTCTTAAACAGTTGTTAATGCAATTGCGTAATATTTATCTATGCAGTTAAATTTCTTGTCAAAGTGTCTAAGAAAATTCTAAATTGTTTAAATTTATTCTTCTTTTACGAGATCGTTTATCCAGAGTTGAGGTTAGTATTTAGTATTCTCGGAATGCTGTTTCAATATAGAAATCTGTATCCTTTCTTACCTTTAAACGTTTTTAGTCGAGCTCATTTCGCTGTTACACTTGTCGTAAGACTTTAAGTTAAAGTGTTTCTTAACGAGATTTTCGTCCAATTTAAGTTTGTTTTTCCTCAACAACTCTAGACAAGAACTGCTCTCTTGTTGAATTCGATGTTAAAGAGCTTATCAAGTGTGCGTTGAATACCAATTTCTGATTTTTTAGACTCTGACTGTTTAGCTAAACTTATTTGTAGCTATTATCTATAGAACAGTTGTATATCAAAATACATACATATATCCATTCCATTCACATTTTCATTCAGTGAATCAAACAGTTTATGCTGAATCTCCTCAAATAAACTTAAGTCTTACGCTTTATAAACCTTCATTTGACTCATTTCGAATGCCGAACCCATGATAAAATCATAAGCTTTGCAAACAGATAAAAAAGGGAGTGCAATAATCGTAACAAAAAGATTCATATATATATGTGTACATACATAAGTATATCATATATCATATATAAGAACATACACTTCCCATATGATATCTTATATAAGATGAAGAATCTGAGAAAACATATTTTAGTTAAACACAATATAGAGTTCTCAAGGCGAGAGTGTCCCATAAGGGCATTTCCGTAATGCTACAGAGACTTACAATTTTGAGCTTTCTACATTTGTAGCTATGTTCCAAATTTTATGTGGATTACTGATTTCGGATCTCGGCATGCTTGTCGTCAATCTATATATCAAATTGCCGAAATTTTTCTTGTAAGATACCTGAGCTTTTTACTTGAAACCAAGTGTGATTATCGATTCCTTATCAGACAAGATATTGAAAATGAATATAGTTCAAGATTATCAAGCTAAGATAATAATTTATTATAGTTCACAAATCTAGGTTACCTAATTCTTTGTCTAATGCAATTCATAATTCATTAGTCATTATCATTAGTTAATTCATATTTCTAATTAATAAATGAAAGTTTCTCGGCTGAATGGAAACTCTTATGATCATTTTAATGATTTGTTCAGCTATGAAAAGCTCATTAAAAGAGATTAAAATGAGATAGCGAAACTAGATAAATGGAAAAACGTTCCATTGTGACTAGATACATGTATGTATGTATATATGTATATAAATGGAGTAGACAGAGGCCTCGCGCGATTGAAAATTAAAGATAATTTAGATGGATATATCAATAGAGAAGATATTCAATGAATGGATAGACAGATTGTAGGTGGAATTCTATGGACTAAAAACATGGCTTCTTCTATTTCTACCTTTGTTTAGCAGTTTCTACATTATCTAAAATTGAACCTAAAAGAGGTCTTCACATATATGATTGATGGATGGATATAGATTAATGTAGCTAAAGTTTCTGCTGGTTGCATTGACTTTTGATGTATGTACATATGTACTACAAATATGGAAAGAAATATGTAGATTGAAATGTTCAGATTGATCTTACTGGTAGATTCTATTATAAATAAATAGAAGCTCTACTTCTATATCACTTTGTATAAATAGATTGAGAGATGTATTGATTCATCTAGATTCCTTTTGCCTAGGTGTCGTCTATAGATAACTATAGTCATTAAAGTTACACGATTGCTAGGGATTCGTATAAGTAAACACTAATGATATACTAATTCGTAATGAACAGTTAAAGTTAGTTAGTATATACTAGTTAAGAGGATTAAGAGCTACTCTCTTTCCTCTATACTCAGTGCTTCAATTAGAGGAATTGCACTTAAATGGTGTTTGATTATATGAGACCCTCGATGTGGCAGACTTTCGCCTGGGTTTAACCGAAACGCCATTTTAAGTGATATGGCAACGTCTGTGTGTGACAGCTGGGCATGCGGCCGCTGGTGGCATGCCTCCTGGCCTCCACATCCAATGCACGTTGATTGAGCTCATCCTGTCCTCGATTCATGGCTTGGCTTCGGTTCGGCTAGGCCAGGCTCTGTCGTAAATTATTGATTGGCTTTAATTCCGTCGATAGATTGGCCTCAACTGCTCTTAACAGCTTAATTGAGACGCCGTGCAGCAATAAATGCGATAAAGCGCCACAGCAGCAACAACAGCAACAACAAATGCAACAAAAGAAGAAGCAAGAGCCGAAGAAAAGAAACTAATAATGTGCCCAGATGGATGACGATGCAGCCTCTATACGCTGCCATACAGCTGAAAGTCGTGGCCAGTGGCACGACGATGCCCAAGCAGTTGCAACAACAGCAACAGCAACAACAACAACAACAAGGAGGCAACACAACTCTAACGACAGCAACTCCGGTAGCAGCCTCCAACTGAATGGGGGGCATTTAAGTTTAATTTGTGTTCGACTGTTGTTGTTGTTGTCGTTTTTCTTATTTTTTTTTTCCTCTCTTCTCTTTCTCATTCGTTGCTGCTGTGACGGCTCGACAAATCCCGCAAGCAATGACCGAGAGGCAGAGGCAGAGGCAACGAACAGCGAGCTGTGCGAGCTCAAACTCTGTTTCAGCTACGAACGTTGTATTCAGGGCGCATGCCGAAGCCACACACACACATACGCACGTACATACATAGACTTCTATATACATGTAAGCATTCATTTAGATACGCATTTGTATCTGCCAGTAGATTTTCCCAATAAACGCTGATGTGTGTGACGTCACACATGCGGCCGGCAGCAGCCACATCATTCAGCATCATCATAATCATGCTTATGGCAGCCTGCCCCATGCCGTCTTTGCCGCCTTGCAGCCTTGCCGCATGCCTCATATAACCAACCATTCCCAATTACCAGCGACGTCAACAGCAGCAGCAGCAGCCGCAGCGGCAGCAGCAGCAGCAGCAGATGTTTATGTGCACTCTACGCGTGTGTGTGTGTGTGAAAGGCGCCTTTGTAAGTGTATGTGTGTATGTGCGCTTGCCTAAGCTGTTGCTGGCGGTCGTGGCATGAAGCCACAGGCGCGCTAGGGTTGTCAGCAAACTAAAATATAGCTTCTAATAAATAGAAAATAATTATAGATTCATAATGCCAATAAAAAATATAATAATTATAATATTAAATATATATATATTTTTGTTTGCAAATATTTTAAAATTAAGAAAAAGCTATATAGAAAATAATTTAGAATATTTATAGAAATGAAATATATAAATAAATAGAATCACAATAATAATGTCTGACAAAATAGTTAATAATTATGCAAAAACAACAATTTTTAATCAATATGCTATAAAAAGCACTCTATTTTTATATAAATATATTTATATATTTTTAATTATATAAAAAAAAATTTACAAATATTAAATTCCTTTTATTTTATTATTTTCTCCATATCTAAATGCTATGTTTAAATTTAAAAGTTAGTCCACACAAACATTGAAAGCTAAGTAAAATCACTCGACAGCCCTGTTTAGCGTGTGTTGCTTTATTATCTACGCGTGCACAGTGCCAGAGAGACAGCGGCAGAGGCAGCGCAGCAGCAGAGCTCAAGCGCTCGCTGCTGCTCAGAGCATAATAATGAGTTTTCTCACTATGCGCTTCGTCCTCATTTTCCATATAGCGCGCACACACACACACACCAAATGGTACAAACAAACAGACAAAGTGACACTGGTCGTCGTCGTCGTCGTCGTCTTCATCGGGGGTAGGCAAAAATAGTAAAAAGAAGAAGATAAAAATAATATGCTGGCTTCATAAGTTAGGCAACGGGGGCTGCTGAATGCCCAGATACAAGATACGCGCCACGAAACGAGCAATGCGAATGGGCGAAAAGGCAAAGCCACAGCAGCAGCAGCCACAGCCACACTCAGAGCAGCAGCAAACTGGTTGCCAGTGACAGCCTCAGACTTAGCCGCAGTCGCAGTCGCAGTCGCAAGCGTCAGCAGCAGTAGCTGCGGCGAAGATGCGTGGAATGGAGTAGGTATAGCCAAACTGACAGCTAAGGCAGCGCTGCCAGCGGCGAAGCCATATGCAGCGGGCAAAGCCAAACCAAGCCAAACCGAACCGAAAAACCAAAACGCATTAAGCGAAGCGAAGCGAAAATAACAACAAAAGCAAGAGGCAAAAAGCAAAAAGCAAACGAAATATGAATATACGAGTGTACGCGTGTGTAGTGTGTGTATGTACGTGAGGGTCGCTGAGAGCAGCAGGCAGATAGAGAAGCGAAAGGCGAATTGACGAAACTGTGTGTGAGCGGCGAATGAGCGGCACAAAACAGAGACTCCAATACATAGTCGAACTCAATGCATATGCGAGCATGTACCTATCGGTGTGTGTAGCAGAGTGTGTGTGTGTGTGTGTGTTGTGACAAATGCTAGCTGTACGGTACGAACAGCAAGAGGGGCTGAAAGGTTGGGCAATGAAGACAACGACAACAACAGCGCTGGCAGCGACGCTAGCAGCGCTCAGCGTGATACCGAATACCCACAGCCTTGAGAGAGCGATAGAGAGAGCGAGAACATAGTGCGGGCCGAGCGGCGCTCGTGTGCTGCTGCCGACGCCGCTGGCTTTGGCTCAGTTTCATATGAAAACAAAAGGTTTCTGCTGCTGCTGCTGCTGCTGCTGTTGTTGCCTTATAATTAATCAAAAATACATATTTTAGTTTCAATTAAACGTATGCGGCGTAGCCGATAATAAATTATTTCATTAAAGTTACCTACAGACGGTAGTTGTAAGATACCAATACACACACAAAATACACATACAGAGACGCCAGCACTCAAAAAAATATGCGAAAAGTTGATATGGGCTAAGGGCAGAGCGAGGGGGCAGCACGACACGACAGAAGTTTCAGCGAAATAACGGCAAAAGTTGCCCAAAAACTTAAGCTTTACTTCAAGAGAGATAGACAGAACGAGTAAGAGAGAGAGAGGGAGAGGCTGAGACAGAGGGCAAAGGACAGACAGTGTGAGCGGGAGAGAACTTGTGCAAAAGTTCGCCTAAGTCGCGTACAACTTTTTTTATGTTCACGCCAATTTGATGCTTAGCGCGCCAAAAGAGGAGTAGATGGAGAAGAGGAGGAGAAGGCGCAGAAGATGGAGAGCAACTAAAGTAGATGTGAAAGGAAATCCGACTGCGGACAAAACTCTCGACAGTCAATGCAAAAAGTATGCGTAAACTCAAACTAAAGCCAGCAAAAGGTCAGCTCAAAGTTCAATTCCAATGGAAATTTTATCACTTAACTTGCATTGCTTGATATGGGGTTTTATTTGTTGTATGAAATGACGAATATAATTGATTCAAACTATGTTAAATTAAGCACGGAAGGCAGGAATTTAGACATTTAGAAATCATCTTCGAGTATTTTGATTATATGCGTAGTTGAATGGGTATTAAAAATGCATACATATGTATTCTTTTAAAAATAAAAGTTACCATATCATAATAAAGAATTCTAAATGGATTCCTACAATACTTTGATGATTTTGATATGCTTATTTTATATCAATATTTATATCAATACATATCCAAAATGAAAAAATCAATTTTCATTATATAGTCCATTAAGTTACCTGTTTTCCCGATTTCTAAAATTCCCACTTACGAAAAATGCACGCCTCATTTTCATTCCTCTATTACTTTCCTTTACTATTAGATATTCAAAGGCAATCCATATTTCATTTCTCTGATAATTCGGTTTTCTATATTAAATACAGTTTTCGTTAGCTGCATCTACGGATATGGTTAATATTTTGCTTTTTAAAGCACTTAAAGAGCTCTCGCAATAAACACATAAAGGAAAATAGATTTTCCTTTGACTCCATTTTTTCTCTGAGTCCGATTTGAAAAGGGGTTTCCGCCATGACGCAGCATTTCCGTTGGCATCCTTCTGCCTACAACTTAATTGGGATAAGCCTCTTAGAAGCGACGTCAAGGTATCTGTGTCTCTTGCACACACACATAGCTATTAAACGAATAATAGAGTTATTTTCGAAGATATTAGGTAAGTATATTAAATCTACTCTAATGGAAACAATTAAGGCAATACTTGAGGAAAGTTGAAATCAAATGCCGTTAGATTAGTTACATACATATATAATATAAGTTTTATTCTAAGAGAGCTCAAATACTAGGTTTATGAATGAATGTCAGAGCTTTAAGGAATATTTTGTTTTAGATCAAGCCATTATACACATCAGTTTTACTCTATGGAGGCAACTGATATCTAAAATAGCATTTTCTTATACTATTCTCATATACGGTTTAGTATATAGTATTCCTATACAAATTGATAAAAGCGACAAGCCAACTGAAATTTTGAATGCTTTAAATATCTAAAAACAAAAACATTACAAATATCGAGTTTGGTATTCATTAGATATTTAGATATATTCCCTTTCCTTTATTAAATTCTTAACTTCGAAGTTAATCTCTTAATCGTCTAATTGAAGTCGACATCTTAGGTATTTACGCAAAAAACATACCCCATATATCATTCTATATTTATTTATATTGTTTTTTGCCTTTCATACCTATATACATACATATACATACATATATCTATATCTATATGTATATCGCTTCGTTGCTAAAAATTTCCCGTCAAACCACTTTAGGAAGGTGTGCGCATTTTTGTTTTGGTTTTTGGAATGATCTCATGTAGGCGTGATCGATAGGCATCCAATTAGATGAAGATTGCGGATGTCTGAAATGAAAAAGTTGTCATGGAGTGTCGGAGCTTAGACTCTTAGAGCTAGCTGGAAATAGTCGAATAAAAACCTATCTGTCATACTTATTTTTAGTGTAATTCATACTTGATAAGATTTACAATGGAAATGTTTGGGAATAGCTCTCTGAATAATGATGTTTTGATTGAACTTATGATATAAATCTGAAATGGTTATAGGAGGTTTGTAAAGTTAGAATTAGAGCTCTATACGCACTATTGCAGATCAAAATCAAATGAATGAATGATTATATATTAAAGATTACTATCGTTTTATGAGTACCATCTGTCGTTCTTCTAGTGTTGATCTGGAGTCTATTGAATTGAATTTATGCTATTGGAAGACGAAGCTTTTGCTAAGTGCAATGTCCAACTGCCGAAATCATCTGGGCGGAATCCAGCTTAAATTTCTTAAGTATATCCACTCTTCTTAAAATTTCTGTTAGAAATATTGAATATAACGAATATAAAGACTTACATAGATTGGATAGATAAACAGATAGAACACAGGAAAAGTTCTGATTGATCAATATCTCAAATGAAGATAGATTCATAAGGAATACAGACAGTAAATGGAGTTAGCTCTTTTGAAAATGTGTTGTTTGTTTATTATTATAGAAATTTTTAGTATATGCAGACCACAAATATTAGGATAGAAGTAGGAAATGATATGTATGCAAGCAGTTTTTTATTATTTCTATTAAATTATAAGGATGTATGGATGACATATAGGGATGTCTGTTAAAGAAAAGTTCCATCAAGCGGCCATTTTCTGGCATCCGCCGGGGAATCTCAACTGCATAGTCGATAAACGCTCTTAGGGATTTCACTGTACATTGAAACATTAGAGTTCGGCGTTTCATTAAAGCTGAGAATTTCGTTTTGTACATACATAAATACATACATACACATATATACATATTATAGTTACCCACATATGACTTTTGGCTTTTCTTTATAAAAATAAAGCGCTTATCATGGTGAACTCTTCTCAGCAGCGATATCAAACAGAATACATAATATAATCTATATACCCATTTTCATATTTAGTTAAAGTCAAACAGATTATGTGAAATGTGATACATGTATTCGAGTATGCTGTCTCACCCACACTTTTCCCCTCTCCTACTTCCATTCGCTTTGCATCGCTCACTCTTGACTTCCTTGATTCGATTATGCAAATTTCTGTGGCAAGTGTTGAAAATCTTGCCTCTGCGTAAATCAAAGCAATTTAAATATTCACTTTAATTGGAAGTGGAATTTGAAAAGTTACAGATGAAGCGACAGCAGCAGCAGCAGCAGCAGCAATGTGGCAGCAGCGTCGGCAATGTGGCAGCAGCGTTGGCAATGTGGCAGCATCCTCCAGCAACAATGTGGCAACAATTTAATCTCTTGAATTGCGCAAAAATTGTACAGAGGGTGGCGGGGCGTGTCATGCTGCCTGCTGCCTGCTGCCAGCAAAAGAGTCGCCCATTTTCCACCCACCTAAGAGTTTTTGGCAATTTTCGAAATTTTTTCAGGCGCAACCCTCGCCATTGGCGTTGACTGCGACGCAGCGCAACATTCATAAGCTAATTAGTGGGCCTAATTTCAAGTAAAAGGAGCTAAGTAAACGGAGAAGAGGCCAGGGAATTGAGTTTGGAACGGTGACAAATCCCACAGGTCACAACGGCAGGGCATTACGTAATAATTACGTAATAATTACGTAATAATTTCAAATAAAATTTGCTAAGGTATTTCAATTAGGCGAAAAATAAGCACGAAAAATAAGCAAAATTCTTGGACAGGCGGATATCTAAGCGTTAGAAGACAAATAGTCTAGCGATTGTTAAGAGATTAGAGTGAGAGCTGAAGGTCTGTACAATTAATCATATATTGTTGTTGCTGCTGTTGCTGTTGTTGTGGTTGTTGTGGTTGTTGCTTTGTGATAAATCGAAACAAATTATAATTGGACAAAGCGCCAAAGCAACAACAACACAAAAAGCTGCACAGCTATACATATGCGCATATGTAGGTGTGTGTGCGTGCGTGCGAGCAAACGAAATGAAACGAAAAGGCAAATCAAGCAGCAGAACAAGAACAACGGCAATAGCAACAACAACAACAACAACCAACAGCAGCAATAGCAGAGCAGCGGTAACAGCAGCAACAATAAACTACACCCACGAATGCGGCATCAAAATGCGCCTCCAAACAGTTTCCCAATCAAAATGTAAATATGCCGCAGTCGCGGCCAACGTCAGCGTCGCTGCCGGCCAAATGGTGGTGGCGGCGGCCTGCATTGCGTAGTCGCTGCTGCTGGGGCTGGACGACGCGTCTCTCAGCAGTCGAACGGCCTGTTTGCAATTTAAAAGTAAACACACACACGCGCACACACACACACACACACACGGACACACTATAAATGCAGCACAAAAGCAAACGCAAAGCAAAGGCAAAGGCAACGCCATCGCCATGTTTGCGCGCACAACGTGAAACTTGCTTTGCTGCTGCTGTTGCTGCTTGTCCGCTGTCAACGTCAGCAGCAAAATTGTGTACGAAGAGCTAGCGAGCGCCCACTAGGAAATTTACTAGCAAGCTTTATATGCGCGCAGCCGGGTGCTGACTAAATTTAACACTGGGCTGTGGGTACATTTCTATATATATGTATGTGTGTGTGTGTGCGCAACATTAAATGGGAACGATGAACGACGAGTCAAAAGCAATAGCAATAGCAGCGGCAGCAGCAGCAGCGGCAGCAAGAAAGCGTAGCACTTGCTAGTGGGTATGTGTATGCCTGTGTGAGATTGTGTGTGTGTGTGTGTGTTTGTGTGGCTGGCAGTGGTGAGTGAGCGAGCAGCCGTCGGCTGATGCTTGTTGTTATTGCTGCTGTTGCTGTAGTTGTTGGTATTCGCAGTGTAGCTGGCATTCAGCTTTAGACATTTACGTTTACGTGTACCGCAAGTGCTCATTACGTATTCCACTACACACACACACACACACACACACACACACACACACACACACACACACACACACACACACACACACACACACACACACACACACACACACACACACACACACACACACACACACACACACACACACACACACACACACACACACACACACACACACACATGCATACTCATGCGTTTTTTGAGGGTTAATATATTGTATGAAAAGATACTTCACAGATTTTTCGCTAGCTCGCAAATCTTTCTTGTTTACTCGCTCGTTTATACCCTTAATTTTACTCATTTCTGTTGGATTTTTTCATTTTATTGCATTTTTCTTTGTTTTCTTTTTTTTTTTTGTGCGCACATTCTGCCTCGCTCTTTTCGTAGCGTCTATCCTTGTCTTTTTGTGTGCGCGTACTTTGTGCCCAATAAATTATGCGCCCTTTTGATAAATGTCACTTTGAAAGTACATTTCATCTAATTGTGGCAAGACCGTGAACGAAAGTAGCGGGAGAGACAGAGAGAGAGAGAGAGAGAGAGAGAGAGAGAGAGAGAGAGAGAGAGAGAGAGAGAGAGAGAGAGTGGGTGTAAGAGAGGAAGAGAGCAAGGGAGTCTGTGATTGAGAGAGTGGGGACATTAATTGCAATAAAGGCGCTGTAATGAGCGCACCTGTCAAAATTTATTTCATATTTAACAGTTTGTTGTGGCAGCTGAACAAGAAGAAGAAGAAGCATGAGGGAACAGAGAGTGGGCGCCATACACACAGGAAATGAAACGGACTGGGAATGGAATTCGATTGAAGTGAAGCTTTCATTGAAAGTACAGAAATAAGGGGAAATGAAGCGAAACGTAATAACAATGAAACTCATTTGAAGCAAAGATAAACATTTGATTAAAGCAAAGTATTTTGTATTATTAAATATATAGCTGATCAAATTAGAGAGAATAAAGTCTAGCTGAATGGAAATGAAATTTGGCAGAGAAAATCCAAGGAGAACTTCTATCTCTAGAAACGATGTATTTATTTAATGGAACACAGTGAACTTATAAAAATATGCTTTTAAGAATCATAGCTACATATGTGTAAGTTAAGCTCTAACAATATTTGAAGAAAGATACAGAATACAATCTAAGCATATTGAAGAGAACAGTTAAATTTATTTAACAGCGAGAAGCAAAAGGGAATCGTATTGCCCGATCTATACATAGCTACACATTGTGTGAGGCGTTTCTACATACTAATAAATGTATCTACAGATGTGTAGTACTGCTAAATGAATTGCAAGGCAATGAAAAGTACTTGAATAAATGGGATTTCGATCAACACAGAATATAATATTCCTAGATTCCTAGACATGACAGAGCTCAATTAGCCGGATAAAATAACTTTATATAGAGTATATTTATTAAATACACTAATATCTAGGACTATAAATGTGCCGCATGGCTAAAATAGATACATCATCTTATAGGCATATGATATCTAATATTTAATCTTTTTAATGCTAAATTGCTTTATAATAATATTAAAGACTGCTTGGTTAGCTTTGGCACTTTGGCTGATGGAAACTGCCATAAAATAAAATCTAAAATGTATCTACAATCAAGGAAAAGTATGTTTAACTGTGTTTTATGATTAAATAGTATACAAATTATATAAATATATAGAATATGCATATAGTAAAAGCCGAGCAAACTATTTGAAATGTATCTATAATCACGGAAAAGTATCTCTCACGTTGTGTTATAGCTAATATATTTTGATAGACTGTTCAAGATACATTTTTCACTTAGATCTATAACATAATTGCCCAATAATTGAAATGGATATGAAACAACAAAGTGATTGATATACTTCATTTGTAATCGAGCCGAAGAATCTTTCATTACATAAACAATTTCAAATATATCTGTGCACAAATGAATTGCATTCTTAAATCTGATATCTTATGGAATTAACACAAGCAAATACGAAATGAAAATGAAGTAGAATACACTTGGAAGCCAGACGCTTACCAAAATGTATCTACGCCCAAACAGGAGTATCTGCAGCAGAGTGTTTGCCGAGCTCTGCAAATATTCAGCTCCTGCAGCTTCTCGAAATGTAATATGCAACCGCACAGACAAAACCACAGGCGGTTGCCACACACGCACACGCCTGCAGAGAGACACCCACACACACACGCACACACGCACACGCATTAAATATTCGTTTTGCCAGGAGGATTCATTTACAGTTGGGTCGCAAGGACACACACACCCATACATGTATCTATGGCTGCAGTTGGCATTTGAACCTTGAGTGGAGTGGGTCGCTTATAATTACTTTAGCATGCTGCATTTGCAGTGGTTTTCGGTTAACTCCATTCCAAAGGAGATGCCATGAATTATGTGCAACCGGAAATGGAACAAGGTGCACGTTAAGCTAACCACAAGCAACCACTGACCGGAGCACAGAAGTTAGTGGAGAATCATTTATGGACTAGCCGGGGATTGGTTGCTTAAATATGCATAGGTATTTAGTGTAGAGATAAGCAAGTCATGATCTACTCTATTGTTTGAGAAGAACATTTCATTCGAATGATATAGGGAATATTTTCCTTTTATTATTAATGCAATTTCATGTAGAATCAGGAAAATGTATACAGGGATGGGCAAAATAATACATATTTTCATTATAGAGCCTAACTTAATAGGCTAATAGAGCAAAAGATAGGGAAGCCTCGGAGTGAGAGGGAGAGAAGATAGAGAAACACAGGAGAACGAGAGCTAAGGAAAGTGCGCAAGAGAAGAGAAACACGGAGAGCGAAAGAGAGTGAGCCTCGCTGTAAGCGACAGAGAGATGTAGGAGAGAAAAGAGAGAGACAGCGAAAGAACGAGAAAGCGAAAGAGAAAGTATGAGAGCGAAGGAGAGAGAGAGAGACCGATAGAGATAGTGTAGAGGGAGGGAGGGCGAGATCAAGAGCTAGAGAAGAATCAAATAGGACACATGGAGAGAGATAGCGAGAGAGGGAGGGAGAGAGAGAGAGAGAGAGAGAGCGAGAGAGAGAGAGAGAGAGAGAGAGCGAGAGAGAGAGAGCGAGAGAGAGAGAGAATGTGGACAGATAGCGCCGCATATTCTGTGAAAGGAATATATCAAAGTAAAAACTGTAGGATCCTACAGATGGGGTGAAATATAAGTTACTGATTGGAAATCCCTTCGCAGATTACCCTATTATTTTCAAAAATTCAAATACAACTTCATTGACAAATGTACAATGAATACTGTTTACTTTTCCCGCAGTAAGTTTCTTCAACAGCTAAAACTGTCTCTATAAAAAATAAGCTAGAGTCCCAGAAATTTAAATTAGATAATGTCAGTGTCCCTTTGGGGCTCAAATGTCACACATTAAACTGTACTTTTTGTACAATTACACGAGCATCACTGATATAAGCAGCACCGTCGCGTCGCAAGTGAACGCTTATCTGCATCATTTATCAAACTGAATGTCTGAGGACGATTTATCCAGCCATTGCCATGCATATCAATGTGTAGCGAGCCTTAAAATCAACGCGAAGACGTGCGAGAAATATGTGTTCAAGGACATGCGATTTGCCACTTGTCGCTGTCAACGTTTCGGTTTTTTTATACCCTGAACCCATTGAAAATGGGAAATCAGGGTATAATGTTTTTGTGTAAAAGTATGTAACAGGCAGAAGGAATCATCGCAGACCCCATAAAGTATATATATTCTTGATCAGCACGACGAGCTGAGTCGATATAGCCCTGTCCGTCTGTCCGTCCGTCCGTCCGTCCGTCCGTCCGTCCGTCCGTCCGTCCGTCCGTCCGTCCGTCCGTATGAACGCCGAGATCTCAGAAGATATAAGAGCTAGAGAGCTGAAATTTTTTGTGCATACTCGTGTATACCATACGCAGTACGAGTTTGCTTTATTTTTTCGATAACTCATCCGATAACTTTTTTATCGAGAATAATCGAAAAATTGATTTTGTTTTTTTAGCCTCATTGGAGCACTATTAGACATAGAGACTTCAGATTTACTGTGTATATATATATGATGAATACAAACATTTTATCATCAACAGATTTTGGATACCACGCCCCCTTCGCCCCCAATTTGTAAAAAACGTATTTCAAGTACTAGAGACTTGTGCTTTGGAATGTACACACATTTTGACCATATAATTACGTCCTGAAAGTTTCATTAAGATCGTGTGTTTACAAAAGAAGTTATTCACCAAGAAAATTCTCATACTATTGCCCACACTGCAGCGCAGCCCAAGCGCAGTCGCTGCTTACTGCGCAGTTAGCAGAGCGCTGGCAGAATGGAGGGTTCAGGGTATCTCCTAGTCGAGCAGTCTCGACTAGAGTCTTCTTACTTGTTTTTTTTTCGTCTTGCCTTAAGCCTTTGAAATGCAAATTGGAACATTTTCAAATTCAATAAAATTCGCAATGGCTTTTCCTCTGGGCGGCTGTCAAAACGGAAAGCGAGATCAAGTAGGCTTCATATGTCAAGTGGGTGTCTGTCACAGAGCTGCAGATACAAAGATACAGATACACACATGCACGCACGCACGTACACACACACACATATACAGTTACACACACAAACAAGCAGAGCATGATACCTTTTGCATATGGCCCCACATAATCATATTTTATACAAAATGCCCAACGCACGGAGCATAAGAACAACAACAGCGAAGCTCAAGCAGCGACGATGGCAGCGGCAGAGGCAGAGGCGAATTCACGATAATTATAAACGCCAAGGCCAATACGTAGCTGGCACGATTGACGTCGACGGCGACGTCGCTGCTGACGCTAGCGTCAATGCAGACGCGTTAATCTCTCATTTGACAGTTGAATTCAATTAAAGAAGGCACCCACACACGCACGCACACGCATACAGACAGGCAGGTACGCAACGCACAGCCACCCCAAAAAAGGTAAAGGCGTCGCAACATACACAATGCATACACGAGCAGCGATACGAAGCATTCGTGCCGTTGCCGAACAGCCGAACGTCGTAGTGGCAGCCAATCAAGCCTCACAACAGCCGCAGGGTGGGCGGTACAGCAATGGCGCGAAACGGCAACAGAGCGTCTCTTTGTCTCGCTTGCGCTCGAGCTCTCGCTCTCACGACGAGCTCTCATGCGCCGACGCGACGAACGCATGGCAGACAGCGCAGTGCCGAAGTCGTTGGCAGGTCTAATCAGAATCAGTCTTTGAACAGTTTTCGTGCCGTGCACTTTGCGGACGGAGTAAAGTAAATTTTTAACGCTGTCCGCGCACAAGAGAGACAGTGAAAGAGCGATTAAGTGTGCGAGTGTGAGAGAGAGGGAGAGAGAGAGAGCATTTAAAATCTGAACTGCTGTTCGTGATAATAAAAACGTGTATGAGAAATCGATAAGAGTAGCAGCAGCTGAAGTGAAAGAAGCGCACACAAGCACAGAGCGCCCATGCTGTGTGTGTGAGTCGGCAAGTGCTATAAAGTAAGCAGAAGAAGAGTTCATCATTTGGTTTGAATCGATTTATATGCGTATAAGTAAAATTGATTTCAATCCCAGTGCAGCTCGTGAAGCCGGTAAACCAAAAACGTGAATTCACGCACAGCCACATTGTAAACAAATTGCGACGTAGTTTGGCAAACGCTTGGAAAAACTACGGTGTGTACATTTCTAATAAGAAAAATTTCACTTTGCTTTTGATTGCGCGGCGAGCGCGGCGAAATGTAACGAAAAATAAATTCATGTTCGTGCTACTACTATACACAGCTTCGGTGTGTGTGTGAAAATTTTGTAAACACACGTACACGTGACAAGTGCGTTTGCGTTTGCATTTGTGTTTACGAGTATGTGCGTATGTGTGAGTGTTGTTGTCGTATTGGAATTTTCGTCGTCGCCGTCGCCGTAGCTGCCGCTGCCAATTCGAAATAAAAACCGAAACTAAAACTGCGGCGAAGGCGAAAACACGCGCGCGCAAATTGTAGAAAGTTTTGTTTTGGGATTTGATTGTGCCGCTGTTACGCTCTCCCCACAGCCCACAAGGGGCGGCTGTCGCTGCTGTTGCTGTTGCTGCTGCCGCTCTCTCGCCGCGGCGAATAGATACAAATTGGTGTCGTCGTTGCTTCGTGTGTTCGTTTCGCCTCAATTACGCGGCGAGTACCGAATGCGAGTACGAACGAAACGTAGCCAGCGCTCGCACATAGCATTTGAATTTCGTGCATTGCTTTCAGTTGTATTTTCAGCGGCTGCTGTTGTGGACAATACCGCACGTGCATAACCCAAGTAAATTTCATTCGATCATACATACAAATTGTACGCTGTGTCGCCGCGTCTCTCGTCATCATCGGCAAAGCTTGTTGCGTGCGCGTCGTGTCTCTAACTCTGCATGTGCATGTGTGTGTGAGTGAGACTGTGTGTGTGTGTGTAGCAACCACCCTGTGAACTGTTGTTGTAAAGTGCGCTCGTGCCGGCGCCAGTTGCTGCTGCTGTTGTGGCTGTTGTTGTTGTTATTATAGGTTCGCTTCGTTTCGTTTCGATAGCGATAACAGCGAAGCGGCGAAGTCTGTGCAAGCTGTGGCCATTTCGTCACTGTCATCGTGTGTGTGTGTGTGTGTGTGTATATGTGGGTGTATTGGTGTATTGTTATGAGCCTTGCTCGTAAACTAATACGTCAGCGGCATTGAAGACGTCATCAATGTTGTCAATTGTCCACCCATAAGCCACCCACTGAGACCGGCACTCTGAGCCACTTTAGCCTAACACTTTGGGTCTGTGAGTGTGAGCGAGTTTGTGGGTGTGTGTGTGTGGGGTTGGGCGTGGGCGTTGATGAATGGCTCTGCTAGTGTTTGCTTTGCGTCCGCCTTCTCATTATCCTTAGCAACGTTTGCATTTTCTATATAAAACTGTGTCCAGCTTCCGCTGTCTCTTTCTCCCTCGCTTTGTCCCCCTCTTTTTGCCCTCCTTCTGGCTGTTGCTAACTCTATCCTTGTGCCCACTTTGACTTAGTTTGCCCGCTTTTGTTTTTGCTGCCTTCCTTTTTGCTCGCTTTTTGTTTAGTTTGTTGTTGTTGTTTTTTTTTTTTTTTGCTAGCATCACATCGCATCGCAGCACAGCTTCACTCTCTTGTTGTTGTTGCCGTTGTCATTGCTGCCGCCTATTTCGTCTTGCCTTTTACAAGCTGCTTTCGTGCCAGTTTCGCGTGAGCGTGTGACGTACAAAAGCAGAAACATGTCAAAGGCAAACGGGGCAAAAACAAAATGAGAAAACGAGAGACAGAAAAAAAAGTGGGCTGCGCATTTGCGGGCCAAGGCGACTTTTATTTGCCCTACAGTTAGATTTACAGCCTTTGCTTGGGTAGCAGCAGCTGGACGAATCCTAGATTAGCTTATGACTTGAGTTTGATATAAGACTAACTTTTTTATGTATGCCCATTGTGAGCCCAAACTCTTTCAGGAAATATACTATATATCAAAAGCCAAACAAGATAAGATTTATTGAAATGAGTAACATTAAAAAATAGCTATACTGATTAAATATGTTTACATAGTTATATTTTTCTATTATTATTATCAACTAATTGAATAAACAACACATTTTGAAGCCTATGGACAATCGTACTTGAAACTTTAGAGATCTCCATATCTTTATACCATTTTTTGAATATAATATGAAATTTAAAAGCTTCACAGTTTCTTGTCAAGTGTTCGTGGTATTTCATTATACAATCAAAGAAAGGCTTCAAAAAGCAAAAAACCACCAGAGTTATACTACCAGAAAGGCGAAGAAGTCAGCAGATAGTTTAAGTAGGTTGAAAGAAAAGATGGATAAAGAGTTTGCATAGATGATAGATATAGCTGTATGGCCAGTTATGCATATAGATATCTAGATACAGGGACTGCATAAATCGTGTAATATGGATAGAAAGATATTATAATATAGTTACATCAGTGAGAAACATAGAACATGAGTATGTGTATATTTGCTACATATGTTCAGAGATAAAATGGAAAGATATGTACATAATTACGTATAGATATACATAGGTAGAAATAGGTAAAAGGAGAGGTATAGATAGAGACATGTTTATAAATATTGATACATACACTTCAATCTATCAAAAAGTCTACTCATTTATCAATGTCCATTGATTAACGTAGACCCTTTCGACTTTATAGAATCTATAGAAAGAGATATGTATGTTCATGGGCAAGTAGTAGAAGATAGAAGTAGAAGATTTTTGGTAGATTGAGAGATCTAAACTTTATATCTATTAAAATTCATAAGAATTTCAATTTAATGCTTCCCTTTGCTACTTTAAAATGGATTTTGAGGCCTTGCATTGTGAACATGTATTTCGCCAACTATGCCATGAACAGTATTTGATACATTTAATATAATATTGTGTACATACATACTAGTCTCTAGTCAGCCGAGTTAGCCTCTTAACTATGCTAATTTGACACCGAAAGCAACTTAATTGCAGACAAAACAATTAGGACTAGTTCCTAAAAGCTCTAACAGCAGCATATGGGTATGAGTGTGTGTATGTGTGTGTATATGTATAGATGTATTGCCACACATTAACATGACATTTGCTGCTGCTGCTGTTTTTGTTGTTCCATTCAAATCTCATCAACTTGATGTGGCATACATATTCTTCCTCTTTGCTCTATGCCTATGTCGCTGCCTCTGCTGCTGGCTCTGTCGCTGCCTCTGCTGCTGCTACTGCTGCTGCCTCTGCGTCTGCTTCTGACTCTGCCTTCGCCTGTGCTTCTGAATCAAGCCAACCTGCTGATCCAACTCGCTGCCCACATCGTAATAATTATCATCATCATCAGCATTATCATCATTATTATTATTATGTTTATCAACTCTGACTCTGTGTGCGTGTGTGTGTGTGTGTGTGTGTGTGTGTAGGGCATAGCAAGAGCGTAATTTTCGTACTTTATTCGTTTGCACAACGAAAGACGAAGTCGAAGACATCGGGCGCAGACGAAGGCGAAGATGAAGACGTCGGGCGAACTCAACAGAAGGCAGCGAAGTCGCCGACGAAGACGAAGGCGAAAAAAAACCTAAAACTAGATTCAAGTACAACACAACGTCGAGTGCGCTGTGTGTGTGTGTGTGTGCCTGCATGTGTGTGTGTGTGAGGTTGTGTGTCGGATGCCCTCTGTGTGCAGCACAAAGGGCGTCGCTTGTAAGCCCAGTAGCGCCCCTTGGCCCCCCTTTGCACCCGCCTTTGCCTAAATGTGCGCCGCATATGAGTTAGTTTTTTTGTTCTTTTTATATACATAAGTGTGCGTGTGTGTGTGTGTAGTTTTTTGTTGTTTCTTTTTTGGCATTGTTCCGATTCATGGATGGCTGATTTACTAGTTGAAAGTGCTGCGTCTGACGTTGCCAGATCTTTTTGTGGCAGCCACAGTTGCAGTTGCAGTTTTGCTACATTGCTACAGAGATATAAAGTTTTAGATACATATTTATATAAGTATGTGTGTGTGTGTGTGTGTGTTGAGCTTTTGTTTGACAAACGAGACGAGACGAGACGAGTCGAGAGACCTAGAGCGACCCAACCACATTCATGTCGCTGGGTGTTGATGATGGTTGTTGCTGCGATTTTTGCTTTATGTTGTTTCTCACAGTTGGTTTTTTGTTTTGGTTTTACCTTTGTTTTGGTCTGTGTGGCGCTTCTGCTTGTGAAGGCAAAGCTTCAGTCTGATCTTGTCACGGCTGTTCTTTGGTTTTTGCTTGCCTACAGATCCAACAGCCTTAGAAAGCTTGTAGCATCATTAATATGTCTAAATATTGCATATGATGTCAAAGGTTCGAAGTCTACTGGAAAGTCTGCGTATTTCTCTCATATAACTATTAGCTTAACACTCCTCTAAGCCTTGAGATATCATTGAACTGCTACATAATGCCTTTGAGGAGTTACCTAAGACATAATTCTAGGAACTCTAAAACTCTAGGAACTCTAAAACCTAACTGGATTCTAAAGCATGAGCAAAACCAAAGAAAACTTTGCTTCTCTGCTACGCAAAGCCTCTTAGAACTAAGCTCTCTATCATAAGACCTTCCAGCTTTATAGCTGTCTTCATCGATCATTAAATAACGCTCGAACATTATTCAAGATATAGTTCTAGCTTTTTTCTCTCTTACACTTATTTGCTTTAGCGTAATTTGTAACTAATTTCTTGCTCTTCTTCTTATGCTTCTTTTCAGGACATGTTAGCATCTAAAACATTCTAGAACTATTCAAAAGAGGCTATCATTACATATACACACACACCCACACACACGCACAACAAAAATGCAAATGAAAATGGAAAAACCAGCGCAGTTACACAAACTGCAATCTGCGGAACGCACTGGTTCCGCACGACAGCTGAGCCAGTTCAATGAACAGTTCACCTGTCACATATGCCGAGGCTATATGATAGATCCAACAACAGTGGACAATTGCTATCATACATGTAAGTGTAGCAAGATAGATGATGTATATGCTATAGATATATCTATCTATATATAACTCTCTCTATATGTATCCATATACTATATATACAACCCACTTTGATTGTCATTCTCTGCAGATTGTCGCAGCTGCATTCTGAAGCATTTGCTGCGCGATGTTTACTGCCCACAGTGCAAATCGAGCGGGGGCAAACATATCAGCGAGGATAACCTCAGGTAGGTGTTGCAACACCTCTTCACCAACTCTCCAGCACCCCCTTCCGCCATCTCCCCCACTCCCCAAACATGGCGTTAACAACTGTCACACCTCGTTCTCTTGCAGATCCGATGACACTTTGCGTGCTCTGATTTATAAACTGGTGCCGGGTCTCTATCAGCGCGAATGCGAGCGTCTAGCTGAGTTTAAGGAACAGCATCAGGAACTGGCTGCCGAGGAGGATTTGCTGCACAAATCGGCCAGAGAACAGCAACAGGAGTTCTTTTCGCCTGGAGAGCCTATTAGGCAAGTCAATCGCAACTTTTCTTGCCTGAATAGAAAATAATTTATCCTTGACTTAGTTGAATTGTATGTTATATGATTTTGCTTAAAGACAACTATTTCCTTACCAAGAATTGAGAAAAAGGATATAAAGTCGAGTGTAAAAGAATGATATGAAATCGAGAAACAATCTGAGAATAGAACAAAAATGGGGAATTCTCAGGTTTTCGCTGGCTTTCTTCGATTTTCCATTAAATTTATATGCATAAGGAAGAAAGAAGCTTAAAACTCAACTAGAAAAGGTTCTTTCTTCATTTCACATTGCTGTTTCTTCATTCACCTAGTTTCTCTTTCACACAAATTACTTTTAGTGCTCAAGTTTCTTGAAACATTCCTTGGTAAATCTCTAAATCTCTACTCTGCCAATACCTTCTCTCATTTAATCATCTACGGTATTCTCCCTTTTCGCTCTCTTCCCGAATACAGTCTATCGCTGGAATATCATCCGGCTACACTCAAAAATTGCGGTTCAACCGAAAAGCCGCCCATCTGCTATCTGCAGTGCCCCGCCAATCTGAGGGTTGTGCATCTGCAGCGTTTTCTCTGCTCCAAGTACGACATCGATCCGGAGAATAAACACGTCGAGGTCGAGGTCACGTATGAGGATGAGGTTTTGCCGCTCAACTTTACGCTCATGGATGTCGGCTATTGTTACCACTGGCAGCGGGTGAGTTCTCAAACTTTGTTTTGCTTTTTGGGAGATTAGAAAGAGAAGGGAATGGGAAGGGATGGTATAGGATGGGATGGTATGGTATGGTATGGTATGGGCTCGATTGGGAAGGGAATAAGTAGAAGGTTGATTTGTTTTGTCTGAATTTGGCACTTAAAATTAGCCGCTGGCAAATCGAATTGTGCCGCTAGTTTAGTGTCCATTCCATAATGTTGATTCAGGGTGTAGAGCTCGATTATATAGTTGATTAACTCTGCCGTATCCATATGAACTCAACGTATAGAGCAGCTACCTACATGAAACTTGGTACAGCTACATTTTACAGTGGAATTTTCTTGTATACAAATTAAATATTATAATAATATAAATTGTCCTATTATAATAATACTGTTTACAGTATAGAGTGGAATAAGTTAATTAGATCCATCCGGTATATATATATATTTATCGATATAAATGTTGAGCTCTTGTTCCTAGGACAGCTGTATGTTTATGTAATTGGATCTACAAAAAATAATGCTTAGGTTAGATAAGCTTATTAACAGTTGAAATATATGATATGGATCAATATATCTTAAGAGATAGAAAGATATAGATATAGATTTTTATATAGATTAGTTTGATATGTAGATAGATAAATAGATTGAAGGATAGGTAGATAGATAAATAGATGATAGAAAGATAGATAGATAGACAAATAGATGGATAGATAGATAGATAGATAGATGGATAGTTAGATATATATATATATATATATATATATATATATATATATATATATATAGATGGATATATATATATATAGATGGATAGGTCGAGAGATAGATAGATAGACGGATAAATAGATAAATAGATAGGTCGAAAGATAGAAAGATAAATATAGGGATAGATAGATAGACAGATAGATAGATAGATAGATAGAGAGTTAGACAGATAGACAGATAGAGATATGTACTAATGTATCTATGATTATATTTTATAAGAATTTGCAAGTTAGCTACAGGAAAAATCAAGCATTATAATACTGCCATTTATACGTTTGAAAGAAACGCTGACTGGGGGCGTGTCAATAATAGAAAACACTCAGACCTTTTACAGTTTTCAAGCTAGCTTGCGGCAATTGCTATATATTTCCTACTAGATTGTTGATAGACGCTTAGCAACATCATTGAATGTTTTCCTCATTTCCATTTTCCATTTTCTATTTGGTTTTTCGCTTGATTATCACACAGCATGCGCCCATGGCGTTTCGCTATAGAATTCTGCTGCACGAGCGCATCGAAACAAAAAACGATGAGAGCAATTTGTCAAAGGTTAAACGGAATATCGAATCGAATGTCGCTGTGGCAGCCACCGCAAAGCCCAGCAAATCGGTGACCTTTGCCGATGAGTTGCCGTTGCATGCGACAAGCAAGACGCGCAGCAAAGCCAACAACAACAACAGCAGCAACAACAACAACAACAATACAAAGTTGACCAAGACCAAGCGTCAGCCGGCAGGAGGCAAACGCGAGTTGGAGGAGGCGGCAGCAGCGCCAACAAATTTTAAGAGTTTGCGCAGCAATGATATGCGCTACAGCGACTATGGTGTTGTCAACAACAACAACAACAGCAGCAACAGCAACAGCAACTCCTCCTCAGCTGCGCCGCTGCTGCATGTCAAGAGCGAACCAGAACCAGAGCCAGAGCTGACTAACAATAACAACAACAACAACAACAACAACAGTAGCAACAACAATCTCTCGAATCTCAATATTGTTGTCAGCATTCCGCAATCGCAGCTGAGCAAATCGTCAGCGAATTATGGCGATGAAGGCGCCTTTGAGCTGAAGACAGCGAATAAGAAATCGACGCCGCCCTCGCAGGCGCTCAAACTGAAAATCGAGCTGAACAGCATGACGACCAAGCTAACGTTGCCCAGGTCGGCAGAGCCGCGACTGGAGAGCGCAGCGCCGTCGGCATCGGTACAACAGCAAGTGGATCTGGAGACATATGTGAAGAACATTGGCCTGAAGCCCATTGAGCCTGTGCAGCAGGAGGCGCTCAAGTACAGTCCGAATGCGTCGCCCATGTCGTCGAGCAGCTGCTCCACCAATGGCTCCAATGGCAGCGCAACCATCGGCAACAGTTGCTCGTCCTCTTCATCGTCGTCGCATCGCAAGCGCAAAAAGAAACACTCGAAGGAGCCAAAGGATGCGAATGGCAAACGCAAGAAGCTCCATGCGATTGTCAGCTCCCAGACCGATGGCAAGATGAAGATGAAGATCACAACAACACACAATCACAAGGCGCACAAATTGGAGCTGAAGCGATCCCATTCTCTAGCTGGCGGCGAGCTGGTCTCGCTCAAGCAGCTGCAGCTGGAGGAGCAACCAAAGGCAGCAGCAGCAGCAGCAACAGCAGCAACAGCAGCAACTGCAGCAGCAACAGCAACTAAGGAAGATGCTCTGAATCGCGCGCTGGGCGAGGAATCGCGCAGCATCAACAGCCTGATGACAGCCAGCAACAATTGCAGTGCGACGGCAGCAACAGTTGCTGCCGAGCCGGCGCTCAAGTTGCCCGCCTCGCCGCCGTTGCCGCCCAGCCTATTCAAAGGCTTCAATGCAACGGCAACGGCAACAACTACAGCAGCAACTGCAACACCAACAGCAACAACACCAGCAACAGCAGCAACAGTTGCTGCCAGCAAGCCAACCAAATTGACCAAACCCCCGCTGCCTAGCAATCGCAAGCCGAGCGCCGTGCAAGCGCCACATTTTCTGGTGCCACAGTCGCCGCTGCGGCAAGCATTGCCGCCGCACATGCAACGCTATCACTCAGCGGCGCCCAGCTCCATTGCCAGTGCGGCCAACAAGCAGCCGAAACGCGCCTTGTCGCTGGACGAGAGTCAGCAGCAATTGCTGGCCAAGCAGCCGCGCCTGGACTACCAACAACAACAGCAGCAGCAGCAATTGCATTGCTTCAACCCTGTTGCTGCCAGGTTGAAGAATAATATGTATGCGCCGCCCATGCTCATGCCGCAGCTGTGCCCCGCCGGACGCAGTGTGACCATAACGCCGCGGCCACGCAACGTCCAGAGCTATGCCTATGCCGCGGACAGTGGACTGGAAATAGTGCGCCTGGGCGCGAGTCCGGGACTAACGGCAACTGTTGCCGGCGCACGGCTGATGGGTCCGCCGGCCAGCTTGCCACGGCAGCCCGCCAAGCGTGCCACAAATGCGGCACAGTCGGCGGCATCGCCGCCGTTGTCCATGCCGGCCATGGTCAAGTCGCCGCCATTGTCTGTGACGCTGAGCGCACAGCGAGCGGGCAACAACAACAACAACATCAGCAACAGCAACAACAGCAACAATGTTGCTTATCGCACATCGCCGCCTGCTTTGATCAATCTGCGCAATCCGACGACGCACGCAGCCTTTGCAGCTAAATCAAATGCTGCAGCAGCAGCAGCAACAGCCAAAAAGGCAGCAACTGTTGCCGCAGCAGCAGCAGTAGCAAGCAGTCAAAGCAAAGCCAATAATGGCTTGGCGCTGCTGGACAAGTCGAAAACAAGTTTGCGTGAATTTCGGCCGCCGACAGCAGCAGCAACAGCAGCAGCGGCAACAACAACAACAACTGTTGCAGCCAGCACGACAGCAACTGTAGCAACAGCAGCAACAGTCAAGGATGCTGACATACTTGATTTATCAGCAGGACGCAGCAGCAGCAGCAGCAACAGCAGCAGCAAACAAACAACTGCAGCAGCAACAACAACAAAGTTGGCGCCCGCAACAACAACAAGTTTAAGCAACAGCAGCAGCAACAGTCTGGAGGCAGCCTTAAATAAAATCAAACAAAACATTTCCGCCAACAGCAACAGCAGCAGCAACAACAACAACAACAGCAGCAACAACAACAGCAGCAACAGCAACAACAATGCTGCCGCCGCCGTTGTCGCCGCTGTGGCTGCAGCGGCTGCGGCTGCTGCTTCAGCTGCCGCTGCTGCTGCTGCTGGCGGCACCGGCGACGATCTACAAAATCTGCATATGCTCTCCGAGTCGGCGACGGCGCGTGAGAAAATCTCGATCAAGTGCGGCAATATCTATGAGAATAAGCCAAAGAATGCGCTGGTCCGGCCGCAGAATGCATCAGTGCGCAGCATACCAAATCCTTCAGCGTTGGCCTTTCGCAATCAGGCAACGCCGACGGCAACTACGACGGCAACAGCAACAGTTGCTGCTGCTGCAACTACTGCAACAGCAACTGCCGTGGCCAAGCCGTTGACTGTCAAAGCCGAAGAGACGATTAAATTGCCAGCAGCAGCAACTTTATTAAGTCCCAGCAGCAGCAGCAGCAGCAACAACAGCAACACGGCTGCTGCTGCTGCCACCTCACCGCGCGCTTTGAAGAAGGCAACAACAATTGATCAAGTTGCTGCCAATTTGAACATACGCGCCGAGGCCAAAGCCGCCGCAATGGCCGAGGAGGCGCCACTGGGCAGCAACAACAACAGCAACAACAGCAGCAGCAGCAGCAATAGCAGCAGCAGCAGCAATAGCAGCACCAACAACAGCAGCAGCAATAGTGCCGCCGCAGCAACAACTGCAACAGAAAAGGTCGCAAGCAGCGTGGCCAAAACGGAAGCCAAAACACCAGCAACAGCAGCAACAGCAGCAACATCAACAGCAACAGCAGCAGCAACATCCACAGTTGCTTCAACAACAACAACATCAACAACAGCAGCGGCAGCAACTGTTGCAGCTGCTGCTGCTGCCACGTTGTCGAGTCTGCCCGCACTTTCGCTACCCGCGCTGTCACTGCCAAATGCTGCCGCTGCCGCTGCCGCTGCTGCTGCTGCTGACAACGAGTCAATGTCAAAGCCGCCCGTTCAAATCGCCGCCACCGACACTTTGGCATCGGTGGCAAGTTCCGCTTAGTCACAAGGTAAGTGCAACATCAAAATGAAATACATATATCTATGTCAAGCAATCAAAAGCACACACACAAACATACACACACACAAAGCAAAAGACTGAGCGTAAAGATCTGCTAATTGTTTATATCTAAAAATATATTATTTGTATATAATTTTTACTTAAGTATATTCATCCATATACCTACATACATACATACATATGTACATTTGTATATAGCATACATTCACTTCTACTCATAGACATAATTAATGTAGATTCATATTTTGCTTATAAAACATACTCACACTCAGTCATATATTCATTTATAACCATAGATGTATTCATTTATATATTTATTTGATTATTCACAATACGTATGTGTATGAAGCTCACTTTATTTACATATGTAGACGTAAATTATATACATATATTTCCTGATTCACTTCACATCATATGTAATTTTCCTCATCGCACGCTTGAATCACACGTATCACGGAGTATTCTATAAAATCACAGATATACTCTTTGTTATTCACTTGAATAATGCTTATATAGAATCGACTATTACATTTATCTATTTATATATCATATATGTATATACCATCTATCTATATCTACTCTTGAAAAAACTTGCCTGACTCTAGCATATTCATACATATTCATGCACTTATTCATTTATATAATACTATTCATTCATTTGAATAAGGCTTTATACTTCATCTATTCTCTATGTATATAAATTATTTTACAGTATATTCTATTACAATATATTTATCATAAGTATGATCTGTTTTTATATAATTGTCTTTTTTCACTCTGCTTACCTTAAAATACATACATATGTACATATTGATGCACTCCTCTATATCCATACCAATCTTATACTAACTCTATCGTAACTTAACTTATCTATTATTGTTAATTAATTATTTGCTTCATTTTGGTTTACTTTTGGATATCCTGACATAGATTTTTTCATATCTGATAGATTTCTAGATAGTTAGATATTTAAAGAGAAGGTAGACTTGGGTAGCCCAAAATACATTTTTGCACATCTGATAGACATATGCAAATATATGTATGTATATATCTTTTTGTTTATACATACATATATTCACAATTTAACATTATCAAATACACTTTGGCTCAATTTCAAGTTTTTTTACAATTCCGAAACCTAGCCTAAATATACTTTTAGATAACTTAGTTTTAATGGCTTGGCTCCAGTTGTTGTTTTTTTCTCTTCAGTTTTCTATTGTTGTTAGCTGTTGCTTAACTTCTCATTGCTTCGTATTCTCTATATGTATGTATGTATATTTATTTTCTTTTTGGCGCGTTTCCCACACTCAACCCAAAAAAAAATACAAGCAAAAGAGACTCAAATTATACAAATTACATTTCGTGTTTGCGCGTCTTCTGCTGCTTGTTTTTGTTGCTCGGTTTTTTCTTTCTTTTCTTTTTGCTTCTGCTTGTGCCTTTGCTTTCCTCTTTCGTTTTTCTCAAGTAGTCATTATACACGAAAAACATTTTTTTCATTTAGCGGGCAACGTTCGTCAACGTGTGTCTTTCACGTTAGCCTCAGCTCTAGCTAGCTCTGACTCCCTTTCCCCCGCTATTCTTTGACACACTCTTCCTGCTTGACCCCGCTCTCACACTCACTCTCTTTCTTTTAGCAAGCGTTTTGCTTGTAAAATGTGCGTCTTCAGTATTAAGTGAGGCTCCAGCTAGCTTTGTCTCCCTCCCACGCCTTTGGCTTCCTGCCTGTGCCACTCTCCCACTCACTTTGGTTGCTAGCGAGCATTGCGCTCCAGCTAGCTTTGACTCCGTGCCTTCCCTTTGCCTTGCTCAGCACGCTCTTCCTGTCTGTGCCACTCTCACACTCTCCAAATTACTCTCTTTTCATTAGCGAGCGTTGCTTGTACAAATACGCAAAGCTTCTTCAAATTGTGCATCAGCCTGCCAAACTTTTCAACCCACCCTCAGAATTGCTCTGCCTTCGAGCTCGCTACCTGCCTGCGGCTCGCTCCCACTCTCACCCTTTTTTTTGGGTGAACATTTTGCTGGCCTAGCTTGCTTATTAGCTTTATCTCCCTCACACTCTTCCTGCTTGTGCTTTGCCTGTGCCCTTCTCCCACTCTCACGCACACATACTCTTTTCGTTTGGCGAGCAATGTTAGTCGCTGCCGCCGTGGCTACCTCTAGCTCTGTCTCCCTCCCTCCCCTCGCGCTCTCTTGCAATCAGTCTCTTTGGTGCTTTGGTTGGTCATTCGTTAATTCGCCGCATCGTTTCATTTCTTATGCTGGTTTTATTTATGCCGTTATCACACACACACACACAACAACAACAACAATAGCTCATTATATTTGTAGTTGCTTTCAGTGCTAAATTTGTATTCTTTTTGCTTGCCTTTTTAATGAACAGCAGCAGTGCCCAGCATACATCGATTCACTCGCTGACTCTTTCACTCACACACACAATGATACATGCTTGCTTGCCTCGCACATTACATCATTTTGTTGGTATTTTCAAGCATGAATAACAATTTACATTCTTCTCGTACTTGTACAATTTGAAATGCAGCGTTTCTTTGGATGTGCGGCACGCAAATGTATTTGGTGGCGCCACTCGAGAGTCTGCAAGGCAATCAGAACTCGAACGCAAATTGATGGAACAACAACAACAATCCAAGCAACAACCGCAGCAACAACAATAAGACGTGCCACTGCAATTAGCACAATGAGAAGCGCAAAGAGCGGCAGCAACTTGAAGTGACTCGACTAGACTCGACTGCAGCGGCGCGTAAGCCTTACATGAATACAAAACTATAATCATATATACCAAATAACCAGATATAAGATACAAGATACACACATACACGCACACAGATACAGATAGAGAGATACAGAGATACAGATACACAGATACCGAGCGTTCGCATACACATGCAAATAATTGTGCAAATATTTGCGATTGGAATTAGTACGCGTCGAAATAAATTATAACCGTAATGGAAATATATGACTATAAATATATATACATATATGCAAATATAAATATAAAACGTATTTGTTGCTAACTACAACAACAACAACAGCAGCAGCAAAAAAAGCTGACACAAAAATGCGAAATATAAATAAATAAAACAGCGAGAGCTGCTTTTGTTGCTCTTGCTGTTTGGCATAGCAAAAAAAAATACAAAAACATAAAAAATGCGAACGAAAATTAATTATAAAATATCAGCGAAAAACACACACCGAAACAGAAACAGCGCAGACCACATTGAATACGCTTACGATGTCAATTGAAATCGTTGGACTGAAAAATAAAAACCTAAATAACAAACAAAAACCATACGCAAAAAAAAAAACTAAATCGGGAACAACTCGTTGGCTTAGATTAGATATCTTTAAATTAAAGAGGAAAAACAAAAGCAAAATTTATTCACAAAGTAACTGCAAAACAAGAGCAAAGAAATAGAATAACAAAACCAAAAACATATACATACAAAGTGTTAAAAGATAGCGAAAACAACTCGCTGCACTCGGAAACAACTCGTTGCTATCTCAATAGGCAACTGCTTTAAACTATATAGAAACGAATTAACAACTCAATTGAAATTGGGTAGAGAGATGAGGAAAGTAACATAAACTATAGTAAAGAACAACCACGTTGATCGTGCATACAACTCGTTATCAATATAGAGAGCAGGCTTACAATGGAAACTGATTGAATTCCTAGCGTAAAGCTTCATTTTGAAGAGCTTTTTAGTTACTTTTGAGCGCTAACTAGCAACTCCTCAACAAGTGCTTCTTAGAACTTAGGATCTTCTCGTCGTCAACAAATAAACAATTTAATGGTGGATCTATTAGAGTTTTGTAACTCGCGGTTAAATGAAGGAACACAGTTAAGAAAAGTTGTTTAATATAAGCGAATGCTTATTGTATTTGGTTTATTTTAAAGCGAACTCAAGATTAATTCATATATAGCTTGAGCTTTAATTTGTAATCCACGTAATAGCGAGTGCTTCGAGCTGAAGCGAATTGAAGGTTTTGAACTAAGAATCTTAGTTTTGAACTAAGAATCAACTCTTAGAATGAGCTTAGAATTGAAACGAATTCCACTCGCTAGAGTAACACCTTAAGGATACTTGTTTGAAGTACTTTGTTAGAGTAAATCGTTAGAAATAATGATTAGAGTCAGGATTACGTGTTAGAGTAAGACGTAGCGAGAGAAATTCCTTAGGGTAAACCCTTGCTCAATTCGCAACTTAGCTTGAAAAACAGATGTGCAACAAATCAATACAATTATCTAGATAAAACACGAAAAAGGAACCAACATACATATACACAGATACAGATATAGTTAATACAAATCTACAAATTCCCCACACAAATCGCTTCAATTGAAATGCCTGATGAGACGGATAATTTTCCTTTTCGATAGACCAAATAGCAAGCATACATTAAATAGACTTCAATGTGCCTATAGGGTATCCACTTGGCCTACCATACGAACGGAATCGTTGCACTACAGCTGATAAATGACGAAAATCAAAATGCGAACAAGCGAAAGGCGTGTATTTTGTGGCTTTGAATCAAAATCGAGGCACATCTAGAAATCATATAAATTATTGATATAAATTTGTTGTGAAAACGTGAAGCGAACTTAATCGGAAGTGTTTTTTTTTTTTTCTGTATCTAATTTTTTTTTCTGTCTGCGGCGAAGTGTGAAGCAGGTTGTTGACGGCCGCGGCACATTTTGGACTTTTAGATCTTTTGTTTTTTTGTTTTGGTGGTGTGTGTGAACAGTAGCCAGCCCACATACACACACACACACACACACACAGATGGACGGAGAGACAACATACAGTTAGAGAGCCACGCACGTTCGTTGAGGCGATAAAATTTTAACGATTTTGCTGAGCTGAGCGTGTCAAGCATAAAGATACGAAAATACAACAACTATACATACATATATATACCTAACAATATACCAATATGTATAAATATATATACCCAAATATATATATATATATATATATATATGTATTCAAATAACGTGTAGATACTTTATCGTATTTAGTGTTACGTTTAATTGCTGCACGAACTTTGTACATAAATTTAAATATCGAAGCTACAGAAACAACAGAAACAAAAACCGAAAATCGAACAGCAAAAAAACATTTATTTTTAAAGCTTCGACCAAAAACAAAAAACAAAAACAAGCACACAACAACAATATAAACTAAATATATAAAAATCAAATGACTCGAAAAGTCGTTTTACGTACTTATCGATAAATGTCAAAGTGCTTTAGCAACCACTTATCGATAAATGTTAGCAAACAATACACTTAAGCATGCAAAAGGTAAACTTATCGATCCATGCGTAGAGCTTAGACAAGTAATTAGCGCTTGTTACATACGAAACGATTAAATAAATCGTTATCGATCAATTTCAAGCGTCTAACAACGCACTTATAAATTGTAAGCCAACCTTAAATAATCGACAGCCGATCAATTGATAAACATGTATCGATAAATTTTCAAGCACTTAACAACAAGTAGTTATCGTCGAATGTTTCAGCGCCTAACCAAACACTTATCGAAAAAGGTGCAGTAGTTCACATTGATGGTTCATCGATTAACAGCGCTTAAGCAGAAACATTTATCGATAAACGCAAAAGCTTTAATGCATATAACAATAATTTAGCTACCTTAATATGTGTATTGTATTTCGTGTATCGTATATCGATGTCTAAAAACAAATTGTAAAAAATATATATAGTCAGGCTAGCGCTGCAATCGTTATCGTTATCGAGTTATAGATATTACAATTAAGTAGAAAAACCCAACAACCCTCGCGATGTGTTGCAACCACCTTTTTGGTTCCAATTTGTTGAAAATTTACATAAGTCAAACAAACCCTCAAAATTCCCTTAGAGAGGCCGAAAAAACCTCCCCAAAATGTTTTCGATATCGATAACTTTCAGCATAGCCATGACAACTAAGCGAAATTGTTGTAAAAATTCCTAAAAAAAAAAAAAAATGAAATCAAAGAAAGAATTGCTAATTTATTTAATTTTTAATCAACTCACTTCGTGCAAAAATAAAAATAATTTCTAAGCTATATATTATATTAAATTATATAAATGTTTGTTCCACTGAAATGTTTTAACTTTCATGCTGAAGATTAACTAAATTTACACAAGAGAATACAAAAGAAAAACAAATTTATTATAAACATAATTCAATTATATACATACATATATTGTAGTATATTTAGAAATCTGAATGTGTGCACATAAAAAAACATAAATTATAGAATATTAGATGCATATATATTATATACATATATTATATTATTGTTAGACAAGTTCACACACAATGTAATCCACACACGAAATACTAAGTTAAACAAATAAATTAGCTGATTTTCAATATAAATTGAATGAATATTAATAATAATAAAAATAATAATAAAAAATAAAACAAATTCACTCACAAATAGACAAATGCGGTTTTCTTTACTCTTTATGGGCCTTGATAAATCAGTGCAACGGAAGCGGGAGTGGGAGAAGGAGGCGGAAGTGGAGCAGGAGCTGGAGACACAGGCGACGACAGAAGGTGTCGTTTATGCGGCTGTGAAGATATAGATACACACACGCACATACACATATACAGATAGCTTTGCAATATATGCGTATAAGAGTATCGGGTTACAGTCACATTTGCTGCTACAGTTAGTCGACTTTGACTAGAGATGAGCGCGTGATAAGCTTTGGCAGCATACAAATTGCTTTAAGGTTGTTGTTTCAAGTCGTAGTCAAAATATTTAGTTGTATATGTATTATTATTTATAGGTATGTATAAATTTTTTTGCTTTATATTATAAGATATAAAAAATTAATTCAATTTAAATAATCTTTAAAGAAATTTAAATATATTTTTAACAGTTTATCTCCTAAAAATAGATTAGATTTAATTTATTTTCTTAGTCTTTTATTTCAATTTTATTCAATTTTCTTCTCACTCTGTTTAAATAAATTCGTATATATTAATTCATATATAAAGACATTTTTAATATTTTTGCATAATTCCTACATTTTTACCACAATTTATTTCTGTATGTTATCTAAAAGCGAGCTCAAAATCAAAGTAATCTGGTCAATGCTTAAGCTCATTAGCAAAGTGTCCACTCTCTTGCTGCTCTCTGTCTCCCACTCGCTCTCTCACTCAATACTTTCACACCCGTGGGATATCGAATCGTGTCACGCGCGCATCTCTCGGGCGAATAACCAAATGGTATTGTGGCAAACGATTGAGCGAGATAAGAGAGTGGGAGAGTGTTAGAGTGTGGGCGGTGAGTGGGAGCTACGGGTTGAGCGCGGGTCGAGCTGACTGTGGGCCCGTTGTCAGTTTTTCATTTGAAATTCCAACCCCCGCTAGGAAAATTGCACAGCCAGTGTCAAGGCAAAGTCCTGGGCGCGCTGCTTTACTTGTTGGCATTGCAGATTTCAACGCTTTTCATGGCTCAAGCAGAAGGATAGACGACAGGGGAGGGTAGAAGGGCGCTGAACTGGCGAAGTGTGGGCCAGGACACTTGCCGGAAACATATGGCGGCACGCTAAAACCAAAGTCGTCGTTGTCGTTGTTGTCACACACACAACACACACACACACCCATACAATAATAGACAGTGGCACATGCATAATGCCAAAGCCACAGCCGCAAATACGTAACAACTGGCACGTGCCATAACCTTCAAGGCAATGACAAAAGTCGGGCGGGGCAGAGCGCGGCGAGAGTGGGCCAGTGAACGATAGAACGAACGGGCGAGCAAGACGATGAGGACGAAGGCGCGAGCGAACGAACGAGCGAGGCCGAGGCCGAAGCTTTGCTGCTGTGGGTGCCGTTGCGATGTGCCTATATGTGTATGTATGTATGTGTGTGTGTGCAGCTACTTGTATTTTATTTGTATGCCGTAGTTTTATTAAAAACGAACGCTACCTAATCAGCAGCAAAATGTCGCACTTTACTGCACACACACACACACACACACATGCTGAGAGAGAGAGAGAGAATTGAGTGTTGTAGAGTTTGGTGTGGAGTGGGGGGGGGGGGGGGGGGGGGGGGGGGGCATGTTTGGCTCGCCCGTTGCGAAAAACGAACTTATCAGCTTTTTGTTTTTGCCGGAGCTTTGCTAAAGTCGTCGCTTCATCCGGCCTTCGCTCGCCTGCAGTTAACTGTAACCCTCCGTCTGCCAGACAGCGTTGTTGTTGTTGCTATTGCTGCTGCTGATAAATAGCGGTTTCTCGTAGTCGTCGTCATCTATGCTTTTGTTGTTGTTGTTGTTACTGGTGGCATTGGAACGTGCCCAGCTTTGCGATTTGCGATTGGTAAATTGGGTAATTGAAAACACTTAACCGTTATGATTTATTATCTATATTATACGCTCGTTGCATACACATGTATGTATATATATGTGTGTGTATGTGTGTGTCGGTTGCTTAGCACGCGCCGACATTATCTACATATATCCCTCTCTCTCTCTTTTACCCATTGCATTTGCATTAAATTGTGCAATCTATTTGAGTTACATACAGACAGTTACATACATACGTATATAGATTTGTTTTAGCTTCGTTTAATTGCATTTGTTATTAAAATCGCATCAATCAAATAGATATATCAGCTTTTTTGTTGATACCATTTGATGGATGTTTTCTGTCTGGCATTTAAAGCTGCATTTGTAGGGCAGTTACAGTTAGAGTTATATCACGCATATTCCTGTAGTAGAATTAAGCTACAATTTATGGCAGGTGAAAATGGTATTATTTGTGACTCTTGAACTTGTTCTATTGCTTGTAAAGTTGATATTGATAGTGCTTTGCTTTGCTTAAAGTCAAAAATAGTAAATATATATAAATGAATTTTCAGATACGTGATCTCTATGAATTGATGATTCCTATAGCATATATGAACTCTATTTACGCCTTTTACACTGTGAAAATTGAGCAGAAAGGAACATCGTATGAAAACAGGCAGGCGTAGGCGTGGTCTATTCCCATAAAGTATTTTGGTCTTTTTCTCTTCCACCATCTTCGTTTGATTAATGACAAAGGTTGTCCTTGATTAGGCCTAGTCGATTTGGCCAAGGTGTCTTAGTTGTTTCATCTCTTTAACCGCCTGTACATCAATCTGAGCTCCTACACTCCGGCCTCGTCCAGCTTCTCTGATAAAAATCCTTGACTTATTCCAAAAGTATAATTCATCTAAATTATTTAGTCTGTTTTCAGTTAAATTTTCTGCTCCCATATTCTCTTACCAGTCTTTCATTTTGTCTGTGGCCTAAATAAAATGCCACACAAAACAATTTTAAAGCTTAGCCGAGTTGTTTGCTAAAGTAATTTTGCAACATTTTTAAGCCTTTGGCTTGTTTTACAGTTTTAGCAGATTATTCGCAGTTGTCTCGACAGCTCGGACAGTGTCAAAACTTTCCTTCTTCAGTGATTGGCATAGTTATCTGCTTGAACAAAACTTTGTGCACAATGCTTAGAGACTTAACTTGATGAAAGCTATTAAGTTTGAGTTAATAACAAATTATGCAGCACTAGAAAGTGCATAAAGTGTTGAATAGGGGCTATTGGATAATATGATGATAGATGAAAGATGAGGAAGAAGGGACAGTTAGATATGTTTGATATATTAGGGATGTGAGATAGATGAGAGATAAGAGAAAATATAACGAAAGATTTGAAAGATAGAAGAACAGCAAGATACAGAAGAAATGACAGAAGAAAGCTGTTGAGAAGTAAAAAGGGCTGGAGAGGAACGAGGACGAGAGTTAAAGTGGGACGAGAGGGTACGAATTGGAAGAATCATAAGACGAAAGAAGAGAAGATCCAATAGAATTGAGAAATAAAGTATAAGATCAAAGTCGTTTCTATCGTCATCGTACTAGATGGCAGGAGAAAATGAAAGACAAATGCATAGAAAACAAAATAAGAGAAGACTAGAAAACTGAAGGAAAGATTAGTGAAGACTGCTAGAAAGAAAAGACTAGAGGTGAAAAGAAAGAGATTTTAGATGGGAAATAGTCTCTTTTTAGGAATTACAAACAATATATTTGTAAATAGAGGCTCAGCTTAAGAACTTCTACAGACTATGTAGCTGCTTAGAAGCTTTAGGCAGAAAGTAGAGCTGAAATAATCAATATTCGAGCTCAAACTAGAATTTTTGAATATGGAAACTAGGTCAGACTCAAGGAAAAAGCGAAGGTTTCCCAACTTTGGTTATGTAAAACTCAAACTAGAGCTGAAATAATCAAAATTCGAGCTCAAACTAGAATTTTAGAATATGGAAACTAGCTCAGACCCAAGGAACAAGCGAAGGTTTCCCAACTTTGGTTAAGTAAAACCCAAACTAAAGCGAAGTATTTCCTTCGCATTTCTATGAGTTTTCAATGAGTTAAAGTGACTATTACTAATTCTGCTCAGCAAGAGCAATACTTATGGATAAAATAGGTCTACGACCTATACAAAAAAATCAGTTATGATTTACAATGCATTCACTTTATGTAGCGGCTCAGTGAGCAGCTCAGCAACTAGAAGAAAGCCTTTACCTTTCCACAATCTTATCAAAAATTCCATTAGGATTTGAGTTCGCTGTGCAATTTCCCTGGAATTGAGGAAATTTGTATTTAGCCAGAGATCTGGGTGCAAGATAGTCGAAACATGGGTCTAAACTGGCTAAGCTCAGTCAACTTTTGCTGCAACCAGTTCCAGTTCCAGCTCAAGCTGGAGGGAGCTCCAGTTCCAGTTCCAGTTGTTCATTTCGTATCACGTTCCGCTGCACGCTTCAACTTTGAACCCGTTGCTGTTCGCTTGGGAATGTCGAAGAGCGATTAAAAACTAATGGAAAAGGTCAGTCGACAGACAGAGACGGGATGCACAAGGCGCTAGCACAGGCTGTTGCTATGTGTGTGTGTGTGTGTGTGTGTGTGCAAGCGAGCGAGCATGCGAGTGAGTGAACAAAAGAAAACAACAAAATGAGCGTTAACCAAGCGAATCCTCGGCACGTTTAGCTGTTGCGGGCGTTCAAGGTGCGCCCCGCTCCCCTCCCGAAGCAGCAACAGCAGCAACAACAATACACGATATGCGAAAAACACGCAAAGCGAATTCGATTTCAATGTTGTTGTTGCTGCTGCTGCTGTTGTTGCTTTTGTTTTGCAGGCACTCTCACCCCCGGCTCTCTGGCTGGTTCGCATGGCAATTTGCCATTTTGAACAACGTTCGGAGCCAGCCACAATTTTGCGGCTTCATTGGATGCCGTTTGCCAAAGGCAGGCGCAGTCGAAATGAACCAAACGTAGGAGGAGGAGGAGGTGGAGGAGGAGGAGCAGGAGAAGGGGCTGGGATGTGAGGTGTGCTGGGTAGGTTAGCTTAGCAGATGCCTGGCTCTTGGCTTTGGCTCTTGGCGAACTGCTGATACAGATATTCTGCAGCTGTGCAATGTGTGAACCAAACGACCCGATGCTGATGAGAGTGACTGACGTTCTATGACTATGTGCATGTGTGTGTGTATGAGTGTGAGTAACTCTTTGAGTGTGCACCTGTTTTATGCGCTCTTCACTCTTCGCTCTGCTTTCTGCTTTCTGTTTTGCTAGATTTGTGCTTTTTTTGCTTGCTGTCAGACTGTAGGCGGAACTCAAATAAAAGTTATATTGCCGCTGCAGGGCCATTCGAGTTAATCGAATAATAAGCGCGTGCACACATACACAAACACAAGCAACACACACACACACGCAGACACAGGCTGCTGCAGTCTCGCCGAGGTCGAGACATGACCAATTGGCTTGTTTTTCGAAATATTTCGCTTCATTGGAATGGAAGATGATAGCCTCGCCGCAATGCCGTTCGTCTCGCCGCACTTTGCCGTCGCTCTCGCTGCACTTTGCCGTCGCGTCTGTGTGCCGGCATTCGCCTTGTTATGTTTGATTTTCAACACAAACACACACACACACACACATGCACAGAAATAATTCTTTTTTTATTGCTCTTGATGCGGCGCGGCGAACGAGTTAAAGGCGCAGTAGAGCAGCGGAGGGGTGAGAGAGCGCGAGAGAGAGAGTGAGATTGCGGCACTGGGGAGCCCATCAAAATGATGTGCACTCATTTGTGAAGTGCGGTCGACGTCGACAGCGACAGCGGCGGCAACGGCGACGGCGCTTTGTGCGTGAGAAAACAAAACTCGGAACTTAGTTTTCTTCGCTTCCCTTTGTGGTCGCTTCTACTTGAAAGCGATTCTTCGAGTTCTTCAAATTTCTTTTCTAATTGATTCCGAATTGCTTTCAATTGTGCCACAATCTCAATGCGGAACTTGTACGGGCCGACATACATTTATATTCCTCATTAGATATGAATATTTTGGACCCCTATATGAGCAGAAACCCCTTTCATATATAATCTACAGCAATGATATACAGGAATGCATTTAAAAATCTCCACTTTAGCGGCATATTTCTACATATTGCTTATAAAATTACAATTAATCATTCGATTATATTTCTACATTAGATTATTAAAGAGATATGAGTCTAGACATCATAGAGAGATTGTTAGATGCGTCTATCAAGTACTTGTCTAGATGTTTTGAAAAAGAACTTTTTTTAGGTTGACTTCTTCAACATCTCTCAAGGAATATGAATAATAATCTGTATGTATACTATATATAATTTTGTATAATTGAATTATCTCCAGTTTATGTCACAATATTCTTATCAACTTAAAAGAAACCGCCTTATGAACTTTCCAAGATAAAATTGGTTTGTTTTCTCGATTCAGACACTTAGTAATAAGTTCTTTTCGCTTAGTATATATCATTGAAATATCCGCTCTCATTTATGTACCATATGAAAAAGCATATGTATGTATATAGACTGATAATATATGTATATACTCTTGATGACTCTTTGCAACATACTCTAATCAGTAATATTTCCTCATATATTTCCGGTTTCTAACAATATTTGATAAAAGTGTTTAGAGATTAAACATTGAGCACAGATACGAGTTCCAATTGGAACGCTACATGTATCTTTTAGAATGTGCAGTAGTTTTAGATACATTTAAGAAAGTTGTTCTGAGATATGGAGGTTCTATATGCATTTCTGTTTAATTTTATAGATATTTTCCTAGTAAAGATATGAAATATATGTCGAATACGCATATCTTAACATTTTAAGTGTCCGTTTTTTCTTTCAACTACTTACTTTTTGAGACATACATATATTTCTTTACTGACTTTTCAGACACAAATGAGATATATTGCTTTGACATACAGCTACTCTTACGTACAGATATTACAAAAACGTTTCGACTCCATTTTTGATCCTCTGGCCTAGTTAAACGTAGTACACATCCATCTCAGATATATATTATTGGATAGAGAGCTTACAGACCTAGTGAATAAACTAAAGAAAACGTAGAAACTAAGGAAACTAATCTGGGCGTATCTGGAAATTCTCCAGCCAATAAAAAGTTATTGACATATGTGGATCTTAATGATGTATAGTAGCTATATTATTAAATGCAATTGAAATTGTTGTGTTTAAAAGTACGTTAAGGAGGCATATTTTTGAAAATAATTGAGACTAGCCTAGACTAAGCTCTGTTTCTGCTTTAGCCGCTTATTTTGAATAAAAAAATCTAATATACCAATGGACATACATATGTAAATACTTACATAGTACATATGTGTCTTTGTACATACATAGATTGACAGATACATACATATGTATGTACATATATACATATACTTGAGAATAATAATCTATCCCAAAACCCAATTTTTCACCAAAACCGTTTTACAATGTCTTAACTAAATTTGTAATATGAAGCATATGAAGCTGCTACGTGTATCATATTTCTATATAGTATAATTATACACTCTGAAATACCACAGATACCATAAATACCATAAAAGCTTTTACGAATTGGGAAACAATGTGGAGATGGAATAGCAGAAAAGAATTTGTCAATAAATGTCGGAAACATATTTTACTAATATGATAAGATGTGAATGCATGATACAAATGTAGATACATATGTGCATACATATGTATGTATAAAAATTATATACCTACATATGTACATATGTACATATATATGCATTTATGTACATACATACATATTTATGAACATAGACAGGCACTTACATACATACATACATACACATGCAAGTGTGAACTGTATAATGGAGCCAGAGCCAAAAGTTTGAACTTGTTGTTTAGTGTCGACAAGGGCATCATAAATAAACAATAATAAATATGAATGTGTGTGGACTATGTGCGTTCGCATATTGTGTGAAACAGGAACAAGTTTCGAAAATATCCAACAAAATATTCATTTTGTTGCTTTACAACAACAACAAATCCAAGTTTTTCGTACAAAAATTCCACAGCATTTACCCGCGTCACATACTTTCCCGCTCCCTCGCTTCCACACGCTCGTTCTATCTGTAGCACGCTCTCTCGCTCTCGCTCTCTCGCTCTCGCTTGCGCCCTCTGCCTCGACAAGCGATAAATTTGTATGAACAAATTGAATCTACTTTTGCTGTTGTATTTGCTATTTGCTTTTAGTTCACCGTTCTTCGCTGCTGTTGCTGTGGATGCGGCTTTTTGGCTGGCGTATTTCATTTCATGACCGACTGCCTGACAGCAATTTTAAATTGCAATTTCGCGGCGCCCCCCAAAAAAGGGAGCACAAATTTGTATACATTTCTATTTTGACTTTTCACACACAGCTCAAGGTTCGCTTTTTGCAAGCACACACATACACACATACATGCACACATACATACACACATCCCCAGTTCACCCTTGTCTGCAGACATTTTATTTTACAGTTTTTTTCCTGCCACTACAAAAGTTTCAGTGCCGCTGCCGACGTCAACTAGCGCGCCATTTGTCATGTGTCGTCGGCTGCGGCGGCGACGTCGCTTGTTTTTATTTGCTCACTCTGCCAAAACCCTCCCGCTGCCGACTCATTCGCTCCATTCATCAAGCAGTTGCTTCTTAGCTCAGTTCGCTTTTTCTATTCCTCTATTCCCTTGCCGTTTCAGTCCTGTAGCTTTTCGTTCACGCCCGCTCTCCTCTCTCTTCTTGCTCAGCTGCTGCTATTCAGCTGCTCGCAATCTTCACTCAACACAACGCACACACACACACACACATACACTCAAGTGCAGGCTGTAAAGTTTTTTGCTTATTCTCGGCTTCGTCTTGAACTGCTTATTGTGTTGCTGCTGTTGCTGCTGTTGCTGCTTCTACTTCTGCTTCTTCTTCAACTACACATTCCCTTGGCCCCAAAATAAAGTGCGCCTTCTCTCTGCCCACTTGCCTTCGTTGCTGCCTTTGCCGCTGCCTTTGACGCTGCTGCTCTCTTCGCCGCACTCTTCCTCTCTCTCGCTCACTCTCTGCTTGTGCTTTGCAATTTTCTAGCTTTTTCGCCTTGTTTGCGTGCAGTTCGTTGGTTGTTTCGGTTACGAGCGGGGATGAGCCGCACTGAGGGACTTGTCTGTATATGTATATATGTATATATATATAAAGTATGTGTGTGTGTGTGTGTGTGTGTGCGTGCCTGTAGCTAAAGTTCGCTCTGGGTCCAACGGACACTGCGGACTTTGCTTTATTTTCAAATTTTTCGCTCCATTCTGTCCGTTCAGCGTCCCTCTCGCTCACTCCCACTGGCGGCTGCCAACTGCGAACTGCCAACTTTGTACGCAAGCAAAAAATTCATTTTAAATTTCATGGAAAATCGTTTTAATTATATTCGTAAAATTTCATATAATTTTTCTTTCTCTCCTTGCATTCCTTGCGTTTGTCTAGTGCCCAGAGAGCTTGGCATTTAATGAAACTTTTGCGTCGAGTGGCGAATTCATAAATTTAAATGAACAGCGCGCGGATGCTAAGTGTTAATGCAATTAGGTGGCAACTCGATTAAATAAATCTTAATTAACAATTTTAAAATGTTGCCAGTCCGAGTTGAGCAGCCGCCGCCGTCGCCGCCGTCGCCGCCGCCGCAGCAGTCGCAGTGGCAGCAACTTTTTAAAGTTCACTCATGTTGGCATTTATAAAATGGCGTCATAACAGTCAGACACATACACACACACACACAGAGAGACACACGCGTACGTATGCAAAGTCCTTGTTCTGTGTCCCTGACAGCTATTTGATGGCTCTGTCGCTGTCTCCGACGACACGGACGCCGCCGTCGACGCCCTGCGGCGCGCGCTGCACCAATTTGATTGGCATTCACAACAGCAACATCAACAGCAACAACAACAGCTGCAGCTACAATCGCTGCGATTTTGCATCAGCAACAGCTACAGCAGGAAATTCAATTACGCCATTTGTTGTTGGCTGTCACATAAGCATGAAACAGCGTATATTACGTGAGTCATGGTTCCCTTTGTACTATATGTATACCATATCAATATGTATGTAACCGACTTAATCGAATTGGACTTTGATTGAGTTTTATGCTTAGCTTCCATTGACATTTTCCAAGTGCTGCAATGTTGTTGAACCGTTTTTTTCGAGACTAAAATAGAGGTTTTAGTTGATACTGTGAAGATACTACAATATAAAATGTTTAGTTTAGGTAGGGTTCTTGGGGGTCTATCTCTCTCTCTCTCTCTCTCTCTCTCTCTCTCTCTCTCTCTCTCTCTCTCTCTCTCTCTCTCTCTCTCTCTCTCTCTTTCGATCTGTAGAATACGCTCGATCAAGACTATCTTGCTTATAGACATTACATATCTAGAAACTATGTATATACTATATATCCTATAGAGTTAGCACTCAATAGAACTTCAGCTACATCTATTATACCTCAGCTCTCTTTCTCTTTCTCTAACAATAGACACTATATTTAGCTCACGGAGCTCTATTTACAATCATATTTATAGTGTTTTATATGAGTTCTTCTGCCTCGATCATTATCTTATATGCTATGCAGCTCAGCTCATCATTTATCAACCCTGATCTCTCTATTTACTGCTATAATCTTAAACAATTCTATTATTATTTATACAATTTCGACTTCTTCTAAAACTCATTAAAAATTCTAATTATATTTCATTCGAGTTAACGAAACACATACGTTACGGCATGTCTGAAAAATATTTCATAATTGAGTTTTACTGGGGGTGCATATTTTAGCGTTGCCTAAGGAACGAAAGGGGTCCAGAAAGTAAACAGTTGTCAGTCGAAATGACATTCATAAGGGTTATATAAAACTCTTAGAGCTGATTACAATCATGTTGCGAAATAGATCCATAATAGAATTGTCTGATAAAGGTGAGGTATTTCGAAATTGATGTTAAGCGAAATAATATATAGATGGTTGGTCATGCAGGACAGAGGTTTACCTTATGAGAGAGTGAATGGATAGGAATACAGAGATTGGGTTCGCAGATTTAATGCCATCTATAAGGAATACGTATATGGACAGACGAACATTTAGATATTTAATTAAAAAGCCAATATACGCTCATTTGACTTTCACGAACGAGCATCAAAAAGTGTTTCGCTTTTATTGCACTCCATTTGGGGAATTCGAAGCACAGAAACAACGCAAGGCTCTGCGAACATCCGAGAAATGCGCAATATGTTTTTACGGCGGCGACAAAATAGAAACGTAAAAAAAAAACCAGCTGCGGCCATTTTGAGATATTTTTTATTGGCCATAAGTTTGATGAGCTATGACAAATATAGAAACTGGAAAAGCATTCAATTTGGCCATAGCCAGAGACTATAGCCATATATGTATGTATGTATGAATGTATGTATATATACACATATATATATTCACGTTAAATCAATTGATATGCAGCACAACAAGTCGAGTGGGGGGACCTTCAATATAGATAGAGCCAGAAATATATACTATATATGTTTGTATAGGTAATATAATATCCATCTATATATATACACATACATATGTGTATCGACTAGGCCATATAAAGTTAAAATTGAATGTTAAAGAGGCGAGACTTGAACTTGAAACAGTGCTAAGTGAATGCTATAATAGATATATGTATGTATGTATGTATTGTGGGTATATCTATAAGAATTTTTATGTATATATGTAGGTATATTTGTATATATATTTTTAGTGCTTTATTGTGTCTTTTAATTAGTAGTCGAAAATAAAAGCAAACTCGATTGGCACTAGCTGGTAATGCTCAACCAGAAGATACCCTCTGGGACGGACACATAGAAGGTCTGAAAAACCAACAAATACATATGTATGTAGGCAAAGGAAAATCTTCTCCCTCTTTTTCTTTTCCTTTGCTTTCCACTTCGTTTCTTCACTTTTCTTCTTATATCACTTCCTTTACTTTCTTTCGTTCATCTTGTCTCACTTTCTGCCATTTTCCTTTACGTTTCATTTCTTTTCATTCCTCTCTTCCGTTCTCTTTTCTTCTCATAACTTCTCTTTCACCTCAAATTTCCGTAGAATCTTCCTTTTATGCAGGAACCACGCCTACTCTCCCCCAATTAAACCAATATACCCAGCTTACACTCCAATCCAATCAATTCCAGAGTATAAAATGCTTGAAATTCATTTGAAGTGAAGAATTTACAACTTTGAGAAGCAAAAAAACAGAAAATACACAAAATAAATTTCATATCAAATTTATTGAAGCTGATTAACATCGGAACTCAACTTGGGCTGCTTTTTTGAATGTTAATGTATGCAGTGAACCAGCTAAGCCAGATGTCTGAATACCTATCTATATATGTATATCTATATGTAGTTCACTTGGAATGATACGAGAGCTTGTGATTAGAAGAGCTTTGCATGTAGTTTGCATATGCTTAAAGATTTGCAAGCTCTGCGACAAACGAATTTACAATTTACTTACAAATTAAAACAAGATAAAAACGTAATGATTCCATATAGATGTACAGATATGTATTTGGAATGTTGAATATTTCAGATATGATATTGTTTGATTTTATATAACAAATGATATAGTCTAAATGAATTTCCATAAAGACAAGTTTTAAAGTCATAAAAAAGTGTGATTAATTATTTATTAAAATAAATCTATTAATGATAGGCTTTAAATTATAAAGATTTATTTTAACAAACTGTAATTTATCTATTTATATCTTATAAGTGAGCTTTAAGATTAATTCAAGGTATTAGTATGGCATTTTTACATTTCAAATATGTAATATGCATTATATTTTATGTATTTTTCACTAAGTAATTTTATAACTTAACTTATTCTATACAGGTCTAAACTATGTGCTTCGATTTCAGTTGGATTTTCGGAAGATAAGTGACCAAAGTTGGTAAGTCTTTTGAAATGAATTCGATTTTTTGTATAGTTATTAATTTTATGCGCGTATGTATGCCTCTAAATCTTTAGGGAAATGTAAACATTTTTATAGAGAGCTTAGAGCATAGAGAGTAAGATATAGAATATATGAAACAAATGAAAAATATGTGGAATATAGAATATATAGACAGAATAGAGAGTGCTGAGATCATATGGAACATATAGAATATAGAGAGTGCCATGATGAGTGCCATGAACATATGGAATATAGAGAGTACTGAGATCATGCGGAACACATGGAATATAGAGATTGCAAAAATCATGGAATGTAGAGAGTATATTTGGAACAAATGAAATGTGTAGAACGCGTAGAGCATATGGAATATATAGAGTGGAGAGAGCATATAGAACATATGGAGAGTTTAAAGAAAGAGCCTATAAAGCAGGTGGAGAGTATGAAACATAGTGACTATATGGAATATGCAAACAACATTTGTAATTTTGTCCACATAAAATATACACAGCAAATTAAAAACGCAAAGTGCAGTAAACATTTCCACTGACTATATCTTATCTACTATATACACTAAATATAGACTATTGCTAGATTAGATATTTAAAGCTTTGCATAATGAAATGTCCACAATTGAGCATGCTTTAGTTGCCTTTCACCAGTTTGATTTAGCCATTTTCCAGCTCAAATTTGTAACTGCAAATTCGAAACATTTCAGCTAAATGGCTTCACTCATGTGTGTGGCAAGCTAATGTTGCTTGCAACATATTAGAATGCCAATCGACACGTTTGTGCAATTTGTCTGCCAATATAAAGTACATATAAATGCATGTAGAAATATATTTATATATACATGTATGTATATCTGTAAATGTACACGTATTTATATAAAACTCTACTTGTTTCGCTTTCAATTGCCATAATTTGCTTTGAATATCCATCGCCATGTTCGCCATATCCGTTTCCGTATCCATTACCTGTTACCCGTTACCCGATCACCCGTTTCGCCCTCACATACATATGTATTATTAGTCTACATATCCCTGGGCATTAAAAGCGGCAATCGGCACGTTTCAACTCCCACACACACACACACACACGTATACACAAAGCAGCTGCAGAGCTTTTACGGCTAACAATTTCATGTAAAAATGTTTGATACGAGCCCAAAAAAAAAATTCAAACCCGACGCATTGACGTTCGACCTTAACCATAAAATGGCGGCGGCGGCGGCAGCGGCGGCTTCTCTGTTGACGACAGCAGACCAGATTAAGCTGTGCCCAGGCAAACAGTGTGGCAACGCTCTGCCTACTGCTGCTGTTGTTGTTGCTGTTCGGAGATAAAAAATGCCATAAAAATTGCCGTCGCCTCAGCCGTTTGCCGCGACCCGCAGGTAAAACACGCAAACCGACAAAAGCCAATAACAACAACAAACAAGCAAACAACAAAAAGACGAAGAAGAAGCAGAACAGATAACGCATTGCTGCACACAGCATTCGCCCATTCATTCATTCACTCACTCACTCATTCCCACCACATCCATTTGGACACAGGCGGGCCGCAGGTAGAAAACGGACTGCAGACGGACGCAAATGTGGGTGGGCTCTGTTTCTAGAATAAAAACTTAAAACGAAATGAAGTGTGTTCACACATAAAAGAAAAAATAAATATTAAAAAAAAACTGACAGCTTGCGCTCTCGTCAATTCTCGCTCGCAGCCGGTAGGATTCGAACCTACGCTCCCAGAGGGAATCTGATTTCTAGTCAGACGCCTTAACCGCTCGGCCACGACTGCTCTTGGAACATGAGCGTCTAGTTAGCGGGTTAACGCTTCGGCAACGCGACGGCGACGGCGACGGCGACGACGAACGTAAGACGCAGCGATGCGACGTGAACAGTTGTGTGTTGTAGACGGCGACGGCGAAGCAGCGGCGATTTCAACGTCAGCTAAAAATAAATACATGCGAGCATGTGATTGCATATATGTGAGCGTGTGTGTGTGTGTGTGTGTGTACGTTCTTGCTTCTGCTGCTACTGCTGCTGTTGTTGTTGTTGATTTTTGCGTCGTTTCTCTTGAGACGTTGCGTCGTCGCTCGCCAGCAGAGATAAGATACTTTTTAGACTTTAAGCTCCGCAATGCAATGAAAATAAAGCCGTATACAAAAAACTTATTTACGCTTTGGAAACTTTTGTGCATTCACTCGCTCTCTCTCTCTCTCTCTCTCGCTCAGTTGTTTGCTTTTAGTTTGTACGTTTGGCTTAGTTTCGTTTTATTTTTTTTTTGGCATTTTCATTTCCATTGTTCTCGCTTCGCATTAGCGCTGCCTTTTTTATGCTCAGCTCTGCTCTGCTCAACTCTGGTCTGCTTTTGCTTTATATTTATTGTTGTTGGCTTCACACAAAAATGCGTAGAAACAATTTGTTCATCTTGCGTTTGACCTCTCAAAGCCGTTGGCCGTTGGCCGTCCTCTACCTCTATCCACCTCTTTCCTTCTCCGTTCCACTCCACTTCTTCGCTTTTGGTCTTCAAACTTAATGTTGCGGCGTGTCCAAAGTAGAAAAATCTTTTTGTTTCGTGTCTCAAATGCCATGAGTTTGCAGAATTTTCGCAGCAATTTAGAGAAAATACTTATTATATACATATGTATGAACATATACATGAATATGCACATACGTATATATGTATGTACATATGTATGTACGTATGTAACCGTGTTTTAGTATACCAAGTTAGGCCACATTCGAGGTTTGCATTTTGCTCTAAAAACTTTTACGTTCTCCGCAACGTTAAGTCGAGCAAAGGCAAACGAATTTCGCCATTATTTCGCTGTAATTTAGAATTCGCCATAAAACCGCAATGCAGCGTTGCCAAATTGCTCTTGGTGTGGTTTTTCCACATGGAAATTGAGTATTCGTAAAATTTTAATGCACCTGAAAACGTTATTTGATATTATATGCATAAATACTTCAAAAGCGGTAGATATTATTTAATAATATAATGGATTAATAGAGATTTATTTCATTGAGTAATTACAGGAAGTCATTATTTATATACAATTTATGATGTATGTATGTATGTACACATTTATAATACATAGCTAAAAGAATAACAGTATTCAAACGAATTTAATCAACTAATTAACTATGGAGCCTCATAAATATGTATATTTTAATTCCTAAATAATACTTTTTCATAACATTTAATATGTGCACCAATAAATAATATCATTTATATAGAGACTTAAAAGCTCGTCAACTGAAATATTTCATAGATGAATTAGATAATGATTTAATATCTTGAATTTTTCCAGCGGAGCATTCAGAAACATTTTTCTAAAGTGCTGAGCTATATTTGGTAAAAGCTATTTCCTTATTAATCAAATCTTTACTTTGGCTGAACTAATAAAACTTCAGAGATTTTTGCGAAATTGAAATGAAGTTGAAACTTAGAATGTAAAGCTATATACATACATATGTAGATATACTTACTCCGCTTAGGCAAATGTATACTAAATAGATAGACACACATATTTATATAAATAGATATAAATCTAACTTTGCACAGCTTCAAGTGGTTTGTTGTTTTGCTCAGGTAAAATTTAGAGTTTTGAGACATTTCTCAAGGTTTTTGGTTTTGCCAACATCAACTTGAATTTCCATTTAAAATGATAAATTCCATAAAGCTTTGCTCGCTTTTAAATAGGCAAATATGTGCACAAATGTGCGGAGTTCCTCGATTCGGTTGGAGCGGGGGCTGGGGCTATGGCCGGGGCACGTTCGCATTTAGCCTCCGTTGTGAACTCATTAACTCGAAAAGCCGCCAAGTTGACGCTGCTAAACTGGGCAAACAATAAAAAAAAAACCCATTAGATTAGTTAGTTAAAAGTACGAAGTACTCGAGTCTGGAGTATTTGCAGTGCTACACAGTTCCTGGTAGTCGAAAGTGCTACAGTCCCTAAAGAGCTGGCCGAGTGGAAGATTTATTTGTCCGTTTAGAAGATTATTTAAGCTAATTGGGTTTTATTTGTGGAGTTGGTTCTTAATAAGTTAGAGTTTTTAAAGGAAAGTAAAAGATATGTGAAGTCTATTTAGATATATAGGGTGTTATTTTGGTGTTACTTTAACTATGTTTGCTTAGTTATTGTTATAGTTGTGGGAATTTACAAAAATGATATTTATGATACTTCTGCCGATAAGAGTTACTTTATGATACTTCTATAAATCTATTTTGTATGGTATTTATTACTACTTTTTTCATTCTAATTCTGTAATATGCTTAGATCTATTGACAAATATATAAGGTATATGGTTAATGGTGAACAATTTCAACTATGAAGAGTTAAACCAATAAAACAGTTTTCTTTTATATGTATGTAACTTATATAATTTATAATCGTTGGGTATATCATCCACCGATTCTCATAGGTTTCAATAATTTGACTTTAAGTAGACAAATTTTGACAGTCGAAAACTTTTCATTGCTCAACTGCATCGGCTTATGCTCAAGTATTGGCTCTTAAAATGGAATTAACTTTTTTTCTACAATTTTTTTGGGCTGCCTTACAAAGTATCAACGATTCTTGAGATGTAAGTGAAGTGTATTTGTGCTGCCCTTCGTTTGCTTTTGCCTCTGTCCCTCCTCTTCATCTTCTTTGGCTTTTCTTAACAATGGCGTCTAATGTTCGCTTCGATTGAGCGACGAGTGGTGCAGCGATGATATCTGGTTACAATCTTAACTTTCGAATCGAATTCGAATTCGTATTGTTGACCGCCGAAACGGGGGATGTTGTTGCTTTTGATTAGAACAATTGCCCTTTTTTTGCCCGCCTTTGGGGTTGTTCCTTGAGTTGTTGATGAGGTCTAAACGATGTGCTAAATCGAAGCACCGTTATGACCAATGGAGCACATAAAATATTTGATTGGAATAAATAAATTGATGGTGTTTATTGGATTTGTGGCCAGAGCTTGAGGTCAGCTAAGTTAATCTGATGGCCAGCTATGCAAAGAGCTTTTTGCAAGCTTTCACACACACGCACACAGAGGATGACACTCACACATACATATGTATGTAGCTCTAAGCTGTCAATAATCTGGGGAGGTACTTTGACCCTTTCTGTTGTTTGGGAAAATTGCTGGCGAGTCAGCATTTTCCCATTACCTTGGCTACACTTTAATGCAACAACAACAACAACAACAACTACAATATCGGCAACAGCAACAACAAAAATCTGCCGCAGAGAGACATTGCCATGCATCTTTCGGACCGTTCGGACATTCGCCGCATGCCGCAAGCCAAGGAAATGAAATAAATTGCAAATAAATTCAATATACTCGCCGTATGCGTGTTTGTGTGTGTGTGTGTGTGTTTGTACGTCTGCGCTCGCATTAGAGATCCAGTAGCAGAGATACATAAATCAAGGCCATAAATGGCAATTGCGCTCGACGCCGACATCGACGTCGACGTCGACGTCACTTTGATTGGGAGCAGGCAGCAGGCAGCGTCGCTGTTGGAATTGTACACAATGTATGTGCATGTGCGTGTGTGTCTGTGTGTGTGTGGATGTGCTTGCGCTCTACTTCAACGTCTTGTGTGCTCCTGCTACGTTTTGATTTCGCCTTCATGCAGCGAACGGCACTTGAGCGTGTCTTGCACTCGACTCGGCTGGCTGTCGGAGAGTTGGGAGAGATCGGTAGACCATTGAGCATTGAGAGCTTTACTGCTCTCATTGTCAGTTGTCATTATATGTTTTTTTTTTCGCCAATTGCGCGGCCTTTCTTTTCCTTGCGTTCGCAGTTTGGAGAGCGTAGTTGATGGAGAGTTAGGAGTGATCAGAGAGATAGGGCTTAAGCATTCTTCTTCGCCTTGTAGAGTTTTGCTTTTGCAATGAGTTGATTTAACAAGAGATGGAGAGAGAGAGCTCGAGCTCGTGTGCTCTCATTAACATTTGGCAATCGCAGCCCTTCGTCGCCTTGAAGCGCTGTGCAATTGAGCATATTTAACGATTGAGCTTTTGTGCGCTCATTTAGTTTTATTTGCTGCAATTTTTGGGCATATATTATGAGTTGGCTGCCCATTAAAGTCGCGCAACTGGAGGCAGTGTCTGCCTGAGTTTGTGTGTAAATCAATCTTTATTAAGCGCGCCCGTTGCCTGCAGTGGCGTCGCGCAATAAAAAACCAAATTGCATTGCCGGCCACTGTACCCAGCAGCAAGAGCAACAGCAACAACAACAACTTCAACAGCAGCAGCAGCAGCAGGCAGGTCTGAACCTGTTTAAAGTGCAACTCGGCGGCGAGTTGTGCTTCGCGTCTGTGCTTCAGATTTCTCCATCACTTAAGTTGTTGCTGTTGTTGCAGCTTTTATTTTATTTTACTTACGTACGTACATACGTCTTCGTGCTACAAAAGTCGAGTGGGCTCTTGTGCTCAATTTGGCCCTATGTTGTTGTTGTTGTTGTTACTGTTGCTGTTGTTGTCAACGCGTATTGCCGGCGCTCGCTCATATGCCCCGTGCGCTCCGCCTCTGTCGCAGCGCCACACTCAATTGCTGCGCCAATGCCCGACGATGTCGCGTCGCCTCGCGCTGCGCATATCGCAAAATGCAATCGCAATTAAGTTTTATTTTGTAGCGAGCGCATTTTTTAATTAGCAAACGACGCGGCGTACGCTTCGTGTCGCCAGCGCTGCTACCGCCCCAAATCGACGAAAAAAACAGCAAATAAAGCTCCCCAAGGCGTCGGCTACCGATCCACGCCGTTGTAGTCGCTGCCGCTGCCGCTGTCGCTTTCGCAGTCGCTGCCTACGCGCGCGCCGCTGCTAATGATGATGATTGCTCTCTGACTGCCGACGCGTCGCGTCGCATCGTGACGCCGACTTAGCGATGGGCGAAGAGAGTGAAAGAGAGCGCGCGGCAATAAGCGGCGAACTAGAAAGCTCAGCAAACACGAAAAATAGTTATGCAAAGCAGAAATCGACCGAAAATGTTGAGGCGAAGAGCTTTAACAGGTGGAATGAAATGAATATACTAATGACTTTTTGGATTAATATTAGAAATTATTGTTATTAAAGATCGGCATGTACATATATGTATGTATGTATGTATAGATACATATGTAAACAGTAACAAATATATAGCGATAACTGTAGTACGAATTGTTTATAGAACTGACTTGAATAGCTAGAAAAGGGAAGTTTAGCAAACTGTACTAAGAATTGCACATACATATGTACATACATACATATTTAGTTACTAATGTATGTGTGACATTTACTGCTCTCACTTCTAGCTTTTGTTGGCGCTCACGCTTGGCTCACGCTCTCCTCTCTAGGCTCGTATCTGTTTCTCTGTATCTGCGCATTGCATACGAAAATTGCACGAAAATTTATTCGCTTTTTCGATATTTAGCACCCATGGGGGTACTCGATCGTCGTCGTCGTCGCAGTTGTTGTTGTTGTTGTAGCAGTTGTTGGATCGTAGCTATATTTGGCATATAGCACAGATACTGCCAGTGCTCTCTCCATCTCTCTCTCTCTCTCTCCTTTAGCTGCTATAATAAATTTTCCATATTCAATTCGTTTCCATATTCAGTTTTATCGTTCGTCACTTTGCCGATTGCCAATAACAACAACAACAACTACGATGAACATTTGCATTTTGACTTTTATTGATATATTCGCATTTTTATTGATCGTTTTTAATTTGCATTTTGCATTTTGCGTTTACAAATTTTGTGCGCATTTTGTAAATTCGCAATTTTTTATTTATTTTATATTATTATTTTTTATGTGTTTTGTCTGTGCCCACAAACGGGTTGCACATGCCACATGCTGTGTGTGCATTAGTGTCTGTGTGTGTGTGTGTGTGTATGTATTGCAATATTTGTATTAAAATTTTATTGCATTAATTATTTAATTTACGACTTTCTTTCATCGATTTCAATTTACGACACGAATATTCGCATTCCATTTGCTCCATAAAATGCCAGATAAACATGTATACCATAAATAAACATATAAATATATATATACTATATATATATATACTATATATATAGTATATAGTTTACTGTCTGGCCTTATTGCGCCCCATTGATTATTACTTCATTTGGCTGGCATTAGGTAATTTTCAGCTAGACGTAATAATCGTATTCCATTTCATTTGAATGGCAATGCAAAATCTCGATTACAAATCTCAATTACAACAGGTAGGGGTACACTAGGTACCTAGGCACGACTAGCAAATACCCTAAACTGAGTGACAAGTTGGTGATGGCAAAACTTTAACTGAAATAGGATTTTTAGTACAAAAATATGTTTCGATAAATGTATATTTCAGTTAAATCAAATTAAAGATATTTCTTTTGGTTTTAAGCTTTTTAATAAGCATTCTCTAGGAGCTATTTATTACTATATTCCAATAGATATAACCCTATCTATAGTCATACATATATACAAACATACTTAATTATCTAGACTTTTCTACTCATTCCTATCAGAAATTTATATATAGTTTATTAATGTTAATCAAAAATATATGTATATATACATATCTACTAATCTATAACAAATCTACCCTTAGCTTAGCCTTTTTCACGAGGTATTCATTTCTACAGTCGATATTTGTTGCTTGTGCTTGCTATTTATTTACTTAGTTGTAATTGTCGATGTCTTAGCTTTAGGAACCATTCACAACACTTGTCTGATTGAGTGATTGATTGATTGATTTACTGCAGTTTCAGGTGCATTGGGGAGTACATATAGATGTGTAGAGGTAGATAAAGCTGAATTAGCATAACAGTTCTCGTTCAGTGTCATTTTTGAATAATGATTCGCTCTTTTGATATCCGTTTCGACATTGACTTTCAATGAATGAATCAATGCATACGATATACATATGTATATGACTACAGAGAGGTATTTCCAAATCCTGGTCAGAGGTACTCAGAGATATCCGCGTCCACTGATTTCCATTGCAGATTTCAATTGTATATTTCTACAAAATAGGTAAAGTATATATAGAAAGGTATAGATAGATAATATATGTAGGTTTAGGAAAAGAGATATAAGTGTAGATGAACACCTATAGATATTTAGAGATCAATTGCTAACTATTTCATAGAAATCTATATAAGGCTCTATCTGTAATGTTCTGTGCGTCTGTTGATATTGTCTTGTAATATTCCTGGTTCAGTAGCTGGGATTACGAAGTGAATATGTGCGCAGAACTCAAAATGTTTTTTTGTTTTTTTTTTTCGTTTAGATCCACAAGTTATCCAGAAAGATCTGTCAATAATTTGAATTTTATATATGTACATACATATATACACTCATGGTCAAATTATGCTATGCTATTATGCTATTATCTGCAATTCGAATTTCTTGATACGTACATACATTCAAAGAAATTATAAAATCATGCCGAAAGGCTTTTAAAGAAAGGGCTGAAAGCAGATGGAATGACTATGAGAAATGCAGAAAATCGGAAAAGCAGACTTCCCATAGTTATGCCTTCTTTATTTAGTAACATAATAACGTGAGAGTATTGTTTGATCTATGTACATACACGTAGATTCTATTTGGTCTATTCAAACTCTGAAGTACTTGCAAAAAGGTCGCTTGGGAACAAGCACAGCTGACTGCGAGACTTTGACAGTAAGCGTCAAACCGAAAAACTTTTAAAGCCTAGTGAAAATTCGCTAAATGTATTAAAAAGAAAGCTCTTTAAAGAGCTCCATAAAAGCTAAAAACTTTGGACCGACCCTAATGGAAATAGGTCTGGAACCCAAAAAGTCGAAAATTGTTATCACTCGAGTAATTGTAATTGGTCTTTGTTCGAGGGTAAAAGGAAAGCGCGCAGCAGACAAAGCCTTCAGTTGTATTAGAGAAAAACAACAACAACAAACCATAATAATAATTGCGATAAGCGAAAACAATATTATCGGTATATATACAGTGGGAGTTAGAGAGGGGGGAGGATAGGGACGGAGGCGAGTCCAGTTCCGAGTTCACTTCCTGGCTGTGGACAAAAGTTAATAACTGTGCCATTAAAGTTACGTCGAGGCCTATTATTATTTCATGACTTAAAGCTAACCGAACGAACGACGACAAACTCCGTCCCAGCGACTCCCAACAACAAATTCGTGTGCTCGTGTATTCGTGTTCGTCGCTCGTATGCTCGCATTCGTGTTCGTGTTTGAGTTCGTTCGTTTAGGCGCAGAAGACGTTGTTAGACAGAGAGAGAGAGCGAGAGAGAGCGAGAGTAGAGTGCGGGCGCGGTGTAGAGTGGAGAGTAACAAAAGGAAACCTTTGCGGTTAATTGCAGCGCCCTCTGTGAGTGTGCGAGAGTGTGTATGAGTGTGTGTGTGCTGTTTGATAGATAGCCAGAGAGTTAGGAAGAGGGAGAGAAACTGGTGTAGGGAGGGGGAGAGCCGCGCGGGCAGCGGCTGTTGCGGCTTGGACACGCGGGTCAAAGGCAGCGTTAAATGTCAATTGGGCCATTTCGGAGGGTTTGTTCGCATTGTCTATGTGAGCTAAACAACCTGCAACAACAACAACAACAACAATAACAAGGTTTATACGTCATTTGTTAATTATGTTATGCTACATATGATATCATTTATAGAATAGAATACATATCTATGTATGTATGTATGACTACATATGCATGTATGTATGAAATGTAGATGTAGATATATGCAACATATACAATATAGTAGGTATATATGTATATACATATGTATGTATGTATGCCTAATCTATATTTTGATATAGATATGTATACATACATATGTATATGTATATGTATATGTATATGCTTATACCCATACCATATACATATATAGTCAGATATGTATTCTTTATTCATTAAAATAGTAGTACGACTTTGCATTCAAATTAAAACAGCATAACATATTAGATTATATAAGTAAGAAACAATATTTTAAGAACTATTTTAAAGGAATATTAAATCATATAATTACATGCATAGTATATATATAAATATATGTATGTATTACATAAATTGTACATATTTATATCTATTCAGTTAGTTTATAGTTTTAACACTCATCTGAAGTTTTCTAGCGTTGTTTCTTATAGCTATTATACACTTGTACATATACAGGTGTATCTTGGTTTATATATATAACTGTTTTATATATATATAACTGTATTATAGCTCCAAGTAATACACAAGTTGAGTAAAGTCTATAATCGGCTCTTTACTCTGGATTTTAAACTGTGTACAACTTCCTTTATACATCTAACTCGACTCTTCTCTTCTCTTCATCTTTGTAGAGTTACTATTACCCAAAGCATCTTGAAGATTTTTTATCTACAGCTAAGGCTCCTAAGTATTGTGTGTAACTTCCTGTACAACTCGAATGTATTTCGCTTCATAGACGAGCTATGGAGTCCTTTGAACTTTGCTCATTTAGCAAATATCGAATATCAGCAAACATTCATTACTTTTGTTCATCTCTATAGCTAAGCTAGAATACTCTGATATGTCGTCACCTTTTATTTATGAAATATGATATGTCAGCATTTTGATATACATATGTAACTAAGACAAGTCTTGAACTCTTTGTATAAAGAGCAGGAACAAAGGCTCTTCAACAGTCTGTATTATCACAGACTGAGTACTGAAAGTTAGCTTATGAGTAACCCATTGCAATCAAAGAGCAGAGAGAAGCTATACTATATGAGTTATATGAGAAATGGGAGAATATATATTTTCATTTTGCTCTTTTCGTTGTCTGGTGTAGCAAATAAAATTGGTATAATCTTATACATATTTTATATAGCTATATACATATATTTCTTTATAGCTCAATTTTGTCATTAATCAGTTATATATAGATATTTACTATTTAAACATAGAATACAGTTTCTTACGATGATACGCTTTTAAAGTATACTTTTATCAGATGAGTGTCGTCTAAGCTATATATTCACAGGATTGCAAACGATTGAGTACGATACATGCGTACTATATGTCTGATAACATTTCTATGATATATTACACTAACATATCTATGCTGAAACAAATATTCATATGTATTCCTTGTATCTCTTCACCTCTCCAAATACATTTCAAACCAACATTTTTTAAGACCCCATTTAGTTATGACCAGTAACGTTACCCATATTTCTAAGAGTATAACATCTAAAATAACCCTGAACTTGAATGGACAATTACCTAAGTGTTCTATCTGTCGAAGACCCTTCAGATAGAACGGACTTTCAGTCCTTTCAGGCCACCCTCGCTCAGTTTTAAGCGCACGCCGCCCAACATGCATTATATAATCATCATATTTTGCAAGTCATAAAACTCGCGAAAAATGGCAAATAATATCCATTATGCAATTGCAACAATGACGTAGTGGCTCCATTTAATAGCAGCTACTCCAACTGTCAATAATAAAATACGTCAAGGGAGGGCAGCTCCACGCCCCACACACACACACGCTGTGCACGCCCCCTGGCCGCTGGCTAATTAGTTAGCCAACTGCCTTTTCCCCTTTCTCCACCGCTACTTACTTTTTTTTCCGCCCATATGAGCATTTTGCAACGGTTTTTATGGCTGCTGGCAAATATGTAATAAAAACAACAAAAAAAAAGCTCTTGCTCACATTTAAAGCGAGCGAAACGGGCGAGATTTAAAATAAATTATAACGTCATATTCCCAGGGGCGCTTTACGTAGCGCCGGTTGTTGCTGTTGTTGTTGTTTCGTTGAGTGCTTTACGCCGCCCCCTTTGGAGCAGCACTCACTCGACAACAGCAAGGCAACAGAGCGGGCAGAGAGCCACCCACTCAAACACACACACATACACACACACACACACACACACAGAGGTAAGGCGAAGACGAGCGCTCGTCAACGTCGACACGCCAATTCCATATGTTACAGCATATAGAGAGAGGGGCAAAGACAGAAAGAGAGGGTGAGAGAGAGAGAGGCGGTGGGAGCGTGGAGAGTTGAGCTGTTAAAGGGTGTGCATATAGCACAGCATATATCAAGAACAGCAGCAACAGCGTCCAAACGGTGACGACCGCATGGCATGAATTCAACTTAACCTCAAACCATTTTTTGGGGCTACACTCAATAGCTCTCCATGGGCATATGAATGTGTGTGTGTGTGTATCTATCGGGGTAAAATACAAGCAGGCAGAGCTAAACTGAACTGAGCTGAGCAGCAGCAGCAGCAGCAGCAACAACAACAACAGCAAAGAGCTGCGGTTCTGATAATTGAACATGTTTCCGTTGCCGCTGCCGCTGTCGCTGTAGCTGCCGCTGCCTCTGTCGCTGTCGCTGCCGCTGTAGCCGTCACTGCCTGCCGAGCCCTAAGCAGCGACCGCAGCTAGCGAGCCCTTTAGCATTTTTCGAAATTGCTTTTTGCCTGCTGCTTCTTCTGCCTTTTCGGATTTAGAGCTGTGAGCAGCACAGCAAGCGAGCGAGCGCATGCCAAGCCCTTAACACACATGCACACACACACATACAGAGAGACATACATACATATATGTATATGTAGATAGAGGGACGTACAAACAGGCGCTAGCTACTCCATTTTGTATGCGCTGTTTAGGGTGACCAGCGCTGACGTCAATAAGAATTTTTTATTGCCAGCTATTTGGTTGGTGATGAGCGCAGCTTAAGGTTTTTGCATTTGATTAAATTTTCTTAGTATTGCGAGAGGTGGCTCTTAAGGTGAACGTGTTTACTGATAGGACTGCGTAATAGATAAAGTAGCAACTAATATTAATTAAGTTGCATTTTAATTTGACCTTCGTTATCTGAGTTAGTAGAGCGATAGACTCTAGATATTAGCTGGGTGTAGGCTCTCATAGTATTTAATATAATATTTATGCATTTTATATATACAAAAAATTTTAGTCTAGTATGAAATATAAAAGCATTTTAAAATACATTTCAAGCCGACTTTATTTATAGCTTGATTAACATCATTTCAAATTCAAATAACTCAAATCCCCATCAAAGTGCTAACAACTGTCAAGCTTTAAGCCAACATTTGCATAACCTGGTCACCCTGGCATGCGTAAACGTTTCACTGTTAGAGACAAACAGAGCCATGTCTAATGAATGGGCTGTTACCTCATGCATTCTAATGAAGGTGGATAGAGCTAAATACGCAATACGCAGGACACGCACATCAGGCCGAGCACGAACAGGGACAGGGTGAGGGACAGGGGCAGGGCAGACGGGCATGTCCGTGCAGGACAGGGTTAGACAAATAGAAATGTGAAAAGAGAAACGAGGAACGAGAAACGTGCAACGTGTAATGATAGGCCCATTTTCATATGCATATTTTATCAGCTATTAGCAGCGACGCGGCAAAACTTGTAGCAATAATTGATGAAGGCAAATCGAGGCGCCACAGCAACCAAACAAACACAGAGAGAGGGAGACAGAATAAAACAGAGATGTAAAAGTGTTCCCCTGAGGCGAAGCTACTGTAAAAGCGAGCCCAATGTCAAAAACACACAAACGTACACATTCACACACACACACACACGTATACATGCATACAGAAGTCAGCGTAGGCAGCAGAGGCAGCAGTAACAGCATTCGCAATCATAAAATGTTAGCTTTATGTGCGCGCGTTTATCCTTTAATATTTTTAAAGCCCACACAAAATGCTAAGCCCACACACACACACATACATATATAGACAGCCCACACGTATACACACAGCTACAACTTGCAGAGAGCATGAAGGCTTTATAAAAATTAAATATTTGCCCAGGAGAGCCGACAGTGCGGAGCGGACTAGCCAAAGTGAAAGGCACACACACACACACACACACACACACACACCCACAAGGGGGAGAGCCGCGAAGAGCAAATAGCAAATGTATAAAAACAGAAATAGAAAAAAAAAGTTTTGAGCGTGCATAGCGAAAAGCTTTTTTTTTACTTTTCTATTTTGATGCGCTGTCCTCGTTGCGGGCGCTGCTGCTGCTGCTGCTCTCAGTTGTTGTTGTGTGGTGGGTGGTCCGCTCTCTTTCTCTCTCTCTGCTTGGCTGGCGCGTGCTTTACGCTCGTTGTGTGCCTGCCAGTGCTCGAGGCGTCACACACACACACACACACACACTGCTCACACTGCGAAATTTTTGTTTGCTTTTGACTTTTTATGTTAAGAACATTACAGACATTGCACACACACTTTCGTTGGTATTGTTGTTGCTGTTATTGCTGTTATTGCCTGTGTGCATTTGTATTTCACTTCCATTTGGGGTTGGCCAACGCTCCTTTTTTGCGTCGTCTGTGTCCCTTGTTTCCGTCCACCACCGTCTGCTGCTGCTGCTGCTGCCTGTTGTCATTTCCATTTTATTCGACTTTTTATTTTTATTATATTTCGAGATTTCGCCTCTGTTCGCTGTCCTTGTGTATTCCCCAAGGCTTCAATTATGCCATTTAATGATTGGTTCAGGCAACCAGCCTCGCAGCTACAATACCATTTAGTCGAATGCTTTTTATGCACACACCTTGACGAAACGGTATTCGAACATGTGCACAGATACCCTGCGTTCTATCTTGATCTATGTGCGGACCGACCCTAAGTGGTATCTTATAGTTTGTCAAGCAGTTTTCAATGTTACAAAACTTTGAGAGGATAACAAACTTTATGGAAAATTACTTTTGTTTTGCAAGCAAAAGCATTCTTGAGCAGGAACCTGGCTAGAAGAGTCTGAAATACCTTTTTTGTGGCAAATGTAATGTTTGTTTATATAAATCATATTTGGAGAGCTCTGCAAATATTATAATATTTACATTTAACTTATGTAATAAATGTGTGATTTATATTATCGATAAAGCCTTTATCTTTAAAAATGGGTTTCTTCTCTTTAATTTTGATTAACAATAAAGATATGTTTAAAACTTACATACAAGAAGCTCTATAACAGCATCTCAAGATTGCCGATAGTCTATATAGCAGAATCCTTACATTCCACAAAATCTATATATTAAGATCTATCTTGACTTTCCACAGAACTCAATGTCTTACTAAAACACTGATTATTAAAGCTAACCACAATCAAATCTTCGGCTGATTTTTGGTTGACTAGGCTAACGAGAAAACAAGAAACATTATAGAACAGATGTGGAAGGAACATATTTCCGCTGTTAAATAAATATTATTGGCATAATAAAATTCCTAAATCTGAGCTTCAATGTTTTTAAGAAATATGTAAGCAGATCCTCACTACGTTTATCGATCATTATCTGTCCAATAGCCTAGACAGCATGTACATATAGATTCTCCTCCTCGGACAGAAACTATTACGAGTATTCGCTACATACATATGTAACGAGAATATTCTCGGCTACTAAATTTCCATAGTATAATTCTTCACATCATTTATTTGATTTCTATATATGAATGATCTCACTTTTTATAAAGTACTAAATGCATTTATTTTAGGCCTGGACAATACATTAATCTGTTCATTCTGTTCGCACTCAAGAGATTAGACTGCTCATCTTTCCAAAAGGTAAGTGTTTGCATCTATTAGATTGATATAATATATATAGATAATCTGTTTTGTTAGAAGTTCTTATCAACTATAATTATATGATATATTTATATGATAGACGATAAAAGGATGTGATATAAAGTTAAATCTAGAGATGTAGTGTTTGATGTTTGCCAACGGCTCTGGCAATACCAATCTGTTGATAAACAATGCGAAAATGTAGATTTAAATACCACTCGGGTGTTTGACTAGGGACTAGGACTAGGACTTCACCCAAGACTTGCGTCATATCCTTTGACAGCCAACTCTTCTACTCTCAATTACTCATACTTCTGATCAATTCATTATTTGGCTATGCTTACAAAAACGATTTGTTCCGCATGGTCCCCGAGGAGCGATAGTGGAATAGAGACTTGGAAATCCACTCGGAAATGCATCGGGCATCCAATTGAGCCGAGGTGAACTTCAATTCTATTTAATTGACACGAAGTCTAGCATTAGACAGGCGGAACTGCAAGTTTCCCCAACGGAGGCATCAACGGCATCAAAGAACGTTGCACGTTGCACGTTGCGAGTTGATTTATGACCATGTCCCAAAAACTTTGCACACCTTGTGTGTGAGTGTATGCGTGCGTGTGTGTGTGTGTGTGTATGTGCGTGTGTGTTTTAGTGTTTGGTGTTTGCCGTCGGCTTGCTGTTCGAGTTCTCAGTCCCCTGCCCATACCAATTGTACCTTTCCCACGTCGCTCGCTCCCTCTCGCTCTCTCTCTCTCGCTCTGGCTCTCTGCTCGGGGACTTAATATATTAATCAAAGGCATGAAATCTTTATCAAGTTGTCATGTGGCATACGACTGACAATGAGACTTGAGTCTGCAGTTGAAGTTGGAGTCGGAAACTGGAGCTGGATCTGGAATGAAACCCGTTTGATCCTTAACACGCACGGATTTCATGTGCTTCGCGTTGTTGTTGCTCTTGTAGTTTGCTCTCATTCTCATTCGCATTTGCAATTTGCCATCACAATTCCAGAATTGCACAAACCAAAAAATAAGTTCAACTATCCGTTCCATAAATAAGCTGTTTGAGGTAGAGGCTAGGAGTAAACATGGTTTACTTACATACATATTTTCGGCACACAGAAAGCAATCTTTGGTATTACAATAGTATGAATGAGGTAAGAATTTATCCTGTATAACTTAGCTTTAATAAATTCCAAATTTCCTTTAGATATATGAGTTATTTAAAGTGTATTAACTAATTAAACCTTTAGGTTTCAAGTATAAGCTGCAGGTCAGCTCATAGATGTTCGCTTGGCCCAGTTGAATAACTCGAGTTGCTAAACATATTTCGAATTTAACTAAGCATTTATGTAGGAAATTTGTGTGTAGGATATCACATCAAACTTTTACTTCTAGTTCTAATTCTTGTTAGCCTGAACTCCAACTCCCACTTTGACTTATACTTCCACCTCTAAACTGTACTATAAGAATAAGTACTGTCCATAGCAAAATTCAGTTGAATTTACAAATTTATGTTTTACAATTTTGAATTTCTGTGCTCTTAGTTCTATTATAAGACTTTATAATGGTGATCTAATAGATACATATACATGGTGATAATTGTATTGAATTAATTTAGTTTAGAGATCAATAAAGAAGAGACTACTAAGGCCTATGTGTTTACTAAAGACATTTATAAATAAATAGATACAGATATAATAGCTCTAAACATCTTTACCACATCAATCCAGCATCAATCCTTACATCTCTCTCTCTCTCTCTCTCTCTCTCTCTCTCTCTCTCTCTCACTCTCTCTTTCTTCGTCTTGCTATCTCTACACTTTCATACCATCCCTCCAACTCTTGGATATACTATACAGACAGACTTTAAATCTTATTCAAACTAAATCCAAGTCTTTAACTCTCAACTTCAACTGCCTCTATTCTTTCTCTCTCTCTCTCTCTCTCTCTCTCTCTCTCTCTCTCTCTCTCTCTCTCTCTCTCTCTCTCTCTCTCTTTTTCTCTCTCTGCTTCTCTCCCCTACTCTTCACTTGACTCATATTAGTTGCACAAACTCAGTGTATAAATATTTATATTCTCTTCGCTGTAGGTCTGCTAGACCCCTCCCATATGTGTATTATGTCTCGGGTTTACACACTTGAACGAGCCGCGCCAGCAGACAGCAATTCGCAATTCACAATTCACAATTCACAATTCGCAATTCGCGATTCACGATTCTCGCAATTTAGCTCCGTCTAGTGCGAATTATTTTGCAAGCAAACTCTACAAAATTGTCACAAGATTTCGTTTTGGCTTTGGCTTTGGCTTTGGGTTTGTGTCTTGCGATCCGTTTCCAATCCGTTTTGGCGCTGTGGCGGCTCGCATTAATATTCACATGTCGTTCATTGGTATGCGCGACCAGTTGCGCCACGGAATGGAATGGGAACGGGCGAGCGGAGAGCGGAGAGATGGGAGGGGCAATGCCAAGCAACTGGCACGGGGTGGAACGTGTGGGACGTGTGCACGGCAGGCGCAACTGTGCCGGCCCTGAATGTCGACTACCCAGTTCCAGTGTGCCATTCCCATTCACCCGTTTACCCGCTCACCCGTTTCCCATTCCCGATTCGCTTCTCCCTCTCCCTCTCTCTCTCTCTCTCTCTGGCTGCCTAAACAGGCCGTTCCCCGTACTTGCTGTTTTTTTTTGTTGTTTTTTACTTTGCTGTTGCTCTCCTTCTCCCCCTCCTCCTGCTGTGCGCCTATCCACGTTCTGCTTCCACCTGGACACAAAACGCGCTTTAGGCTGCATAAATTTATTCGTCGCTGTCGCTAACTAAAGCCGAAGCGGCTTTTCAGTCTTAGCTACAGCTCCCAGCCTCTGCCGCTGCCTCCGTCGCTGTCTCAGCCTCTGCTTTGACTGCGTCTCTGTCTCCGACTGGGCCTCAAAACTGGTTCCATTTATGCAAGTTGCTTCGCTGTTGTTGTTGACGACGCTTTTGGTATTGTGCTAGTTGTTGTTGTTGTTGTTCTTCTTCTTCTTCTTCTTTGTTATTGTTGTTGTTGTTGTAGTTGCGGCTGGCTTTCGCATTGAATTTTGCACCTCGGCTTTTGCCGCAGATACATTTTACTTATCGGCATCTAAATTCAGACACTGTCATGCAGTTCCCCCAGCTTTTCAGCTCTCAACTGGTGTGCCCCAGTCGCCCAGCTACCTCAGTCTCCAGTCTCCAGTCTCTGTCCCCAAGCTCTGCCACTGCTACAATCGCGATTTGCCCAGTCCGGGACACGGACTATGTTTGGCCGTTTCGGGGCAGCAGGATGAGCAAATAGCGCCGAAATATGCACCGAAAAGTATCAAATTTCAGTTGAAAAACAACAAGCAAGAAACGTTGTTAGCTCGACGTGAAGATACCCTGTAGGCACATGAATTGATGCTAATCTCATGATCGACTTATCTGCCATTGGAATCTTATATAAAATAACTTGGAGACCTAAGCGAGAGGGGAGCTAAGAGAGAATACCTAAGGATCTCATTCCTTTAAGAGATTGTAGACTAGATGATACATAAGAGATTATAGTTAGATTATCTACTATATGCCTTTGTTATCAAATCTTTTCCTTTACAGGGCATAAGGGGTATATAAATATGTATGTATGCATCTATATAGCTGCGCTTTTTCGTAATGTCCACAAAAAATAAAAGATCTATAATCCTTAATTGATTCTGACTCTAAATTGACGGCCAAAAAAGAATCGAAAGTTTTATTAGCAATATTATTAATGCTTCCATTGGCTTTATAAGTGCCAGTTTAATTATCATTGGCATAGTCATTATTATTCTTATTAGTATTATCAGAGCCACTAAGTTCCGTAAGTAACTTTGTAGTATTATTACAACTTTCATCTTTAAGCTACATTATTGTAAAGATTATATTTCTCATAATCATTAACATTGTCATTAGCATTCATATCTTCTATTATTATCCATCTATTTTCTAGAATTACCTTAAGCAATAGCATTTTCATTGAATTCAACTTTCATGATGATAAAGAATATCATTAGCATTATCATTATCATTATGCAATTCCACGTTTATTTTCATGCTCATTATCATTCTCATTCACACAGCCATTATTGTTTGTATATTCCTTTGCAGTCATTCATTATCATATTCATAGCCATTACCATTAGCAATACAATCATCATTACCATCTTTGCATTGCTTTCGCATTGCTTTTCCCTTTCAAGTCTCAATTGCTTTTTACTTTGTAGAATTTATTCGCAATTTGTGAATTCATTTGGCGAGTTAATAAAGTCAACTGTGAGTGTGATAAATAAAATTGGCACTTCTGCTGCCTCTTCTTCTTCTTCTTCCTCCACTTATACTTCTTCTTCTTCTCATACTTCCATATACATATACATATCTCGGACGACGTAAACATCCGTTGAAACTGTTGTTGGACGTTGCCTTGGCAATTGGAATTGAAATGATTTCTTTGTTTACTTTGGCAGCTTCTGCTGCTGCTTCTTCTTCTTCATCCTCTACTACTTCAGCTGGGCAGTTCCACAGAGACTAGAGATGTGTGTGTGTGTGTGTGTGTGTGTGTGTGTGTGTGTGTGTGTGTGTGTGTGTGTGTGTGTGTGTGTGTGTGGGTGTATGCATAAGTACTTATTATATATGCACACATAAACACATATATAGATATATATACAGATGCATAGGGCCTTCAAAAGACAAATACTTTATCGAGATTCGAGATTCGTTGATGTATCTCGTTTGTTTGTTTGTTTGTAAATAGCACGCAAATGAAGGCCTTTTCTTTTTGTATCTGCTATTTAGATACACACGCACACACACACATATATGTATATGTATATAGATAGAGCTATAGACACTTGTTTATACGATTAACTTTCTATGCTGCACATTAAATTTAATGAGCTTTCGTTTCATTTCGAATGTTTATCAACAACATAAACGAATGTGATTCAAGGCATAATTTCTTACTCTCCACTAAATCTTCAATGAGTTATGAGTCGAGGAAACAAAATCAATGAGAAAAGCTTGTTTTTGTTGGCCAATTTACATAGATATATATTTAATCAATTTCCCAACACCTTTATTTAAATTCAAGTGTTGCATGTGGAAAATGTTTGTGAATCTCTATTAAGCTCTTATCTCGATACTTTATTACGATATCCACTTACATGACATTTAAACGTTGACTACACTTTGGCCGCCATTTTGTTTGTAAGTGTTGGCAAACGTTGTTTTCTAATACAGCTTGAATTTTGGATTTGTGGAGTTCATATGGTGAGAGCTTAAATTGAGACATGATAAACAAATTAGTTTTTATACAGGTCTATAACTCTAATTGTTCAGTAGTTAGTTAATGATATTATTATTGTTAAGTTATGGCTACAAATCTTCAATCAAGACTGAACTAGGCCTAGCATTTTATTAGTCTATAATTGGGCCTCCTTAAAATGTTTTCAATAGGCATGTAGTATGCCTAAAGTAGATTTGATACAGGTAATGCGAATCAATACCAGCAACAATCTCTCTCTCTCTCTCTCTCTCTCTCTCTCTCTCTCTCTCTCTCTCTCTCTCTCTCTCTCTCTCTCTCTATCTATCTATCTATCTATCTCTCTATCTCTCTTTATCGTCTTTCCAACTTCTAAGGATATGTTGCAATGTGGTTAAAGATTTATATGGTCTTAGAGATCTGCTAAGATATGCAGCTGAAGCTGATTAATAGACTTCAACCTGAGCTGAGCACCTTACCTCTAGGAAAATAACTATAAAATGAATAGTTGGTCATTTGTTGGAGTCCTTCGTTTAAAGATAGTTCAGATAGATTATGCAAAGAGTAAGCGAGTTCCAAGGAAATTGAAGTACAATTACAGTAGCTAGACTTCTTAACTCAAATCTAAATTCAAAAAGCCTTTTATTTAATAGATATCTAATTGGAATCTGTAGTTAAAAAAAAATATAATTGTACCTTATGGCCAAATTTTAATACAATTCCTAATCTAAACTCATTACTATGTCATTTAAAGACTTATCAAATTCTTCTGGATCGATTTTTTGAAATTAAGCACCATTATATATCATGTGATAAATAATGTCAATAATGTTACCTTTTCTAAAGCGCATTTCTACCTTTCAATAGTTACTTGAATACCTATTCTAAAGCTCACTTCGATCTTTCAATAGTTACTTAAATACCTACCTACCTCCAAAAACTGACTGGATCATCCATGGCCAATCTGAAACTTTCCATATAGGCAATACTCAATTTTCTTAACTGTACAAAGCAATAAAGCTCAAATGCCGTCGAGAAAAATGTTATTTGTTGGCTTCGTAAACTTTTGTGGAAAAGTTGTTCGTAAAAGTTAATTGATTTATATTTTTGACATTTTCCATAGAGTTGAAATGTGGCTAGATGGAGAGGCGTGAGGGGCACAATGGAAAAAAGAGAAGGTGCACCATAAAAGTTGCAGCTTCAGAGACCTTTTCGTGACAAATGCCGGAAAGTCGACGTCGACGTTTTTTTTTGTGCGCCTTTTGCTTCGGCTGTAGCTGTGGGACTTGAGAGTTTTGCAAAAGTTACTTAATCATGAGCTTCAATTAGTGCAGCTATGTGGTACAGTGGGTACCCAGCAGCGACGGACGGCGGTGGCAGCGACGGCGGCTGCTGTCGAACGTTTCGTGCCAAGAGCATATTTTGTCGATGAGGCGAAGGCAAAAATAAAAATGGAGTGTCACGGCTGTCGCACACAAGGCAACGGCAACAACAGCAACAAAAGAAAACGAAAAAAAAAGCATAAATGAAATATGTATATAAAAAGAGAGGGCGGGTAAAAGAGAGGGTGTGTGTGTGTCGTCAGCAGACACAGCATTTGCGCGCTCATTGTTGCTGTTTTTGTACACGCGCGGCAAATTGGCCGCTTGGTTCGCTCTGTCTCAACGAGCCGCTTCCGCCGCTGCCTTTGTACAGAGCGACACCCACTCGCCGACTGCCGACTGGCAAACTGGCGAGACTGTGAGACTGGGCCCCAACCGCTAGCTTAACCGATTGCACTTACTCGCACGCCTGTTCGTGCTCGCGCGCTCGCTCTCGCCCTCGCTCTCACTCATACTCGCTCGCTCGCTCACGCTCTGTCTGGCTGTGAAACTCCACCTCTGGCCCCTCGGGAGACTCACACTCGTGTCTATGCAGCTCTCTGGCATTCGGCTTGCACTCGGGTTGTCTGTTGTGGCTTTGCTTGGCATTCGTGCGGTGCGCTCGCTGTTCGGCGCTCTGTTCGGCGTCTTTCATCAGCATATTTTCGTGTTTATCGCTGAGTGATGAAAATTATGTTGATGACGTTTGCACACACAGCAGACGACGACGACGACGACGACGGCGTTGTGGCTGTCTCTCAGTCGCTACGTCTGTCTGGCTGTGTGTGTGTATGTGTGTGTGTATGTGTGTGTGCTTTGCACGTCGTCACCTCCAGCATTCTGCCCACTCTTCCCTCCCCTCTCCCACTCTCTCTCTCTCTCTTTCTCTTTGCCCCTAGCGGCGACAACTAGCGAAAGTTTGTGCTAAATTGGAACATCAGCATTTTGCTTCTGTTTATTTTCATGTTTGCTTTGCCTTTGCTTCAACGTCAGCGCCAGCGTCAGCGGCAGCGCCATCAAAAGCAAGCAGACAGAACTACAAAAAAGCAGGCCTATAAACAACGGTTAAATCTTTTAAATGCAGTTATTTATTTTGTCTGTACATATGTAGGTATGTATGTATGTATTTGCATATTTTTATTATTTATATTCTGCTGTTTGACCTTCGGCATTTGAAGTTTTGCCGCTTATCATTTGCGTTCTCTTTCTGCTTCAATTTCGCACTGCATCGCATTGCGTGTGTATTTGTAATTATTTATTTATAGAAGCCTTTACTGTCAATCAACTCTACTTGGTATATTTTATATGTATGTACATATGTAGGTATTTAGTATACTTAAAATTGTAATTAAATAGAACTTGATTGTAGTCATAGGTATTTGTACTATATAATATAATATATATAATATAATATAATAGGTATATGTACTATA